>NC_000077.6:121444120-121744120 GCF_000001635.26 Mus musculus | reverse complement strand
CCCTTGATCTGCTTGCTCCTTTTGGCTTCCACCAGCAGTTGTCTAAACCTTCTGCCTCTAGAACCCTTCTTAAGACCAACCAGCTTTGAGAATCCAGTATCAAGGAGCCCCAAGCAGGAGGCTCTGTGTGAGCCACTGTAAGGGTGGCAGGTGTGCACAGACCAAGCTCTCCTCTGCAAAACTCATGGCAGACTCTCCCTAGAACCTCAGGACAGCCCAGTAAATACAACAACCAACATGACAACCACATACTACACTCATGATATGAAGGATCATCCATTAGCATTGGAATCTCCCCAAATTCTCTTGACCCCCAAGATGTGTCTTTTTGTCATTCTGGTTCCTCTTCCCCAGACCAGGACTGCCAAGCCCAGAGGGAATGACTATAGCACCCCCCTCCCCAGATGGCAGATTTTCAAACAACAGAGTTTCAAAACACTGTGGTATCTGAGCAGCTGGTGTGCAATGAAGGCTGAGCAAAGCTAAGTCCGGTGTACAAGCTTTCCATGAGCAGCTCTGGAAACTCTGGAAAGGGTGTTGGGGCCAGGGAGGGCAGAGTTCCAGGGAGGGGACCTGTACACACCACTTTCCTCCTGTTGAGTGCCTGAAATGCTGGACTGCTTGCAAGAATCCCCAAGCATCCAAGGCCACTTCTGGATATGCCAGAGCCATTGGCTATACACAGGAAGCTAGTCTCATCCATTATTGTGCAGAGAAGCAAGTGGAGTAGAGGGCTCTGGCAAAGGGCTTTCTGCTGACAATGTCTTCTAATACATCTACTTCCCCAAAGTAGGGTGTTGCTGTTGCTTGCATCATTTCTTACGTGTTTTCCTCCTTTGGAAGAATTTAAAGTATGTTTAAATCAGTCTTTAGATGGGATACTGAACTTGTCTGTGAAACCTAGACCAAAGAACTTATATCCTTGAATCCTGACTGAAACTTGTCCCAGATAGATGACTCCCAATCTTCCCATAGACCTGGTGATGTCTCTGAGCAGAAGCAGCCAAAAACTATTTGGACTCAAATTATGTTTTTAAAGAAAAAAAGTCCACTCAGGACTACATATGTAAATGGAAAATGGTTATTCATGACATATCTAATATTCAAAGGGTCATATCATTTACATCAGCAGTGAAATCTTATGAACACATTAAGATTACAAATTGTTCCTGTTTATCATTCAAAAAAGAGTTTAAGAATTCCATGAGGGAATAACAAGAGTCTTCTAATTTAAATATTTGAAAGACAAAATCAAGTGTGTTCTTTCCATAGACATAGGCTTCCACAAGAATAAACTAAATAGTAAGCAGTTTGAAAACATGACTTTGAAAGATCTGGCAACCTCTCATGATACCAGTGCTCACTTTTTTATAAAAATGCTTTTAACAAACTTTTCTCCTGGATACAAGCTAAGATAAACTGTGTCTTCCTATATAGCCCACTGTGATACTTTGAAGATGCTTGGCCCAGGGAGTGGCACTATTAGGAGACGTGGCCTTGTTGGAAGAAGTATGTCACTGTGGGCATGGGCTTTGAGACCCTCCTCCTAGCTGCCTAAGGAGTCAGCCTTCTCCTGTTTCCCTTTAGAACAGGATACAGAACTCTCAGCTCCTCTAACACCATGTCTGCCTGGATGCTGCCATGCTTCCTATCATAAAGATACTGGACTGATCCTCTGAAGCTGTAAGCCAGCCCTAGTTAAATGTTGTCCTTTATAAGAGTTGCCTTAGTCATGGTGTCTCTTCATAGCAATGAAAACACTAAGACACCCACTAAACCCAAGCTATCTGGAACAGGCATTTACCAGACGTTTCTCCAACCTCTGAACTCCCTGAAGTGATATATTCCTGTCCTCAGTGATTGCCTAGACCAGAGCAATGACATCTCATGGCCATCAGCTAGTCCACAGACGTAGGTCAGACTCAAGAGCAAGTTTATGGAACCATCAAGGGCTAGAGCAGACATGCCTTCATAGTCAGCTTCTAATCTGAAGAATTGTCTTGGAAAGATGATCCCAGCTGCCCAGTCTGATTTATCCACAGCCATGCAATGGTCATGTTGACTAGAGCTGCTTAGTCCCCAGTGTTTTGGAGAGCATAGGGAAGGATGAGTGAGTACGTAGGGTGAACGAGTGTATGAGAGACCCAGAAATACCAAGGTGATTTCCAACTGCCTGACCTGGGAGGCAAGCATGGCATATAGGACACCCTCCACTAGGCCTCTGGGCAGATGACAAGCATATGTGGGGTCTCCTAATGGCAGCCCTTTATCCTCTGGGGAAAGACTGAGCAGAGCCTTCAGGTCATTCTACCCAAGTCTATCCTGTAGGAACCTACTTAGGCTCCACTTGATGCAGATGTGAGTCTAAGGGCAAGGGTGAAGCTGCAGTGTGTGTACTGCCCCAAGTGCTTCCTGCTGACAAGGCACACTGTTGCCTTAGCAACACAGCTTTACAGCACTAAGCATGTGGTAAAAACATGTGACACACCCACTCATCATGCTGTGTTGCAACTAATTCTTTCAGCAGATCCCAGCCAGTCTCTGGAATTACCAGGCTGAACTGGACTCTCATTCCCTGAGGACCTGAGACTTCTGGAACTGGGTGTGGCATGAAAGACGGAGAAGACAGACAGCATGTGGGCAAAGGCCTCTCTCTAACAGCCAGGGGCTTGGGCAGGTGTCTGGCAGCTACATTCCAATGTAAAACATTTTTCACTAAAAAAATTATTCCAGAGACTGTATAAAAAGCTAAAGGTAGCTCTGGGGGTGTTCTAGAATGCAGTGGAATTTTTCTGCCCAGGGAGGAAAGAGGCAGCAGTTGACATGGACATGAGCCACCATTTCACTCCAAGATGCCAGGGTCAGTAGAACAAAGAAACTCTGGTGTCTTGGGAAGTAAACTTGTCACCCTGGACAGGGCAGAGAGAGGGCCCAGGAAAAATAAGCCCTACACCTTCCTCATGACCTCAGAGACAGGGAACTTTGTGGAAAAAGGGTGACCACAGTCCACAGGCACTGCCCCCATAGGTAGGTGGAGGCCCGAGTCACATTCTTGGACAATTTCCAAGTCCCTCCCAGGGAGGAGCTGTGGGTTCTTCCTCTTTGGACTCCTTAGAACAGGATTGGCAACTTCAAATATACAAACATACAACCACCTCCAGCTCTGGTCCAGCTACCATCTCTTCTTCCCAGCTGTCTGCTGGACTCCATTCTGCTGATGCCCCTGCTCCCAAGTCATACTTCAGATTGTATGACTCCCACTCAAGACTTCAGAAGGACAAGGGCCCTGCGGCAGGGCCAGTGTTTCTCACCTTCCTTTGGGCCACAAGCCACTGAGCTGCCTGCTCCTCCTTCTGTGCATGCTGAGTTACCTTCTCAGCAAGGCACACGCCCACTCTCCCCCTTGGACTGTTTGCATAGTGCTTCTTACTGAACATCTTATATGGTTTCTCAATTGTCTCACAAATACACATAGGTGCACCAAAATCAAAGATACAGGACAAAGCTATCATTGAACGTTTTCATTCGAGAAAATATCATTTAACACAAAATAGGAATAACTAGTATAACTAACCTCAAATCTTCACCACGCAGTTTCAACAGCCATCAGCCTAGCCCCATTTCCTTTGTGTCTTCCTGCTCCCTTTGTGTACTGTGAAGCACACTCCAGTCATCAATGTGATTCTGTCTATAAACACTACTGAAAAGCAAAGTTTTTTTTTTCAAGAGCCTGAACTTAATACCATTGTCACACCCTAGAAATTAATAGCTTTAATCTTCAACATACAATCATCTCCCTCCAGGGTACCTGACTGCCCCCTGTGGCTCTGTCATAAGTTGAGAACTACGTCTGTCTGGTACAGCGCTGTGCCTGCACACACACAGAGTAGCAGATTGTCAGGGTTATGAGAATGCTAAAAGACTTGAACATAAATATCAAGAGCATCTTTTATATCACATAATTTTAAAAAGTCAGTACCCAAGGATGAGGAAGACTGATGTATGTCCCAAGCATATGACAGAGCTATGGGCTGTTCTCATGCATAATGCCAGCCACCCCTAGGGAAACAGTGTAAATAAGGAGAGTGTTGCTGAGGCATCCTTCCCTAAGCTCCAACAACCTTTATTCAGTCCCACCACTTCGTCGCACACCTGGCCTAACACACTTGCTGTTGCCCTCCCTTGCTTCTCCTCCAACTGTTCAACCCCACATGTGACCTTCCAGGCTTCTCCACGTCTGCCAGGACCATCGGCTTCCATTTGTCAGTCTCTGCAAAACAAAGCCTCGAGACTTACAAGAGCAGTAAATATGAGCAAGTCTCATCCCTTCCAGCCTGGTGTGCATCTCAAGAGTACAGACAAGTTTGTGTGCCTGTGGCAGCATGTGGCAGCCACACACAGAGTTTGGTAGCCCACCCTCTTTCACACCTCAGAGACTGCTCCATCTCACACAACCCTGCAGAGATGGCTAAACCAGTTGACTTCTCTGCTTGGTGATCTGATTTCTAGATAGTGGGTACCAAATTTCTCTTTGCATCCTTCAGCAGTGAACTATGGGCCTCATCCTTCATATCTGCCCACAGATTTAGTCTTTTCTAGACAAAAGCTCAGATCTTTGTGGGCCTTCTCAGTGCCTCTACTGATCATCTCCAGTGACACTCTCCTGCCTATCTCATGTCCCTCTGGGACGAACACTCAGTCTTTCCCAGAAAGACACTCACTAAATCTGACACCCTGGAATTAACCCTAAGCATGACTGTGATACCCAGATTCAGAGCTTACGTGGTCCCTAAGGTATAATGAATGGAAGTAGAGATGGGTGAATAGTGACAACAGTCTGTACGGAATGCCAGTTAGGCAGTCATGCAAGACTTTGGTTACCCTCCGCCCCCCATCCCTTAAAAGGGACAAGACTCACTCTCATCTCTACCCTAGAGAATGAGACAGCTTCCCAGCCAGTGAGAGAATCCCAGAAAGAACCAGACACTAGCAACCACAGTGGCCATTGAAGAAGAGTCTGTATTCCTGCTATTTGCTTCTCTGTTTTTCTCAGGCTTAGTGCCTCCTCTCTCACGTTAGTCAGCAGTCTGTTCCAGCTTCCTTGGTATTTGCCCACCAGGACAGCTGTTGGTGGTAGGAGGCCCCATGCCACATGTTCATTCTTTGCCTGCCTTTAATTTACTTTTGACCCCAAAAGCCTTGAGCCCCTGGCCTCCAGAGGCCTTGCAGCCCCAGCTCCAGGGCAACCTAGACAGTTCCTCAAACTAATGAGGATGCTGGAGAGGGTTGTGAGCAGTGCTGCCTTGGAGACAGCCTCAGACTAGTTGCCACGGTGCTGTAAAGTCCTGGGCAGCTGCCGGAGGATTTAGCCATCCTCTAGCTATACTCTGGCTACACTGTGGCTGCAGGGCACTGAAGAGATGAAAGGATCGCTGCAGACTCTGAAGCCATAGCTACCAAAGCTGCAGGACAGGCCCTTCCAGCTGCTGCTGGGTCACAGACCTTTGCTGTCTCCCAAGCATGTAAACATGTCTCATAAAAACTACAGGGAGGTGAAGGCTGGTGGCATCCTGGACCCTGGGTTCCTAGGGCAGCAACTAAAAGACCTGTGTAGATAGGTTAGAGGATAAATTAGCCATTGTGGAGGCTCCACATTACTCCCCGCTGACTCTAACTTCCTTCTTCTCAGACCCATCACTCAGACCCCTCAGCTACCTTCTGCCCCACCTGCCCCAAGCCTTAGAGCCTAAATCTGGTTCCCATGAAAGCATTCAAATGGACACTAGCACAAAGAACAGGAAGCAGAAGAAGTTATACAGTGAAGGGGGACATACAACAGGTATCTACTTCCTGGCTTCCATGACGGAGGACCAGAGAAACCAGTCAACTTGTTCAAAGGGGAACAGCTTGAGGGTGGTACCTAGTATAAGCAGAGTCCTGTGTGACTTACCAAAGCCTCTCTAATTATCTCCCCCAGAAGACAGTTCAGAGGGTGGTACTTACTGGGAGGAAGGAAAATCTGAAGTTAGTCAACAAACTAGGATATGAACCTCTGAACCCTGGCAAGTGTCACACTGTCCACCATTGATGTTTTTAGACAGGACTGATTCCCCAAGGAACATGGAGCCAACCCTCATACCTTAGGCACAAAGACCCTCAAAGTCAAGGCATAGTAAGTGCTGCCATGGGCTGTAACTGTCCAGGTCAGAGAGGCCACGTTCCAGAAGGAACGCCCCTATAGGGGAGACAAAGATGCTGGGGCCCTTTGGTGCCTGCCAGAGCTCTATCCACTGACCCTTCTAGTGACAGAGGTGGAAACCATGCCAGGCCACCTGCTCCTCTGAACTGCTGGCCAGGATATAATACAGCACAGAGCCCTCCAGCTCTCCTCACTGTTGGGAAGAAGACACATTTCAAACCTGAGAAGTCTTCTCTGAGACTTTCATACATCTCATGTTTTATGACAAAACAAGAGACTGAATGGAGAAATCGGGCCCAGTCAGGCCTACCTTCGGGTGACCCTTGCCACAGTTCCCTGGGCCCAGGGCTTGTCTCTACCACCAAAGGCCAATTTATGCCTCCATGTCCTTCTCTGGGTTCATGAGTCCTCAGGCATGAGGATACTGACCTGGCTCACCACACAGAGAAAGCACTGACTCTGACCCCAAGCAGAGGGGCAGGAAAGCAAGACCCTCCCTGCTTCTGGCTATCCTGGGTCCAGCACTACCACTACATTCACCTCATTTCCAAAGTGAATTCTGAGTGAGAATCCTTGAGGTGATTATTTGGGGCATTAATTTGAAGAAGTCTTCTGTTGTCTTCCCCTCCTGTCATGAATATACTATTCCAGAAAAATAGATAAACATATTTATGTCTTTTTTACAATGTCATAATTTACTGAATAACAATAAATTCACAAAGTTCAACAGTTTCAATAATAGTCATTTATCATAAAATTCTACCATGTTGGTAGTTTTGCTAAGGAAAAGGCAGGTTTTTTTCATCCCAATCTTAATATTAATTCTCATATCACAAAACACACAGAACATAGTAAATTACATATATACATCTTCTTACACACACACATGCACACACACACACATGCACACACACACACACACACACACACACACACACACACACAGGCTACAAAACAAGTATAAGTTAAAGAGGCTATACCAGAGTTCAGGAAGCTTCAGAAGTGGGCTGAGAAAAAGTCTATACAGATGAGATAGCAAAGCAGACCGGTGTAAGAGAGGGAGCTGTTTCCAGAGCTGCTAAAGCTGGGTTTGAAAGCAGTGCTGCAGAATTCAGCTAACATGTGACAAGACCAAACCAGAGATCAGGATCAGGAAGCAGTAGGTCAGATCCATGTCCAGATGGGCAAACAGGCAGGCAGGCAGGTAGCAGAAGACTGTGTGTCAATAACAGGGACCATACCAAGTGGGGTAACCCTCAGTCCTTCACACACAGGACAGACATCGTGTCACAGGTTGGTGCTGGAGCATGGCAGGGTTAAGTGCCTATTGCTTCATAGGTCTGGGGGAGAGAATTGTACTCTTTCCAACTGTTATGTACAACAACCTTTGGGGTTTGATTTCCACAATATGATTCAAATGCATCCATGTGTCTAAAATCTTCCCAATAAGCTTATAAGATGGTCCTCTTTGTATTCCCAGGAACACGTCATATTTAGCCAGTGCAGGATGGATGACATCTGAGGGATTATGCAGTTCCCTGGGTATCCCCAGGTGCTGCAGTCATCTTTCTTCCTCAAAATAGAGTCAGTCTGCTTGTGAAATGGGTTCCTCTCCGGCAGTGCACAGCTTGATAAACCATTGTTTTCTATCATATGAAGTAACTCACAGTAGAGCATACCCTGATCTCAACACTTCCCTAAGCCCTATAGTAAGACGTAATAAGAAAAGAATATGTAACAGAAGGGCAGAAGTCACAAATGCTTTGTGTCCCCTCTCAGGATATTTCCAAGATTCCTACTGGAAATGACTATGGGCCAGTGTGTCAGGTTCAGGAGCTACTCCATCAATATTGATGGCTAGCCATGGACCGTCATCCAATCCATCACCCATATTCAAACCTAGACACAGTGATGCCAAGTTCTTATCCCTGTAGGGCTCACTTACAAGCTGAAGGAATTCTCCTTCCTTCAGAGACCCAGAAGTCCCAGAACCTCCCTTTAACAACACTGGGGAAGAAATAAAAAGAAAGTCTTGTGTTTGCAAGTCCAGTCACCCCGGGGAAGTGCAATACCATATCGCAAACAGAACCGCTTCTATCCCTGAGCCCCTCCAAAGCACAAGAACTGCATTCTTTCTCTACTTTGTGAATAATATCACAAACCATGGTGGGTTATTAATTGCCTGAAGGGCAGTATTTATTTCAGGCTCACTGTTGTTCTGACAGTCTCTCAGCTCACCAGGTTGAATGAGCCTAACCCGTTCAGGCTTGAAGCAGACACTCTGTGGTGGGGAGGACAGAGCTTCAGTGAGACTTTCCAGCTGGCTAAGCCTGCATCTGATGTTCCGAAGGGCCTGCTTACAGCTTGAGACAAGAGATCATCTCAAGAGGGCAGAGCTGCCCATTCTTTTACCCACCACCATGGGAATAGCCAGTAATTCATCATCTGAAATAGAGAGTAATGGGCAAAAACTGTAGGTTTAGTTTTTACAGAAAACTCAGACCAATATCTTGCCAAAATTAGAAACAGATGCTCCCACTTGAAGTATTGAAAACTTCCTACAAGTTCCTCCAGAGCTTGGCCTCTAAGAGCTTAAGATACAGCTTTTACCAGAGTGGGCAGAAGAAGATAGAGAAGGCTTGCCCAAGGGAAGTACAGGGATACATGTCTTGGTCAGCCTCAGACATGCATGCATGACCTCATCTTAGGCTCTGGAGTCATCAGTAACTGGCCTTCATGGGCAGACACTGGCTCATATGCTGGTTCCCCTGGGGAACACAGTTGGTCTTGTCCCCTCCTCCAAGGATCCCATCAGTTTCACTCAAGCCAGCCTCACAGTATGTGCCTTTGCCTCCCTCCCTTCCTAACTCCCAGAGGGATTATGTAATCACCATGGGGGTGGCCACATGAATAAGCTTTTTATGACCCCACGCAGGGACAGCAGAATGTCAAATGCTAATTAGCAGCAAGCCAGCTTCTGTCCCTGGTTCATTATCATGAGACTTGCTAAGTTTCAAAGGAAGAATCTGACATGAAACATGGCAGACTGGCCTCCTGAATCATCCCATACCTGTGTCTGAAGTGGTCTGGAGGGTGCAGTAGAAGCCTTACAGCGTGAGGCAGGTAAGGCCAGAGAGTCAACATAAGGGACTTGAGTCTATTTGGGAAAGAATGGCCACAGGGAAATCTCAGAACCTCAGTCTAGTCGTGGCTACGCATACATGCATGTGCATGTACTTCACCCCGTCCTATTTCACTAAACTCATCACATGAGTGCCCTAAGCCCTCAATCCTGAGGTCATAGCACTCAGGGTCCACACATGCAAGCACCTTCTGCACCTAACAGTGAAGATGGCAGGATTGAAGGATATAAAATAAATAAAGTGAAAACAAGCAAGGACAAGGGCCTTGGTGTGATGTGCAGGGGAGGAATCAGCAGGTTCAGCAAGACTAGTTTCCTCTCTAAGACCAGGAAGGGGTTGTCACGTCTTATGACATGACAAAATTTGGGTACAATTGGAGAAGGGGAGGAACTTTTGCTAGGTGGAGCCTGAATGGAGGAAGTAGAACCCTGGGGGTAGGGGATGTTCCTAAGGCATCTGTGTTTCACTGGCCTCTCTCTGTTGCTGCTCCCTCTGCTTCCTGACCACCAAGAGGTGAGTTGCTCTGTTCCAGCACAACCTTCCCACCCTAATGGACTGAAACCTCTGAAACTGTGAGCCAAACAAACCATCCCTTTGCTGTTCTCAAAGAAAATTTTCAGTGATAAGAAAGAGCTTAACACATACTGCAACACAGATAAGTCCTAAGGACATTACAGAAGGATAAATCCAGTGTGATTCGAATATGGAGATGGAAAGTACAGCACTGGCTACTGAGGGAGAGCCAGGGTGTCTGTGTTCAGTGGGGACAGCGTTTCAGGTTGAGAAGACAGAAAGTTCTAAAAACAGACAATAGCGATGACTTCACAGTATGCCCATATTTAATGATATAAAATTGAGTTCTAGGGTTAAATAGTACCTTTTGCTACATATGTGTGTGTGTGTGTGTGTGTGTGTGTGTGTGTGTGTGTGTATATATATATATTTGGTTTTTTGAGACAGGGTTTCTCTGTATAGCCCTGGCTGTCCTAGAACTCACTCTGTAGACCAAGCTGGCCTCGAACTCAGAAATCCACCTGCCTCTGCCTCCCAAGTGCTGGGATTAAAGGCATGCGCCGCCACCACCTGGCCTGCTACATATATTTTATATAATTAAAATTATTTGAATATATACAGTATAACTTACTGAGTACACACAGACAACCATTTATGCACAGACATACATGCGTAAAAATGTGGCTTATGACAGTTCTGATTGCCTACAGATGGTGAGGCCATTCTACTATTTTCTGGGGCTTGGATGCATCCTAAGTCTCCTGAGTGGGCAGTGGGCTCTCCCCTGAGTGGAGCAGAAGATCAGATATTCATTTCTCTAGCTGAGCCACTGTTTGGCCTTTCAATCTCAAATAACACAACAGGGCCATTCAGCCTGCCTGGCCCACTTTGCCACCTTCTGCAACACTGGTTGCTTGGTCTCAAGCCAGGTACTATTGTTGAGTTTGGCCAGGACAGTATTAGTCCTGGAATGGCCTTCCCTCCTTGGGCATTCAATGGTACCCCTAATCATGTCCATCCCCTCTGAAGGTATCCTCTAATCCCCTAAGGAGATGATAATGTAGTATTCTGCATCTCTTGAAGGCCTGCAATATTTTCCTGGCTTCAGAACTTCACTATTACCTTGGCTTTCAATGAAACAAAACTGGGCCTTGGCAAAGCATACTAACTCACATGCTTCCTAAATACATAGTTATCGATATACACTATATAGCCTTAAGTGTCATCATCCCCCGTGCCAAGTCCCCAGACTTCTTCCAACATTCTTGGTCCAATAAACAATCCCTTAGCCAGGAGTACTCAATCAGATTTGAGGGTGGGAATAATCAGCCTCACTGACCTGGCACAGGTGAGCAGTGAGGGTGATGCAAACCCAAAGGAGGATGGAACCCAAAGGGTTCAAAGGGCCCTGATACATCTGTCCCATCCTGATGCCATGGTAGTCCTTGACTGATGTCCATGGGTGACTATCATATTTGCTATTATACAGATGGTGTGGCTTCCTCATCAAGTCCAATGATCCCCAGCTGTTCCTGGCAAAATCTATCAATGGCTAGAGGAGGTTCTTCCCCTATTATGCTGGAAGTGATGGTTTGTCTGGGCTCTACAAGCTGAACTAGGAGGGTCAGCTCCAGTTGGGGCAAATAAGTGAAGAGGGCTGGACCCAACAAGCATGCAGTGTGTTCCCAGACAGTCTAATTCCTCAGATGGAAAACACCCCATGACCAGTTTCCTGGACCTTAGCTGCCTGACCATCTTTGAAGCCTCAGAAGTGCTAACATGTTTGGAGAAGGGGAAGCTCTCTCCTGATGTCTGTTATCTGAGGGAATGAGAAAGTTGGTTTCTTCAGCTTCTATCACTCTTCTTTCACAGGTAATAATAGCTCTAGTGCTGGATAACCATTCTGAGTATCTCACTTACCAATGCATGGCTGTCTTAGTCAGTGTTCTAATGCTATGAAGAAACACCATGACAAAGGCAACTCTTGTGAAAGAAAGCCTTTAATTGAGGGCTTGCTTACACCTTCAGAGGTTTAGTCCATTGTTATCATGGAAGGAAGCATGGCAGCACACGGGAAGAGATGATGGGAAAGGAGCTGAGAGCTACATCCTGATCAGCTGGCTGAGAAAGAGACTGGACTTAGCATGGGCTTTTGAAACTTCAAAACTCACACCCATTAACACACTTCTTCCGACAAAGCCACATCTCCTAATTCTTTAAAACAGTGATACTCTCTGGTGACCAACCATTCAAATCTGAGCGATGGGGCCCATTCTATTTCAAACAACTACAGTGGCCTTGCATAGAAGGCTTAACTCTGTGGGCTGTGATTTCTTCCCTTGTTAAACAAGAGTAATGGTGTAGATCTTGCTAGAGGAGAATTCTTCTTGTACAACCAACATCAAGAGGGGTGCTCCTGGTACTCAGTGTTGATTGGTGGTTCCAACGGTAAAGAGTCTTTGTTCTCTCAGCTTGCAGAAGGCAGGGCCTTCCTGCATTAGTGCCAGCCTCTTGTACCTTTCTTCATCCTACACTCTGTGACCATATTCTCTCCCCTGGCTTCTTCAGTGGCCTGTCCTCTCCTTCCAAAGCACCAGCTTTGTCACAAAATGTAATGAAGCACACAAACAAACAAAGCATGCCCCCCAAAATGAGTGGGTTGCTTAGAGCTGTTATCCAGCTGGGGGAGTGGGATCTTAGAACACCACCAGTATTTGACTGGGATGGTAATGGATTGATACTATTTAACGTCTCTAAAGTTTTCTTTCTTAGTAGGCTTTAAATGTGCTTGAATATTACAAACCCCAATTTAAAATTTCTCCAGCATCCATTTCTGGCCTTTCTCCTTGTAGACGCTTCTTTGCACTGGCCCCCTCCTGACCATCGCTCCACAGTACTGGTACAACCTCTCATCTTAGTACATTAGAAACTCCCTTCTTGGGGAGAATGGCCATATCTAAGTCCACCTGGACCTTTCTGCCTTCTTCACTATGCCTCCTGAGGCAACACACAGGTAAGACACTATCATTCCAAGTACCCTTCCTAAGATGTCTCCATCCACATGTGACGTCAGGACTTTGGGTCTGCTTTAGCAGGGATTCATACGTGGGTACTTGGGTACAGGGGAACTAAACAGCTGTGGGATACAAAAAGCCTTTCACCCTGGGCCACATGCCAAGAGAGGCTCACTTCAGGAGAAACGGACTGAGAAGACCTCTCCCAGAAGGAACATTTCTCTCTTCCCATGCTAACACCTCCTGTAACCTTTACAAGTGGGTTCTTGAAGTCCCTAGCCCAAGCCTCTGAGAAGTCTCCAAACCTGCAGCAGTTGACCCTATGAGGGTCTGAGGGTCACTGTTCCAGGCAGCTACAAGTGGGGTAGCCCAAGACAGCAGAAGCACAAGGTCTCAGAATACTGGAGACAACATGTCCGAATCAAGGAGCTGACAGGGATCTGTCATTGACACTCTGGGGAAGAACCCTGCTTCCCTAACAGCTGCAGCTGCTGCTTCCATAGCTACCTGTTCTGTCACCTATCTTCATCCTCATGGGTTATTCCTGTGTCTGCCTTTTCCTCTCAGATATCACCAAAGGGTCCTAGAGGTCCACTTGGTAACTTTATCATTCTGCGAAGAACCAGTGTGCAAACAGAGTCACCTCCTCCATACTATATAGGATACAGATGCATATCACTGTGTGCATCACCATCCCGTAGCAATGGTAACGAGAGCCAGCCCCTGCTTAGGGAACATTGGTAAAACAAAAGACATTGCAGGGGAGATACAGCTTATATACTACAAATTCTGCCACTGAGCAAGGCTATATTTTCTTCATTTTGTTCTTAGTCTAAGAACAATTAACACTTTAAAAATAATGCTTTTGGTTTGAAATATTTGCAAATCAGTATTTCATATACAGACTAAAATTATACTCATCAAAGGTAAACTATGCCTGAGTTGTCACTGCTGTGGCTTGTGGCTTGGATGAGTGTCCCCAGCAGCCTATATACTGAAGCTTAAGCATGCTGCCAGGGTAACACTGTTAATAGAAAGATGAGCCCAAGCTAAGTAGAGCTGTCACTAGGCTGGGAGCTAGTGCTACGGAAACCCTGCTATTATAAGGAGGATCAGGAACTTGGGAAGGTGTCCCCCACTTATTTCTTACCCATTGAGACTCCATAGCCTGAACTTTCCTTGAGAGATACGGAGTTTTTGAGGCAACTAGCAGAAAGTCTTAGGTAGATTTTTACTGCCTGTTTGATGAGATAAAGGGTTTTGCTCCTGCACACACCCCTGCAGTGATGTGCTGTCTTACCATAGGCCCAAATCTGCTGCTGATGATCATGAATTAAACCTCCAAAAACTGTGAGCCAGGTAAATCTTTTCTCCTTACAGTGAATATCTCGTGTGTTTGATATACTCACAGAAAGCAGACATATAGGTTTGTTGTTTTAAATATGTGAAAATATGTCAGAGAAAATCAACATAACAAATATTTTTTATTTTTGTTCATATTGCTATAATTGTTAACTTCTGACCTATAATTTTAACATGGATAAAAAAGTGCCACAATAATGACAAAATCAGCTGAGCAGAAGAGAAAACACAAGTACTCCAAGTGTTAAATTGTTCTTTATTCTGAACATATATCACAGAGCCTGGACTGCACAGGCAGCAGCTACGTCATGAGTTTTGACCAATAAACACCCTCATGAGTCTGAGAATGAGTCCTCACTTGGAAATGGAATAATTGCAAAATCAGTAAAATTAAAGTTAAGTCACTGAAGGAGGCCTTAATCCAAAATAATCAATATCCTATTAAAAGGATTAGAGGGCATTGCAGGCCTAGAGGTACAGGGGAAGATGACATGAAAACACTGGAAGAGCCATCCAAGAGACGGCAGTAAGGCTACCTATGAGCCAAGAGCACCCAGGACACCAGCAGGAAAGAAAAGAGAAGCAAGCAGAAGGGCTCCCCAGAGCCATCAACAACTCCTTCAAGCAGACATACCACAGCCCTGAGGCACCTAGAATCCCACTCTGGCTTGCAGGTCTAAGGACCACTGAAATTCTCAAGCTTGGTACTTTATTAGAAAGTCTCAGAAACAATTTCAAAAAAGTATTTATAATATGCTGACTTGAAGCTTACTAAAGAAATTTAAGTCCATTAGTAACTATAGCAGAATTGAGATGTTAGCTAACAAGTGCCCTTTTCTGAGGGTTTTATTGCTGCTTAGTATCAAAGATATCCCGCTTGTTACTATGATTTTACTAAAGAAAATGCACCCTTCTGACCGACCACAGAAGAATGTGTTCTCTACCTGTTCTGGAAGGCATGGCTTATGATCCCTAGTACCAGAAGGACCTTGGAAGGCACCGCTATCTCATGACCCTAAAATGCTCCAGACAAGTAAAGAACCAAGTTCCAGGGTAAGGAGTCTCAAGTAAGAAAGAAGTTGGTGTCAAATACCCAAGTTCTCGTCCTTCTCCCAACAGTTGAGGTTTCCACTGTTCTGTCTCCCAGCCCAATAGCAGCCCCACCTAGCATGGACCCCCACATCAGATGGAAGCTACATTCAACCCTCCAGAACATCAGAACAGAGTGACCAAAAGATTATCACTATTATTTAAAGATCTTGGACAAGTAATTGACTATTTGAGGTAAATATGCATTCTCTATATAACATGTCCAAGTAAAACGTGTGGCAATAGTATATGCCTTGTCAGAGATGAAACTACACTGACATGTTTCTCTTACCATAATGAATTGTGTATCGATTGACTTTAAGGCAGACTGTGCTAAGCTCAGTGTGTGCACTAGAAACAGGGAGAAGACACTAAATAAAACAGCAGTTACAGGCAATGTGCCCTTCCCTACTATGTAGATTCTGTCTGGTTGCATTGTGGCCCAGTCCTATAACTTTAATAATTTTAAAGCTTTCAGTCAAACCAAGTATAGTCTGATTACTAAGGAATTGAACTAGAAATCAATACCATAAAGCAATAGGGAAATGACTAAATATTTGAGAATTCTAATTTGAGAGAATCCTAAGCCACCCACAGATTTTTAAATGAAAGTATTTTAACAAAAAATTTAAAAATAAAAGAAGAAAGAAAGGAAGAGAAAAATGAAAACATAAAAAAAGATAGCAAAGAAGCAAGAAAAATAAGAATATCAGTGTTTGTAGCTAAAGCAGTATTAGAGGAAAAGTCATAGCATAAAAACATCCATATTCAGAAAGAATATCTGAAATATTCTACCTCAGGAAGCTTCATTTTACTTCACGAAACTAGAAGAATAAGAGCAAATGAAGCCAGAGGCAAGCAGAATGTCTTGGTTTGCTTTTCTACCACTCTGATAAACACCACAACCCAAAGCAGCTTTAGGAAGAAAGGGTTTATTTCACTTTACACTTTACAGGCTCTCATTGTGGAAGCCAAGGAAGGAACTTAAGGCAGAAACCTAGAGACAGGAACTGAAGCAGAGACCATGGAGGACTGTTGCTTACTGCCTTGCTCTCCAGGGCTTCTTCAGCTTGCTTTTTCCCCATACAACCTAGGAACACTTGCTGAGGTAGTACCGCCCACAGTGGGCTGGGCCCTCCCATGTCAACCATTGATCATGAAAACGTCCCCTCAGTCTTGCCTACAGGCCAATCTGATGGATACAATTCCTTAGTTGAGATTCCCTCTTCCCAGATATGTCCAGGTTTGTGTCAAGTTGACAAAAAGTAAAGAGCACTCTGAGAAATAAACAAAGATGACACAGATGAAAAAGAAGCAAGGCACTGACACTGAGAGCAGATTTTTTAAAAAAGTTTTTGTTGTTGTTGCTTTGTTGTTTGTTTGTTGTTTGTTTTCTAAGTCAGTGAACACCTCTCCAGACCAGGAGGGTAGAGGAGCTATAAATGCCAGCATCGGAAAGGGGAGAAGTGACATTGCGGATTCTTCAGACATCCAACCGACACAAAGGTGTCATTTTTTTCCTACCAACTATCGGATCACATCTTAGAAGAAGCAGGTGATCCTGGCATGTTGACATCTACCAGAAAAACTGAACTTTAAGTCTAGGACCCCTCATGAGGACAACTCCAGGCCCAGAGGTTTCACTGATGAATTCTACCAGACATGTACAAAGGAAGTGATGCCAATCCTCAATTCGCACTGCAAGACAGAAACAGACAGGGGTCAGGAAGGAAGTATCTGTGGGTAGTGGACACCACTGTTAATGATCTTCACAGTGGTGATATGACCACTGATAGGTCAGAAGTGTCAAACTGTATCCTCTGAGTATATGCAGCCTGTTATTTCTCATGACACCTAACAAAGTTAATTTTGAATCCCTGGACTGGTTAATTCCGTGCTCTGTGGAGGCCCAGACAGGAAGGTGGTGGCATGTGCTAATATGTTTCTCAAATATGGCCTGGTATCAAGCCAGCACTGGCTGCTCAGAGAGGCTCCTGGCATACACCAAAGGCGCTTACACCTACTGCTGCAAGCTTAAAAATAAATCCAAGCTTAAGAGTAGGGCACAGGGGAACCCTGGGGTGGTGAGGCTGAGAGCATTTGAACAGAGATCACAAGAGTGTGCACAATGACAGTTCTCACAACACTCTGCTCTCTTTAACCTCAATTCAATTTGTTCCATGAGGTTACATTACCCCATCAGAAAAGGGACATCAGGAAAGAGGATACAGGGTGTGGGAGAGCTAAGAGAGAGAAAGGAATGGACCACCCTGTGTGACTCACATGTCCCACAGAGGGCTTGACCTGAGACTCATCTTTCAGTCTCCTGAATCTAGCTTCTCCTCAGGCATTCAGATTCTGGGGTTGAGAAGGAAAAAAGCAGAACAGGGTTCTGCAACCTGTCAAGGTGGTTCGTGAGAGGAGAACCAGGGCAACCGCCAAAGCCCCAGCCTCAAACTACTGATGCATGCATGCTGAATTCATGACAGAGTGGAGCAGAGAGAACATCGTCACCAGGAGGAAGATCCTTAAGGCTGAGGAACTCCTCCCTCCTCAGTCATCATCTTTCCCAGGACTGTGTGGCCCAGTTCTTTCATGCAGAGGGTCCTAGTGATCCTTGTATTAGGCCTTCACCCATCAGATTAGAGCATAAGTATTGGAGCTCCTTGCTTTCCCACTGACCACTGGGCCTGAGGCAGCCTAAGGAACAGCCCCTCCTTTCATACAGCCTTGTAGATTTACCTGGACCTTCTGAGTCTGCCTAGCCCGGGTCTTTAGAGCCTGCATTTTGGGGTATTTTGGGGGTGTGCCCTTCTTGTATCAGTGCACATGCTACCTCTTAGGGCTGTAGCAAGCACATAAAGAGCACCTCCATCACAGAGGGCAGAGATGTGGTTGGACAGTGTTAGCTACCAGACTCAATGAAGAGGAGGCTCACATCCTAGTTTTCGACCTTACAGCTCCCTTGGGACTAGCATGTTCATAGAACAGGAAGTGTACCATCTGATATCTCACTGCTCCACATCCAGAATGCCTGTCTTAGGAAACCTTAAGGGACTCTTGTTCTTGGCCCTAACCAAGTGGGAAGAGCTCCCTGGAGGCAAAAGAAAAAAGCTTGTTCCTGAGGTCTGATAAACTTGCCCTAAATGCCCACCTTCCCTATGGCCCACCTCCTCCCTCCCGACTCAATTACCTCTCACACTCCCCTCCTTACCTCAACCACTAACTTCCCTCTCCTCCTCCCATTGCTTCCTACTTCTCCTCTCTACCTCTCCCTTCTCTCTACTTTCCATCCCTCAGTCTCCCAGCCCTGCTCCCCATGTGAGCATAATGGTAAGGCACAACACTCCCACATCAGATTGGCTTCTACAGGCTCAATCACAAGATGTGTGGTCAGCTGAATCCTGACTGTCTGGTTTGGTTGGGAAGTCAGTGGCAGTGGCCAAGAACTAATGGAAAATAGTTGTCCCCTCCCACCATCTTGTGGTCAAGGATCATAAGGAACAGGAATTCATAGGTACATTAACTATGTGGTTCTTTTGTGAACACAGAGGATCACCATGTCTATGAGCAGCTGGAAAGAGAAAGAAGGAAGTCTTTTTCTGGTCTTCCTCAGCAAAGGTTGTCCTCTATTCACCGCCCTTATCCCAAGTCAAAGATGAGGTAGTAGAAGTTAATAGATCACAGGTATCAAGGCAGGAGACAGTCAGCAGAGCCAGGTTTCATAAAGTACCACTAGAGCTCTGAGAGAAATGAGGCCCTAATCATACCCTGGATCACTGGCCATTTAGGATACTCTTCGCCCCAGCAAGCATCCAATGAGCCATTGACCTTCTCCCTCTAGTACAGAGTTCTGCACCTTAGTAATAGCAATCATTCTGGCCTCCCATCCCTCTGACCAAGCTGCCATAGTGTAGGAAGCCGCCCTCACATTTGCCATTATAAGATGGCGCTGACAGCTGTGTTCTAAGTGGTAAACATAATCTGCACACGTGCAGGGGCAGTTTTCCCGCCATGTGTTCTGCCTTTCTTGTGATGACAACTGAGCCGATGGGCTGCAGCCAATCAGGGAGTAATACGTCCTAGGCGGAGGATAATTCTCCTTAAAAGGGACGGGGTTTTGCCATTCTTTTTCTCTCTCTTGCTTTCTTGTTCTTTCTCTTGCTTTCTTGTTCTTGTTCTTTTTCTTGCTTGCGCTCTTGCGCTTTTGCTCTCTGGCTCTGGCTCTTGCTCGCTTGCTCCTAAAGATGTAAACAATAGAGCTCTTGCTCTGCGCTCTGGCGCGCTGGCGCTCTGGCTCCTAAAGATGTAAGCGGGGGGGGGGGGGCTTTTTCGTTTTTGGGGCTTGGGGCTTGCGCTCCTGCTCCTGAAGATGTAAGCAATAAAGTTTTGCCGCAGAAGATTCTGGTTTGCTGTGTTCTTCCTGGCCGGTCGCGAGAACGCGTGTAAGACCACAGTGTTCATCTGCCTGCAGCCTGAGACTCTCAGAGGCATGCCTGGGTAATGCCTATAACTTCTGGACCACTGTCTAACACAAAGCTTTGAGAGCAAGACTGAGAGCTTAGAGGTCTTGATACAATCCTTGGAACAGCAGTCTCAGGTATATAGCTGAGGTCACATGGTAGCTGAGACCCAGACACTACTGGACCCCGTGCAAGGTCAGACAATAGACTCTGAGGCCTACATAGAGCCCTGCCAGAGCAGAATCCAAGGTCTCTCTGACCAATCTGTGCCTGAACCTTTTTGGAGGAGAAGCCAGGCTGGGAATTGGGCCCCTGAGAGGTTTCCTAGGCAGCCATTGCTTACCTTATTGCCTAAGGCTTAGTATGGCCAGGAAGAGAAGCATCTGTCTATAGCTTAGGCCACATCTAAACATGCTAAGGTTGAACCAGATGAGGGACCTGACACTTCAAAACTGATTTTTCTCCCTGCTGAGAACTTAGTGTGCTCAACTGAATACTTGCTGTGAACATCTTATTAGGGGGCCCACCACTCTTAACCCTCCACAGACTGTCAGTCAACACTGTAGCTACTTTGGTGGGTGGCAGGGCCAGAGAAGCATAGTTGTGTGTGACCCTGATATCAGGCTCAGGCAGCACCATTTAGCAGGCTTCCAGTGGCCTGACACTAGCCGCCTACAAAAAGGGGGTGTGCCCTTGACTGCTTTCATGTCATCTATAGTTTCTTTGTTTCCCTTTGGGTTTTAGTAAAGTTGCTTTGGGTACTTTTTAATTCAGTTGGGAAGGTCCAAAAGAAAGAGGCCTCTGGCTGTCTTAGCTCTCAGAGGGGAAGGCCCTGACTAGAGAGTAGTGCCCTACCCTAAACAAATAGGGCCCCTCTCTCATGTGAGTTCCCCTTCCTTCTCACCCACCCAACACCAACCTAGCTCTTGGTATCTAGAGAAGCAATGTTCGAGAACAGGGAAATAAAGATAAAAGGAGGAGCCATAGGGAAAACACATGTCTAATATTTAACACATTAAGAATAATCACCTGGGTTGATTGTCCAAAAGGCACACAGCATGTCTAATAGTGTTGAATGTCCATTCTTATCTAGACATTGCTTACAAGTGTTCATAGACACCAAATGTCTAGCCAGCCCCTTACATTTTGTCTTTCTGACCTCTGGAATGAGTAGAACCAGTGCACTTCAGAGATTCTCTCAACATATCTGCGTCTCCTCCCCAAGAACATCCTGAGGACTACTCTCCCCAAATCTCTAATATCACCTCAGCACATCAAAAATCCCTCCTGTTACCTTTCTCTCTCCAAGGTCTAGTCCAGGAAGAGAGTTCTTGTTCCCGAAGCCTGGCCTATTACTATCTAGTCTCCACCCCCCCACCCCAGTTTCACTTGCCAGAGTCCTCTTGGGGGTCCCTTGAATTTGCTCTTGGGCCTCCTCTAAGCTATAGCCCTAATAGCATCCTCAATTCTCTTCACTCGTTAGACTTATCTACCCACTTCACACCTCCACACAGGGGTGGACATGGGAAAGAAGTGACTCCTTCATTTAGGCAAGGGGGAGAACCTAGAGAATTACTTTGGAAGATTAACTGATTAGTCACACTGTGCCCGTAGAAAACAGAACCTCAGATGGATAACAAGAAGTACATAAAGGATTATGTCAGAATGAGCTCTACCACACAGGAAGTCCCCAGAGGTGAGGGAATGTGAAGCCAAGTGGAGAGGGAGAAACTGCTGAGTGGTATGGCTACAATGGCTGTGCTACCTCACACACTCTATCCATTTAATGAGGGGAGAGTGAGCTGGGACAGAGCTCCTGTGGCCTCAGTAAATGTCACTATATGCTCGCCACTTAGACATACACACAGATATGCATATAGAAATCAACACACAAAAATACACATATGTACACACACTCAGTCACACCCAAATGCTGACATGCTTAGGGCCTTTTGGTACCCACCATTGTCTGGCACAGACATCTCATTTCTTTTTCTCTCCCATTCTACAGCCCCAATGGTCCCCTCACATGGAGCCTCAGGATGCTTTTATTTTTGTTGTTAATTTTGGACTTTAGCCATTTTTTCCCCATATTGCCTCTGATCAAACTGACAACAGCAGAGTATGTGACTTGTAAGCAGAATTCTGAAATTGAGATTCCAAAGCCCCGACCATGGTGACCTTACCACCCAATGCCTACCCTTAGCTGTTTTTATAAATCATTGCCTTCCCGGGTGGCAGTGCACAAAGGCCTACTGTTGATGCTGGATTCCTCACGTTCTCCAGCATCCTTCACTCTGCTCCCACACAGAAGGACAGAGCCACCCCTACCCTGACCCCTTGCTTCCAGCAGCCTTGTGTTCCCTGGAAAGCCCAACCTCAGAATCACCTCCTCTCATGGACCATCCCTCCAAAGCACTGTGGTCCTCAGAGCCAGATCTTCCCTAAGCCCACATCCTCACCACAGGGCCACAGTCTTTGAGGACTACATCCTCCCCACAGATTTGCATCCCCAAATCCCTGCTGTGGTTACTTGACAACCTCCCATTATCACTTGTCTGGCTCACCTATAAAGCCTCAATTGTGCTGCCAGCTGGCAGCTCCTCAGAAGGGATGGGACCTATGCATTCACTGTGTACCAGGTCCATACCTCACCGTGGAAACAAAGGATCTGCATTCCTCTCAGGACTAAAAACCTCTTTGGGAGACCTCTGTTCCAGATGCTATGGTGGAAAGGCTGGAAGGAGGGCTCTTGGGCTTTTCCCAGAAAAGTGAAAACTACTTGGGACAAAAAGACTGGAAAAGGCCAATAATGGCTGCCTGGTCCTTTATTGAAAAGGTCCCAGAGATATGTCAAGTCTCTCTCTGGAAAGCTCCCAGACTGTCTTTATATTCTCATCCTACAAACACAGAATGGCAGTCCAACAGACCCGTGTATCCGTATCTGAAGTAAGCCATACTCCACCCATGATAATGATAGGCTTATTGTGGTCTGAGGTGGACAAGGAGGTGGGCACACCCAGGCTGGATCTAGATACCACTAACTCCTACTAATAACACTCTAGGAGATGCTGTCCCCAAATTTACTCTGGAGAAAGACATGCACAGGCTGTCTGGGATCAGTTCCCACCACAACTCAGTGGCAGCCTGGATTGTAGCTATAGCACTAATGAGGATTTCCCACCTCTACCTGTGGGACCAGAGCATCTCTAAGCCCTAAACAGGTCCTTCTAGAGAATGTGGTTCAGGAGCTGTGGCAGCCTGACCCATCAGGCCTTGCTGGACACTTGGCCTCGGTGCCAGGCTCTCCCGGAACCCAGTCTTCCTTCTTTCCCAGCCACAGGAATTCCACAGAAGTCCTCCCAGCTGAAGAAGTACTTGAGAGCCTCATTTCATGGGCAAGGACTCAGATCATGACTAATTTATTACCAGAGACCTACAACACAGACAGGAAGTCATGGGTCTCTTGAAGTCAAAAGTTTGAACAAAGTCACAGTATCGTGAATCAGGATATTACAGGCTTGGTTTCTGGATCCTGCCTGGTTCTTTACCTGTTCTGGTTTCTGAAGCACTTAAATCTTCAGGTTTATACTTTACAGGGCCCTGTGCCTGCAGTGGGATCATTGGAGAATCAAGAATAAACCATTTCCTTTGCATACCAGGCCCCAGAATCAGGACAGGACTTCAGGGCCATGTAAATGAAAGACAGGATTCAGAATGAGGTAGAAACACAACTGTTATGAATCAGAGAAACAGAAATTGCTATTTAGAAACTTTTGCTGTCCTGAGGTTCAAGTACTGGTTGGTCTCAGAAGAGGAAGCAGAGGGATTATTGAAAACTAAAGAAGGCCTGTGTGCTCTCCCTGACCATCTCATGTCTATGCTCCTGAGGAAACCCATAAGCCCAGGGTTAGAGGATGTCAAAGCCAGTGACCATGAGTTAGCCGTAGACTAGCTGCAGGGAGTTGAGTGTCATGATTAAAAAGACACTGGCATAACCTTGATGAAAATGCTACATGAAAGTGTTTGTCTCACATTTTCTATGCTTTTCAATATTTTTTTTAAAAAATTGTCTCAATAGCGTTAATTTTATAGTCATGGGGGAAATCCTTTTAAAAACTGGTATGGGGAAAGGTTTTAACTACTTTAAGAAATCATGGCCCCATTAAGAGACTCAGGGTGGGACATGCTCACCACACATTCAAGAGACCCACGCAGAGTCTCTGCTCTAACCTAGAATACTCAGAACCTTCCAGAAGTAGGATACATGGGCTGTGGGTCAAAAACTACTCAAGCTATTAGATGCTCCCAGTACAACATAACTGCAGGAGTCAGAGTTTAAACCTGGGTGGCAAGACTGGCAGAAGAAAGCTGGAGACCAGAGCCATGGCTTTGCCTCTCTGGTAGACTATGGAAACTTCTAGAAGGTGGAGTACCGGTGACCCTGGAGATAAGGAAGAGCCCCAATGGCAGAGGCCAGGTCAGCCTGGCTCATGAAGGCAGCAAGGGGATGTCACAGCAGGTGACTTGCAGGCAAATCTGTTAGTCTGTGGCTCTAAGTTCTTAGGGCAAGTAAGGCATTCCTTGTCTCTACCAGAGAGGCCCCACATTAGGCCACTTTTCCTAAGAAAAATGTGGCAACCAAAGCTTGCGATCAATTTTAGGTCCCAGGCAGGCAGAAGAGGGATCCTATGGCTGATAGGGCCTATATGAGGTTAGCTCACCTACCAGAGCAAGATAGGGACACCCACATAAACCAGCTTGATAGTCCCCTCATCCCAGTGTCCCACAGGGTAGGTGGATCCTGCTGTACTCCTGTGGCATGTCACATTCAGTCTCCTAAACAGGTACCACAAGGCAGGAAATGAGGTCCAGGACACATCAGGGACTGGATGGAAGTGGGAGTGGGGTGGAGGAGACAGTACAAAGGTTAGGGACAGTACAGGGTGTGGGTTTGCCTGTTTGCCAAGAAGTAGCAAGTCGCCACTCAAATCCTTGGGACATACAGCCATTAGGAGGAGGCCTAACAAGCACTCACAGATGTTTCCACTTCCTATCTGTAACATGAAGCCCAAGTTGGTATTGGGAATGGAAAGGGTTGCCCATGTACAGGAGGCTGTCCTCATATCCTGAATTTGGCAAGTCATAGCCTCCCAATGAAGCTGGGCTCTCCCAGTATGCTTGAGGTACTGGGAATGGCCTCACAGTTCTCAGAACTTGACCAGAATGTAGCAACTCTAAGAACAGGGCCCGTGAGCTGGGACACACACAGGAGATGTAACCAACAGTGAGGGTCTGGTCCACGGGCTTAAAAGAGAAAATGAAGTAGAAGAATCAGTGTCTGGGCTTGGTGCCTACAGCCCAGGACATCATATAAGGCAACAGGAAAGGGCGCAAGGGTAGGTAGGAAAGGGACAGGAGACAGTGCAAGGAGAGTAGACAGTGTTGGGGGGTGTGGACAGTAGAGGGGACAGTGCTAGCAAGGGGCAGAGACAGTACAGGGTAGGGCAAGAGATCGGGTCAGTGGGATGAAGGAAAAGGCAGCAGAGAGGTACAGGAGGAGGGAACGGTGCAGAGATAGGAGAGTAAGAGAGTAAAATGGACAAAGCAGAGAAATGGGATGGTGAGGGAGATGGGGACAGTACAGGGGTAGGACACAAAGCAGATGGAGGAAACAAAAGAAAGGGACAAAGGAGAGAGAGGAAACAGTGGGGGCTGTATATGGGGCTGGAACAAGGGAGGGGGCAGTAGAGGGTAGAAGGATATGGACAGAGAGGAGAGTGCAGGGAACAGCACTGTCCCCTTTCATCTGTGTATCCTAGCTCATGGGCCCTGTCCTGTTAAGAGTCATGGAGAAGGGGACAGTATGGAGACAGAGAAGTATGGTAAATTTTGGTAAAAATTGGTGAAATTTGGGGCACAGGTGGTCCAGGACTTGAGCTTCTACATTGCTCCCCTGGCTGGAGTCACAGAGCAGCTCCCACTACTTCATGGTGTATGTTCTCTGGGGAGGCAGCTTTCACCCAGTGTGATGGCTCTACCCCAACGCTGGTTCTGTTCCAGTAACAACCAGCCTCAGCCATGGAAAGAGAAACTCCTACAAGGAACCAGGTGTCCACCTACACATATCTGTTAAATATAAGTTGTCTACAAGTGATGTCAGTACCTCTCAGCCCCAGCCCCTTGGGCCCTGCCAGCTCCAGCAAAGGTTCTTTCAAAGAGGCCACTTTCACACCTGGGAAGCCCTGCTCTCTCTCATCTTGAACAAGCAGCCTCACTCCCAGGTGCATCCAAAGCCAAACCCAAGCAAGTCTGACCCCAATCTCCTGTAGAGACAGGTGGTGGCCAGCCCACCAATCCAGTTCTGCAGCTTCCCTGCAGGCTGAGGGGAGGGACTGGGAGGGGCTCGACTGGGCATGGCATCTGTGTGACCTAGTCCTGCTAGCATAAGGTATCTTAATCAGCAGCCACGGTGGGGCCCGGCCCTTCACAGACTACTACTTCGTTCGCATCCTCACCCGTGGGCACCTGTCTCTTGTTGTGACCTGTAGACCTGTACCAGTGCAAACTGAGCTGGCAAACACTGGAGTGTACACACCTAAGCTAGCACATCAGCTTGCTGCTCACGGGCTGGATCTAGGTCTTGCCTTAGACGCTGAATGGGAACAAGCACCTGATGAATAAATAAACACAATTGTTGGGTCTGTTTACCTCTGAGGCCCATAGCTGGAGGGGGAGGGGATACCCCAACATGCCTTAGGAACTGGTAAGGGCCACAGAGTTGTCAGAATTTGAACAGGAGGCAGCAACTCCAAGAACCAATGAGATCCTAGCCAGGACTCTTAACAGGACAGGGCCCATGAGCTAGGATACACAGATGAAATGCAGCCCACCCCCAGCTCCCTATATTGGAATAAATATTCTTTGGGTTTTTTTTTGTTTTGTTTTGTTTTTAATTGTGTGTGTGTGTGTGTGTGTGTGTGTGTGCTTGTGTGTGGCGAGAAGAGGTTGCTAGATCCCCTGGAATTGTAGTTATAGGCAATTTTAAGCCACCTAACATGAGTTCCCAACATGGGAATCGAACACAGGTCCTTTGTAAGAGTAGCAAGTGCCTAACCATTGAATCTTTCTCCGGATTTGATATTTTTTGTAGCCTTTGCCTCTGACCTAAATGGAAATCGAGTAAATTTCAGGTGAAGGTGAGGTCACCGGAGTGGGCCCTAAGTCAATGATCTGTATCCTCCCAAGACAGAGATTTGATACAGGCCCTCACATACAAGGCAGAAGTCACATGGCAGGGAAAGCAATGCCAGAGTGAAATTGTTACAAGCCAAGGATTCCTGGAGTCACCAGAAGCTATAAAGTCCCTCCTGGAGTCTCCGGAGGAAATGTGATTCTGCTCACACCCATTCTGGCTTCCAGGACTGTATGAACGAAAGCCTACTGTTTAAGCTTCAACTTGTGGAGATTTTCTTACTATAGGGAAAACCCACACCCTCTGAAGAAATGGGCCATTAAGTAGGTTAGTCCCTTGGTATTCAGGGATTTGATGTGTGCATTTGGGGAAACTCAGGGTCAAAGGACAAGACTGGTTCAGTGGGACAGATGCAGAAAGCAACAGTGGCCTGGTAGGAGCAAGGGAGGAACAAGTCCCTTAAGCCAGGCAGCACCATCTGGAACTGTCCAGAGAGCAAAAGGTCTTTGGGACAGCAGGCCATAGCTGAGCAGAGAAGGTTCAATGCAGGTACCCATCTGATGGGTTAAGATGGATGTAATACTAGTCTCAGATCCTGGTCTTTACTCCCTGGAATGGGAGCAGCCTCCATACAGTCTGGAAAGGTTCTCAACGGCAAAGATGGTCTTTTAAAATAGAAAATAAAATGAAGGGGAAATTAGAAAGTATTTGCTCCATACATTTCCATCACAGGAATAACAAGGCTGAGCCATAGCCATCACTGCACACCATAACCTAGCTCCCACCAATATACCAGGCCAAATCCAATGCCTGAAAATAACTTTGTAAAAACACTATTAAATGGCACACCAAGGCATCTTTTACAAAAAAAATATAATAACTTAGTTTGCATTTTACAGCAGTTCCAATGGGTCAGGGCATCCTTGGCTGGGACCTAAGGGGTCAGAGCAGCATGTACCTTCCCAGTTCTAGCACCAGGCTGGGCCCATGCCACCAGTCTGCAATCTCTATCAGGATATGATAGAGCGACTGAGCCCACAAAACATGGCTCATCTGAAGGACAACAGTACTGTGTCACCCTGCAAGTCACTCCATATTGATTTCACAGGGGTTTATGCCCATTTCTTCTGCTTTCCTGTACATCCTTTGAAAGTCACTAAAGCGTGGGGCACATCCAAGTTGTGCCTCCCCAAAGTGCACATGTCCAGTGAAGAGGAATTCCCCATGCCCTGGTCGTACTCCACACTGCAGCAGTGTTGTGACATGGCCCAGCCAGTGGCCACTGTCCTCAGGAGCTGGCTGGAAGACCCTGCTCTTCTGCCTGTGAAGCCTGTTCACCCGCAGGTAGATGACTGACACTTGCTGTTCTGGTACATGTGTGACGTCCTCAATGAAGCCTCGGACAACTGTAGAAGAAGAAGACAACAGTGGTCAGCAAATCTAATGGGCTATGTCAGCAGTGGCAGGCACACAGCACATGTCACAATGGGCATGTGCCTGGCTGTCAAAGGCATTAGAGCTGGACGTGAATCTGCTCTAGTCACATGGCAGCCTTTTGAAAGTTCAATGATGAGCACAAGTCTGCGATATTGATACTGTCAGACAAAGATATGCCACTGGGCATCGGCTACACAGCACATGCTCTCCAAGTAAGAACAAGAAAGTAACGAAAATGCTTTGTAGTTCTAGGTACCATCAGGTGCCACAGTGCAGCTCAAAGGACAAGAATGATGAGAGGGGAGGTGACAGGGAGCAACTTGTATTAGGTAGCTGGATAGGGCCTGGAGAGTGGAGCAGTAAGGAGTCAAGATTCCACTAAGTGACAGCTCTTGGCTTTTGGATGAGCGTTTGAGCACAGCCAGCTGGACCCCAGCTTAATGTAGCCACTATTATGGCAGCAGTTCAGCAAGGACTACCCCTGGTCTAAGAACACTGTGCAAATATTCTGGCTAGGAGCCTCCAACCCTCAGAAAACATCCCTGACTCCAAAGGGGCTTTCAAAACCCCAACCACCTAGATGAAGAATGAGCCAAGCTCTGGGCTGGGACTGACAAAGGGACACACCAGGTTGCCCTCTGAACTATGTTCCCAAAGCATTTCTGAAAATGTACTGGGAACTGAAGGACTTCCAGAGTCCCCAGGAGGTTGTGAGCTGCTATGCATAGTGAGAACACACTGACACACCTAGAATGCAAACACCACCTCTGCCTGAATGCATGGTGTGCAGACTCACCTTAGTGTATACACAATGCACTACTCCCTGTGATTTCAGGGTGAAGTCAGCTTCAGCAGCTTCAGCAACCCACCCTCCCATACACACACACATACAAGAAATCAATGCTGACTTGGGAAAGCCCTGGGAAGACAACCATAGGAACAGACTTACCAAAGTCACTGGTACAGATGGCAAGGAGGACCTCAGTGTCACTGCAAGGCCGACAGGGGGCTGAGGAGGAAAGACAGGATAACAGGGTAAAAATATATCCCAGACAACACCGCTTAGTTTCAGACCCTCCCCAATCCTGACACTGCAGAATACAAAAGGCCTGCCTCCCTGGCCTCCGTGTGAGGGTTCATGGTTAAATGAGATAAAATCATGGTGAGACCTCTTGCCAACTCCAACTCTACCATGCTAGTGATCAGCAAAGAAGGAGGCCAAAGACCTACTTCTGACAAGCCAGCCACTAATTCCAAGGGGTCATTTGGCCCGTGTAGCTCATACTGTAGCTGCAATAGCATGCATCCAGACAAAGAGTAGGAGCGCCACACCGTTCACTGTGTTAGTGTGGTTCCAAATAAACAATTCTAAAAACAAAGTTGTTCTTACAAGCCCGTGACAACACAAAACTAACCCCAAGATGAACAGAAACCACAAGCGGATACTACCCAACCAAGGTACCCTCCTGCAGCTTCCACACTCACAGCCTACAATGGTGGGGGTATCTCAATGCAAAGCAGACCCCCTACTGCAGCCTGATGTCTACTCCCCAGATCACAGCCCCAAAGGAGAATCTCACTCCCCCCATCTGCCCTGGGCTTTTCTTACAAAAACCAAGGCTAAGCATCTGCAAAGGGAGTGTTGACTGGAGTGTGGGAGAGTGGGCATGTTTGGGGAAATCTTTCTGCTGAGGATGTGGGCTCTTCGGCTGGGGCCATCAGTTGAGCCCCTACTCTGGGCCTCATTAAGCCTTGGGACAAGTTATATACTGTAAGAGCCCATCAAATTGATCTTATTCACAGGACTTAGGCTTGAGACACCCAGAACCTGGGGCCTAGCATCCTACAGAGAACCCAGAGGTACATATACTCTCACTGGTCAACTACTTATATAACTCATTCCTTCAGTAATAGCTGCCTCCTGCCCTTTGCCCCACTTCCCCTGGTGTGAAACAGAAACTGTGGCTCGGCAGCTTCTCTACAAACTAGAGTAGATTCAAGAAGATGGAAGCTTGTTATCTACTGTGAATTATGTCTCAAGACTTTGTCCTCAGTTTCCTACTTTGGGCCCAAGTTCTCCAATAAACAGAAACCCTGTGGTACGACATCACAGACAAATTTCCCTGTAGCTATTCTCCTGCAAAGGCTTTGAGGAAGGCCTCTTCTTAGGGCATCTTGGTCCTGAAGAGGTCAATGCTATCTACATGCCTAGAGGCCACATACCCTGACCCCAAGTGCTGGTGACTTGGCCCCAAGGGAACCAAGACTGAACTCATGTGGGTGGAAGGCAAGTGAGCCAAGTGTCTCCAGGCCAACAGAAGTTGAGAGAAGCCTTATCGGGTCCTGAAGGAGTAAACCTGAGACAAAGTCTTGGGGTTTACAGCATCCTAATCAAGCACAGCTCTCTTGGACCCTTGAGCTGGGTGTGTCTGGGGCCCAATCCTTTGGACCCACCCCAGAAAGGGGGTGGGGTGCCTCCAGCCTGAGCACTTGCTGACTCACCCACCCACCCACCCACCTGCAAGCACTTCTGCTTCTATTTAGTTATCAGAAAAGGAGAAGCCGCCAGACAAGTACAACCTGTTGGCATCGGCACCGCCCGCCCATCAGAAAATGAAACACTCCCACCCCCATGCCAGCTCCACCTGGAGAGAAAGACTCCTGGAACCTGGTTTGCTGGTCCCTTGGATGTCGACCCTCAACTCTGGTTGCCCTGCAGCCCCTTTCCTTCCTGTGATATTTGCTTGGGTCACCACAGTCCCCACCACTGATGTCACCTGAACCTCAACACTGAGTGGCTGTGGTGTGTGGCTTCTGTAGCACGCTGCTCATCTTCACACTGACTAGGAACCAGTGCTTGTACTATACGGGCAGACATGGGTTGGTCTGGTCTGGAGCACAGACAGGGCCTGGCCATACAGGAGACCTCAGGGACTAACATTTTGGACAACATTAGATTCAGAGCACAGTACTCTGGAGAGTTAACCTTAGTTGGCTGACCTGTGCCCACAGGCTATCCTGGTGACCACAGTCTACCTGAGGGTCCCCCTTCAGGAGGAAAGGCAGCAGACACCAGGGAAAAGGTTAAGTATTCAGGTCACATAGTGTTTAGAGTTGGAGGCGAGGGTCCCCAGAAGCTACCCTAAAGCACCCCAGAGTGAAGAGTTACCTAAGTTGAACCAGGGCTGCTCCTTCTAGTGGAGAGGAGGTGAAGGGCAGTGACCCGAGGCCTGGACGTGTAACCTGAGACAAGTCCCTAAGTTTTGCTCTCTCTGTGAGTTATAGGTACAGGGACCTCAGCTGCTAGCTGCAGAGACTACCTCCTTCAGTTGTGCTTGGCCTGGCTCACAACTACCTGCAGGAGATGGCCCTTTGTCAGGCTAGGCATCCTGCAAATATGTGCAAGCCTCAAGGAGTTGGCACCATGAGTGGCAACTGAGCTAGTGGCCCACCTGAAGCCATCCGTGTCCTAATTCTGAGCTTCATTTTTGCAGAAACTAAATGTGGATACTAAGGACCTCCATCTCAAAAGAATTATTAATCAGATTCAAGTTCATAGCAACTGACACATAGAATGTGAAGATTGCAGGTGCTGACATCGCATTTCCTGGGAGCCACTTTGGAAATCAGGCAGGAAAATTCCTAAAAGGAACTAAATGAGGATAAAGAAAACAAGATCTAAGCCTCCTGGGGACAGATTCTGGTGAGGGCTCATCCTAGGCACAGTCGCCAGAAAGCAGGGAGAGCAAACACAGGCAAGAATAGCTGGATGCTAAGAAGGTCTGCAGACCCTGTAAGCCAGACCAACTGGTGTGTGGGCAGCACTGTCTAATAAAAACAGCCAAAATGACACATATAGTTCCAAAACAAAAAAAAATCTCTAGAATACCTTATGATAGGCGGTAAGTACAGTGGTTTAACAGGACCAGAGATGCACGACACACTTGGGCAGAGTGGCCTAGGAGCTAAGGCCTGGGCTTCTTCAATGATCACCACTACCAGGTGCCACCCAAAGGACAATGTGACCAAAGGGTTCTCTGAACCATTCATCCTTGCAAGGAAGTCAGTGAAGACCACACTGTTCTTTACCCAAGGTTGAGAGAGGATTATAAAAAATAATCCTAAGAAAATCACAGTGGCCTGAGAAACCACCAAGGCAGAAACTGGCCAGAGCTCCAAAGACCACGACCTTTGTTCTTCAGCCTCCAGGGCACAATGCTTCCTTCAGCTTCAAGACATGACCACCACTGGGCATGGTGGTGCACATTTTTAATCCCAGCACTCTAGAGGTAGAGGCAGGTGGACCTCTGTGAGTCTGAGGACAGTCTGGTCTATATAGCAAGTTCTAGGACGGCCAAAGCTACATAATAGAGAGACCCTGTTCTCAACAGAACAAACAAACAAACAAACAAGACATGACCTTCCACCCTCACACCATCAGGGGCATGCCCAAACCCTGAGTCTAGCAAATGGACCTGAGCGGTGGGGCCCCAAGCAGCGTCTCAAGCCTATTAGCAACAAGCAGAGCAGGATTTAGAGAGGATAAGTAGAGACGCTCAGAAGCAGCAGGCTCCACCCTGAGTCCAATGAGCCACTGACAGCAATAGCAACAAAAAGTATCCTGATGCCCTCCTCTTCAGTGTGTGTCTGAAACGCCACTGTGGCCACCAACCCCCTCACTTGACACCCCCTCCCAGAGTTCCACAGCAATGACCAAGATCATGAGCCCACCAGGATGGAATGGAACCAGGACACACCCGAGCTGTACCTGTCTCCTGAACCAAACAGAATCTCACCCTTGCTGGTCACCCCACAACAAGTTCTCCTACACAGCAGGGCAAAGAGAGGTCATCTGTAGTCAGAGGTAGGGCCTTCACTATGCTGCCAGATTTCCCTAAGCATCAGAGGTAGTGCCACTGCCCAGATATCCTGAGCAAGGACAGAGGGGCAGCAGATGCAGGGCAAGCAGCCACATCCAGCATGCTGGGGTCCAAGATGCTGAGATGACCTCTCATATGCCCTATATATGCCCCTGGAACAGCACTATACCCCACTGCTCTGGTCTTTAACATCCGATGCAGGTCACAAGACAATTATACAATCCAAGTAAACATGCAGCTAATGCTATGGACACTCGTGTGGACCTATCCTGGAGCAGCGGCAGGTTCTCTCCTTTCTGGGTGGGGATCAAGGCTCACCTGCGCATGGGCAGTTTCTCTCATGCACTCTTGTCTGGGTTCCAGCCCATGGTACCACAGTTCTCCTGAGTCAGCATAAATGAGAACTGATTCATCTAAGAGCTTGTCTGCCTCTGGCATAACATCCAGGTCAGGTACGCTCTTCCTTCTCTGATGACACCACCTTAGCTCTGTCTTATTTCTGAAGCTGCACCAAGGCCAAAGCAGGAAAAAGAAGAGGGGGAAGCCTGCTACTGGCCATAGAACCCTTGGAAACTGTCCCAATCTGAGCTGGACAATGGCCGACTACCATTTCACACTATATAACCACGCTTTTCTTAAGCACTAACAGCTCAGGAGACCCCATTCTCCAAGAAAGCCAACTGTTCCGGCTGAGACCATCTCAACCCTGGAACTCAGGTGGTGCTCTCCAGGATGGGTGGCACCTAGCTCTAGGTAATACTGGTTTCTATGCCCGTTTTCAGGCAGTGCTAGAGTTGGACCAGAGCTCATAACCACCTCAGTCTGAGTTCCTGCCCTGAGTTCCGATAGTCACTATATAGTGACTGACATTGACAAAGTGTGAAAAATCACTGCAGGTTTGAGTCCACAGACATCCAGGGCCAAGCAAGTGCTTGTTTTAGGACAAGGGAACCCTGAGGCTCAAACACAGCAAAGTCCTAGGCACGGAGATAGGATAACATTTTTTTCCTGGGACCCTGTGGCCTGAAAGGTACATAGAAGACTGAATATAGGACTACAGCTAAATATCTATGCCAGGACAACTGCCTTCCTGAAACCCCAGGAAAACCTGAGGCCACTCAACTGACCCCTCCAGGTCTCCCTCCCGTAGCCTGGAGGTGTGGACATGGAGGTAGCTGACGGTAAAGGGGAAGAGAGAGGGCAATTTTGGGGATCTAGCAATCATCCCCACTTATAAACAAAGAAATAAGACCCTGGCAGATCAGAGCACAGGAGGTGAGACTTGACTTGCCCTCCTGTAGGCTGACATCTCTCTACTCCCCGCCACCAAGACACATCGTTGATGTAATCTGTCTGTGGCAGCTGGTCTTTGCTACTTCGTGGGTTCTTCTTTTTCTCACCCTTTATCCTCCAGGTTTCAGTCCCTATCACTAGATAGGAGAGAAAGGATAAAGAGGACAGAGAGAGAGAGAGAGAGAGAGAGAGAGAGAGAGAGAGAGAGAGAGATCTGAATCTAATCTTGTTTCTCCTTTGAGCACAACTAACAAACCACATCCAACCCCCTGGAATGACCACCCACCACCCACCCCGCCTCTGGGGTCCTTGCATTTATATATTCTCTGAGAAGTTCACAGAACTTCGAATGTTACACAATCACAGAAACTATCTGTGGCTGGCCAAAACATGCCTCTGCGAGAGCACGAGGCAAATCAGTCAGCTGCTGCAAAGCGGCCCCATATCCCCGAACCGGGGATTAACGTGAAAACACTTTCTTATCACTACAGTCTGTCACACAGAAAAACATCTGCTGTGTCCAAACAAAAGAAAAAAAAGAGAAAGAAACAAAACCAACTCCACAGCTTCAGCTATTAGGCACACTTGCCACCTCATTTGGAGTGGCCTGGTTTAAGAGAAATGTGTGCCCGAACCTCAATCAATCAGCATCCATAGTTGTCACTGTGATAGGAGTTCCTGACTACTCTCTCCTAGTGAGGAGCTCCTCCCAGGTTTACCTACCCCAATTCCCAGCAGGCACCTAGCTACACAGCTCCCTTTCTCAATCTCAGGCCCTACCATGTACTTGCCGGCTTCTCCATGAGGCTTCTGGCTCTATCTTGTGGAGATGGAGCTGGGTCAGCTGTGCTCTCCCTGGAGACCTTATGTGTCTTCCTCAACCCTAATATCCATCCTCAAAAGCCTCTGGGATGTCACAGCTTTATGCTGTTCTGTTCCCCACCCAAAACTATTTCAAGTCTACGGCAGACACCAAAAACCGGAACCAGTGTGTAGGACAGCTGGAAGGGTAGGAGCTCCATCTCAAAGGAGCTGCAAACAGTCCTCTAGGGACCAGAACTACAAGCCATTCTCAGGGATCACAGCCTCCTATCACCTCACTTCCCTCGAGTCAGAAGCTCCAGGGTCCTAAGGGTACACAACAAAGAGAAGTCTTCTTAAAAGGGGGCTTGGATGAAAAGGATGTGTTCAGTTTTAAGGTCCAACACTCTCTCACTTTGCAGTCCTTCAGTAGGACCAAGGATTCATGGGACAAGTGTGCCTCACTGGACCCATAGACATAGGAATGTTTCACAGAGGTGAATTCAGGAGGTAGTAGGGGAAACAATCAATGTGACTAGTGAGCCTCCAATGTTACCTAAGAGGAAGCAGCAGGACAGGTTAGCTAGCCCATACTGTCCCCACACAGGGTACTCACCAGACAGCACGTGCAGGTCCAGTCCCCTCTGCCCACTCATCAGCTCATACTGGAAGCCTGTGGTCCTTCTGCTGATGTCCTGTTGGGGTGTCGCCTCCACAAATAAGCCTCCCTGCTCCAGGCTGAAGCACTGCACTTGGCCAGGCTCACCTCTGATGTCCCGCACCAACAGTCTTAGTTCTCCAGTTTTTTCCAAATAAATATTGGCTCCAGAGGAGTCCCTGAAAGGCTTGATGCACACAGTCAAGTTCTGGGCAGGTGAGAAGGTGTTGGGCCGTAGGTTAACAATGAGCGCCCCAGTTGGGTACATCCACTCCACAGAGCCTGCGGAGCAGCGCAGGTACACCTGCTCCACCTCCTTGCTGCGTGCCTCTCGGGTGAGCCCACTGTAGGAGGAGGAAACAGGGTCAGCCAGGGTCTCAGAGCTGAGGTCCCACGTACATCACCCTAGGCACAGCCTCACGCATGAGCCACTCACACTCACCCGGAACATGCAAAGGCAACCCACCTCTCTCAGCTTCCAGTGGACTTGCTCCAAGAGGAAAGCTGAGCAAGACCCAAAGCTCTGATGGTACAGACCACGCTGGCTCCCTAGACCCTAGATACACCCCATGCTACAACCCAGGGCACCAGAGTCTTAGTAGCTTCCTTAGCCATGGAAATGGCACCAGGAAGCTACAGCCAAGAATGATCTGGGCATTCCAAGACATCTAGCAAAGCAGACCAGCAGGGCCACTGCACCACCAAAGGTTTCCAGACACTCAAAGAAATGGAAAACAAGGATAAAGCTTGTGTGTAGAGATGCCATGGGTGCCAAACCAGCTGGAGGAGTTAGCCACAGGAAATAAGAGATCTCAATTTTCCTTAAGGCAATGATCTGACCATTTGTCGTTCATTCTCAGACCTGAAGTTTATTTCACCAATCATATTTAAAAAAAAAAAAAAAAAAACGAGTACCATTAAAGCAGAATTCATTATGAGGGTAAAGGAAACATCCCTTGGGGAGGAGTCTAAAGAACAAAAGGACCTTTAGATGAGATTCCTAAAGTAATAAGTTTCCTAAAGTAATAATTTGATCTCATGCATGCTAAATGAAAGGATGCATGTAGTATGCTACACCCTTGTGAGGCAGTATTGTTTAAAAAAAAAAATCTGAAGCTCCTGAAAATGCAGAAGTTTCTCCTGCTCAAACTATAAAGCAAAAGTCAGCTTGTTGCTAAGGTTACATCATAACCACAGTGGTCTTGGAAAGAAAGCAGCGGCTTCAGCAAAGAGTTCTATTACAGGCGTTTGGTTCTGATCTGATCCCAGACAGGTTCACCCACATTCTTAGGATTTTTATGCAAAATAAAAAAGGCTCTATCCAGAACGTCGACTGAGTGAGTTACCAGCAAGCTTTTCTGCAGGCGAGAAAATGCATAACACATGGCACCTTTACTGTGAGTGACTCATGCTTCCGGCCCCCAAAACCTCATTTTGTATACAAGGGCTACAGTAGTCTAAGACTGTAAGTCACCCCACGACCACATCAGAGAGAAGCATTGTGGGTGAACCCCTCCTGACCTGCTTCCCACCCCCACAAGGCTCTGGGCCAGGAACAGCCAGCTAGCAGGCACTACCCAAGTCACACATGTAGAATAAACTTACAAATTACAGCCAATAAAACTCACACAAGTTCATTTGACACCTATGCAGGAATGGGCATAATTATAGCATTATATGAAAATTAGACTAAATGGGCACATGGCTAAAACCTAATGATTGTGTTTCTCTTTCTCCTGTCTCCAACATCAAGGGACAACTGACACTTACACTAGAACAGTCACAAACCTCAACTTACAAATATAAATTATATTTAATATAAAGCACCCAATATGAGGTTTTGCTTCCTGAGAATCAAGAGCATGGAGGCCTCACTACAGAGACTCTGGGGGCCTCAGAGCATGGAGCCTCAGTGCAGCAGAGGTGGATAAAGAGAAACACTATCCTCCACAGGATACTCAAGGGGACACAAGGCCAGCCCACAATGTCCAGACTCGGGGCTGCCATCCCAGCAGCCACCTGCACTATGCGGTGCCCACTACACCCACTTAATTGGAAAGAACAACATGAGGGCAGAGAGGGCCCACAGAATGAGATACCTGTCGGCCCACCTCTACTCTGGCTTCACTAGCTAAGGAAAGGATTAACCGTGCATCCCAGGACAAGCAAGAGTGTTTCCCTCACACTCTCCTAAAATATTCAGACCACTAAGAAAACAACTAGTAGCCGGATACAGGAGCTTTCACATCAAAGCTAGTGCATATGCACAGCCCATGGTTAGACAAGCAGGAACTAAAGTAAGGGGTCCCTCAGCCAGACAGACCTCTAACGAAGTCAGGGCAGGTTCCCACTGCAGTACCTACTACCCCAAATCTCCATCTTAAATGCCCAGCATCATATCATCTTAAATGACCACTGATCCACAGGACTTTACCGTCGTGGTGAGATACAGATGATACATCATGCTCCACAGCTATGATGAAGTTACAAATATAGACAAAACTGGTCCTGGTCTACATAAAACTGACAGGAATGATCTGATCATAAGGTAAACTGAATAAATGGCGTCCGCGCTTGTGTGTGTGTGTGTGTATGTGCGTGCATGTATGTGTACGTGTGTGTATGTGCGTGTGTGTGTGTGTGTGTGTGTGTGTGCGCGCGCGCATGTGAGTGTCTGTCCCAGGAGCAGCACAATGCCTTGCACATGCTGGACAAGCACTATATGACTAAGCCATTTCACCAGCCCAAAGCTTTCTTTTTTTTTTTTCCAATCAGCAAGGCTCACTACCCAGATGAACACAAATTTTAATGGCCTTGTAAGACAAATCATAAATTCCAGATTTGTGTGAGGACCCGAGGATGTGAGCAGGACTTGCTCAGGTACACTGCTAATACCCACAGACAAGCTACTAGAACAAGACAAGGGTCTCTACAAGGGTTTTGGATCCAAGAGAAACCAAAAGGTTCTGCTGCTAAGTCTTGCCTTTCATTTCCCACCTCACAAGACAGCCCAGGTGTGACTACGCCTGCCGACTTCCCACTGATCACAGTGAGAAAGTTCATGGTCCACCTTTATGGCACTGACTAATCAACACAAAATTTCCAACTTGATTCCTTGCAAACACCTAGCGTCTATATGAGTTAAGTGAAGTGGCCAGGGCTGTGGAGAGCAACTCCCTTCCTACCAGAGGCCAGAATCCAACATTTTGAGTCTTGCTTCACCCATTGATTTGTTCTAGACTGCTTGAAAAGAAAACACTCATAAACACTGTAGAGTAGCAAGCTTGCCAGCATGCTGGGCAGTAGTCAACTGACCTGTGAAGTGCATTTATAAGTGGGGACCATGCCTATAACAAAAGGGAATATTATGTGTTCTCCCAATCCTATCTACCTACCTACAACTACCAGACACCTTCAGCTGTCCTCTGCAGAGCTGTGCCCTGGGAAAGAAGCCCTCAAGGGAATCCCAGAATAGGAATGAGTTGGGGGAGAAGGGCCAGGTAGGCATAAGGATGACCAGCTACTGGACAGTTCCCACTGCTCACACACTTTTGGAGGCCTTGGCCTGGCTCTGGAGAAGGACAGCAAGGGGAGAGGGGGAATCCAAGGGGACAGGTAGCCAGCTCACACTGCCCAGACTTGAATTTGGGGGCTGCCACCCCAGCAGTCACATGCATCACGAGGTAGTCATCTGGTTCCACTTAAATGAGAATGGACCCACAGAAATAAGGTGTCTTTTAGTTTGTCTGTACTCAATCCCTCACTACCTTGGGGAAAGCCACCCCTCACCATAGATCCCCGGGCTCAGGGAAAGGTAGTCTTCCAGGCACATCGCCTTCTAAGAACCTGGAAGAAAAGCAAGTGTCTGGAAACCTCATTTAAAGGCAGGCGTTCCGTTTCTGGTTTTGGTCTGCCGGAACAGGGCACACCAAGATCTGAGGTTAGAGTACACTAACTCAGCAGTGCTGGTTGTGAGCAGAGAATTAATTACCACGGGGAAAGGGCCGCCCGGTAAGAGCTTAGCATCACAGGCTCATGGCCAGCTCTATGATGGCGCCAGCATTCCCGAGGCCAGTCCTCCCTCAGATCCAATCTGCTCTTGTCTGCCCCAAGCCCTCTAACTCCCTGCTCTTGCCAGGCAGAAGGGATTTCTGCGGGAGAGAAAGCTCCAACTCCCTTAAAGACCGGTACTGCAGAGCTCAAGAAGCTGCTCTCAATCTTTCAGTCCAAGCACTCCAGCAGGAGTCTTGATGAGGGTTGATTTTGGTCTCTGTGGTTTTCTCAGAAAGTCAGGCACTGTAAGTGTACAAGATAATCATTGATGCCCTGCTTACGCAGATCCGGGCACTGCCCAACATCCACCTTTCTCAGAAAACCCTCTTGACCAAAATCACCCACCGCACGCATTGCCCCATGAGCCCCCTTCACTGGAGTCTGTGCTTCAGACGAGATCGTGTACCTCCCCAGGCCTGCGCAAGCGCCCTGCCCCTGGGATGAGCTACATCAGACCCCCACCGCCGTCCCAGCCCACGTTTTCAGGAGACCCGCATCAGCGCAGCGCGCTATGCAAACCGCTGAATTGGCAACTTGCAGCTGTAAAAAACTGGCTCTGCAAAGAGAGGGGGCCGGCCGCTGTGCCTGGCGCGTTCTCAGTGTCCAAAGTAGCTACGACTCCTCAGGCACCCCGCCCGCGCACACTTGTGACTTGTGCTTCTTTCCATACGTCACACTTCAGTTAAAACAACAGCAAAAAGTCCTCCGCTGTCACTGCTGATGGGGACGAGAGAGAAGTGTCACAGGAACCCTGTGCCCTGCTGCCAAGGGCGGCTTGACCTTCACCAAGCGGGCTCAGGGCTCTACCCTACTGCATTTGGCCGCAGACAGGTGTCGACCCCATCTCTTTGCCCCAAAGATACGGTCTGCAGCCGATACGGGTCTCGTTTGGACCCCACGCTCTCCACGCCACAGCTGTCCCTCTAGATGAGCACAATCCCAACCCTTTCCCAAGAATCAGAAATCCCAACCGTTGGGAGGACCAAACATGCAGCCTATGGAGCCCAGGAAACCCACTAGGGCAGTATTACGCGCGCGGAGAGTGGGCGTCTTCCGAGCTGGGACCCAGATGCCACCAACTCTTTTGTTCTGAAACCAGAGCTAGGGCGGGGGTCACCGGACTTGGCCAGCATAGCTGTCCCTACCCCGCAAGCTCTGCCACTCGCTGCCGAGGGCTCCGGTCCAGGTCCAGGGAGTCCACGCTGGAATCACCCGCAAGACTCACCTCCCCTTCCAGCTGCACAGGTCGCTGGAGTACTGAGCGCTCGCGCCGCCCAGCAGCAGTAGTAGCAGCAACAGCAGCGGTGGCGGCGGGGGCGGACCCGGCCCAGGGCCCGGGGACCGAGGCCACTGCTGCCCCGCGCGCCTCCGGGCCGCCCACACCGCACCCCGCATGCTCCGGCCGGGTCTGCGTCCGGTGCGTGCCTGCACCCACAGAATAGGCTCTTGAGGCAGAGCGATGGGAGGCGTGGGTCCGCGTGCGAACTGATCACGTCGCGCGTCTATAGCCCATCCCGGCTCGCCCCTAGCCGCCCACCACAGGAGCCGCCCAAGCTGCAACTAGAGAAGCGCGCCGGCTGCCCCTAGAACCTCTGAGCTGGCAAGTTCCCGGACCGTGGTCTGGCTCAGCTGGGGGGCGGAACCGTGAAGCCACCCCGCCCTCGGCCGAGCTCCGCCCCCGCCTGGCCTTCGGCCCGGGCCAGCAGTTCCGCCCCGTGCGCCAGCTCACAGATCTGTGTCCTGCCAGCTCTAGCCTGGAACGCCCTGGTGTCACGCCGCAGATACTCAGTGGGCAGCATCTCGCCGCACAGGACAAGGGAAAGTGCAGCTCGGAGTGGGACAAACGACTTTGCAAAGAACGGGAACAAGGTCAGGGAGGAGGGCTGGGGCTGGGACGAAGAAGCTGTAGGGATGGGGATGGAAGAGTTTGGGCCTGGGGGAACTGCACTATTATGCACGAAGTGAAGAAATCTGAGCTCCTTCCAGCAGCTAGACACCATCTTTTAGACAGCCTGAGTGGCCTCCAGTGCACAAGGACTATTGTGATGCTCACAACTCAAGAGCGGTGGCTTCTTGGGGTTCCTGGCACCCTCTCTTTCTGTTCCCCAGCTCAAAATTTGCCTTGGGAGGGAGGAGAGAGAGAGAGAGAGAGAGAATATCAGAGAGAGACTGAGACTCTGCCATTAGTAAGCACTGGCAGCTTCTACGAGGTTATTCGAGACTCTGGAACATCCATCCCATAGAAAGGCCTCAGGTGTGCAATCAGTCCCCAGGCCACACTTTCAAGTGTCCTGTGGTCTCTTGTTTAATATTCACTTTGTCATCTTGAAGCTGAGGTTTTAGGCTGGATGCTTCTTTACAGTGAAACCTACCTTGGGCAGTGTGGAGCTTTATCGTCATTTCATCTTGGGACCCATTCTATACTTCAATAGTATCTCCCATCCCGAGTTTGACAGATCCAATTGTCTCCAAATATCCTTCCAACAGAAACAAAAAAATAACCATCTGAGAGCCCAGTCTGGCCATGAAGGGGCGTCGCATGGAGATCATGGTGATCCTAACATCTAGTGGGGGAGCTACACAGGAGCAGGGCAGAAATAGGGAGGTGGAGGGACACATTCTCTGGCCTGGAGCTTGATTTAAAAAACAAACAAACAAACAAACAAAACAGGGAGAAGGTGATGAGGCAATCTTTCTTCACTTCAAAGCCCCAAACAGTATCAAATGATGGACGAAACTGGCCTGGATAGGTCAGGAGGAAACAAGGGATTCCAGAGTACCCTCTATGCATGAGGAAAGGCCTAGAAATGCAGTTTATTTATTAGGTGGCAACCATACTGAGAGTAAGAGGGACAAATTTATGTCTTCAAGAGGAAGAGCCAGCACCACCTGTGGCTTTGAGGCCACTAAACAGCTGAGGAAAGGAGAAGGTCTGGGGATCTGGAAAAGACATCTGAAGTTTAAGAATCAGTGTAAAACAGTCGTACAGCTGAGCAGGTCTTTCTACTCAACTAAAACCCAGAACTGGAACCCTGCCTCGAATATAAAGTGATGTCACCTTGAAATTCAAGGCCCTGTTTGATGCTCCAGGGACATACCTGTGCATTGAGAGCTTGAAGGTCTACTCCACCAACGCCAAGGCCCTTAGAGTATACACCTTGTCCCTATCACTGCAGGGTTCCAGTGCACAGACATTATATGAGCCAGGTGATAACCCCAAGCAGGTGAGGAAAGGAACCTGCCAATTGCACACTGTAAACTCTGGCTACTTTCTATATAGTAATCCCTTTTACTAGGGACTCTGTAGAGATGAATACACAATTTGCATGTAGCCAATCATGTCTCATCCATCTTGGAAGGCCTATATGGCTCATCACAGTTCAGATCGTAGCATGAAAGCAAGTAGGAGTGCTATCCGGTGCAGATGTTAAGAGCTAATGACCTACAGTCACTAACAGAGGGCTCAGGTTGACTAAAGCTGGTTCTGTCCCAGGGAATGGTAGAGGCTCATGTGCATTTGTCAAAAAAACAATGGAACACAAGATTGAACTGGAATCTATACTTTGCCCTTTAGTTTATGACATACAAATACTAGCTCATTATTACTGCACATATATTAAGACAAGATGCTAATGACAGTGGGAGGAAGGAGTAGATATCGGAGATGTCTCTATTTTCTTTTCAGTTTTTGTAAACCTTTAAAAATCCAATAAAAAAATTTACAACAAGGTAAGGGTGAATATTTGTCTGTCAGGGTTCTTGCAAGAATCCCATATGACATCGAGGAGGTTGTCTCTGCCTTCCAGGACCCAGATCCTCCTGTAGGATCACTGAAGCAGTTATCTCCTTGTTCTCATCCCCCTGATCCATTACCTAGCGTAGGTTGGGGACAGGGCAGCAGACCTGGTTTTCAGAGCTGTCGCTGGGTTAACTACATTCTGCTGGCTTGTGAAGTTTTGTGCTGTAGAGATCCTCATAGACTCCTGATACCTGTGCTGACCCCTGTCCTGCAACATCTGCAGAAAAGATATCCCCCAACAGGCAGGACTCCTGGGGGCAGGAGAATGATGTAGGCCAAGGCTGTTAGGTTGCCTACGAACCACTGTCCAGTACTCTTAGATCCTAGTAGGTTAACCATGGACTCATGGGGGCCTGGACAGTCTCTCAGAGGTTTCCCAGAGGCCCTTTGGGAAGTTCTGTAAGGAAAGAGTCTGATATGTGTTGTTCCATGATAAGTGGGAAGGGGCCACTTCTCAGGTAACATTTTATAGGCTAAACCCAAGAAGGGCTCCAGCATCTCCCTCCTGACCTACAGTGGGGAGGATTGGCCCCTCCGTGGTCCTTGCATCACTGGTACAGAGTTTGATACAAATATCTGTGATAAATTCCAAGTACAGCCCCAGGGTGGAGCATGTGTAGCTAGTCAGATGTGAGGCTGAGAAGGCATATGGCCTCACAGATCTGAGGACCAGGATAACAAGTACAAGATCAGCTATGTATGTCTGGCCCCAGAGATTTTCTGCCACACAGTGTGAGCTACTACATTTCATGGGACGCAGCAATAGAAAGAAGATGCTGGGGGCAGACTCTGTGGAGCTATTCATCTCTCAATCCTTTTAAACTTTAAAATGTAAATAGGTCCTTGTGAGTGATAGGCTATGTAGCATAGATACTAATACCATATTCTGGTTTCCACAATCTATGGTGTTAGGGCCCAGTTTTAAACCTCAGTTACTTCCAAAGTAGGATGGCTTTAACTCCCAGAGTGAGACAGGGTTCCCAGTGTCAACATGTACCTCATTCTTCGATGGGAGCTGGTAATTGGAGACTCTCAGAGACAAGATTCAGCTCTCTCCTTTAATGGAAGGCACATTAGTGGGAATTCTGTTTCCCCATAGTAATGGGACTTTGTGCCACAGACACAACTTAACAAACTGCCAGTAGTGATAGCTTTTGCCAAATCTTGAGATTTCCAGTGTTTATCAATGATGATTCTGTTGCACAAAATGACTATCATTAAAGAATCATCTGAGAAAAAAATCTGCCTTCTTTCAGCATGTGAAGGTTTTGAAGGTAGCGGCCATGCCCTGCTTTGGCCCTTGGTGCTAATCTGAGAACACTGCCCTACTCAACCCCAACCCCCAAGTCATCTGTCACCCCAGTATCCTCCTCTGAGTTACTCTGTTGACCTTCTGGCAAGGACATAATTATAATAATTGTGGTCAAATGATGCACAGAGAGCCAACGCTTGTAATTTAACATTTAGCAACTGCACTGAGTAACCTGTAATTACGACATGAAACAGCCTAGAGGCCTCAACTCAGCAACCTTCACCTAGCTCCCCCTAACCTAATTTGCTAGCAGGTTTGCTGTCTATGAGTCAGAGAAAAGTGGGAGAAAGGGAGTCTTGGCTGGCTCGACCTTCCTCAGGTCCAGAGAGCAAGGGGCTCAAGGTCCACAGCCACAGATTCAAGTTCAGGCATACTGGCCAATGTATAACCTAAAGTGTGTAAACACAGGGCACCTAAGTGTGGGCAGCAGTGTGGTGCCTGGACGATCACAGCCTAAGGGGCAGAAAGATGTAGTTACCCCACCAGTGGGCACTTGACTCTTGAGGAAGCTCTCAAGGGAGAAGGGGTGGCCATAGGAGGGGTTCAGCTACATCAGAATTCATACATGAGAATGACAGCTGACGTATAAGCAGATCTTAGTTGTTAAGTCATGTGACCACGGAGGCCCAGGCAAAGAAACCTATGATAGAATACCAAGCCATCAGCACGCACCTTTAATCCAGGTACTTGGAAGGCAGAGGCAGGTGGATCTCTGAGTTCAAGGCCAGCCTGGTCCACAGAATGAGTTCCAGGACAGCCAGGGCTACACAGAGAAACTCTGTGTCATACAAAACAAAAAAATCAACCCATACATCTAGCCTATCATTGTTTCTGGCCTGGAAATACTGACCTATATCAAAAGCTGCCTATGAAATTAGGGGACAGATAGTTCTGCCTGGGTCAGGAGAAGATGTCGAGGAGCTGAGGACCAGGGTGAGAACTGAGGGCCAAGAGATATTTATGTGCTCCTGGTACTGTAGTAGCTGAGAGAGAAAAGGTTTGAAAAATAAACTCAGAGAACAGGATGGAATGTAGTGAGGTCACTATATGACCGTGGCCATAATCTAGGGTGTGGCTGAGTGTCCCACCAGTCAGAAGGTCTAGCCTTCTGATTCACATGACAAAAATGACTAGAGGGAATGCTTCCTGTTGCTTAAGGAAAGAGCAGTGTCTCCACCCAACCACTGCCTAAGGTTCTCTGTGTGCCTGAAACATCAGAAAATTGTAGTGAAGTCTGTCCACTTTCCCCAGGAAGTGTACACATACACATCGCCCAAATTATGTAGTAGTCACAGAGGTTATGACCTTTCAGCCCTAAGCACTACAACAGGAGCTCCGTCTACAAGGATGGTGGGCCATAGACACAAAGCTTTACACAGACACCAGCCCTCAGGATGTTGGGGTTTACCCTAGGGTATCTTTGATGTCTCTAGACACTGAGCCGCTGAAGACCATCTGTCTGTTCCTCACCAAGCCTAGTCCCACTGAACAGCTGAGGAAGCCACAGGGCAGTAGTGCCCTCTTGAGAGTTCACAACTGGCATGGGAGCTGACACCTGGCACCTGGATGACGGCTGTCCTAGACAGATATTACCCTACAAGGAACCTGGTAGGGAATCTGCATCTAAGGCTGTCTGAACATATGTGGGCACAGCCCAAACTCAGTCAAAAGGGAGAAGCTGTCTATATGTAGACAAGGGGGACAGTCGACAGTGTAATGGCCACTCAATAATTTCCCAGTTGACCTGGATTTGGTGTCTCTCCTCCTGTCCATAGCTAAGGTCCTCATTGAGAGACTGAGGGCTGGCCATCCCCAACAGACAATGGCTACGTGCACCTCGGTGACTCAGCCCAGCTATCACAGGTGGCTGTATATTCTCATCAATAAGGATTTGTTGCTGGGACATGGATCTACCCATATCATCAACCCATTTAGTCCTGTCTTTAGAGAAGAGATAGGCTCTTGAATGTGCAGCTGGAGGCTGCCCAATGGGGGTAGAGTGGTGGCCTGGGGGCTAAAAGTCAGACCTTCAGCCCTGGATCCATGAGAGCCATAAAAGTGCTAATTCAAGGTAGGGCCCCATGCTGAGCACATCTGAGACAAGTAAATAAGAAAGCAAGATCCAGGAATCCTCCTGTCCTGAGGGTTCCACAGGACAGAAGGTTCCACCCTGAGACAAGAGATGGAGCTTAGAGGATGTTAGTTGGGTCAGATCTTTTGTCTTCAGTTACCTGTGTGTACTACCTTGTTCCTGAGGCCACTGGAGTGGCTTCCCAGGAAAGGAGCATCCAAAGGCCCAATATAGCTCGGCAAGGTCAATACCCTTCACCCCAGCCCACCTTACAGTGTCCAACAGGGCTGGGAATAACTGGATGGAGACCTCAGAAATGAGGATGGGGTGATGTAGTTGCTATGAGAAAGAGGGGGTGACAGGACATAAGGGTGACAGGATGATGCTGGCCCTTACATATCTTCTGTGCCTTCTGTATCCTGCCAATAGTAGAAAACCCATACCTAAGGAACCCCCATGGGTTTCTGACTACAAGAGTGGTTGATGGGGGTCCTTCCAAAATTGCAAAATTGTGAGTGAGAAGCCTGCTCCTTCCTCAGCATTGACCCACTAAGGGATATAGGGAACTTTGAGCCAACACAGCAGGCTAGAGAGCCTTTGCTGCAGCAAGGTCTCAGGCTACAGGCAAGTTGAAGCTTCAGCACTATCTCTCCCTTACTCTCCCTGTCTTTGGGGCAGGGATACTGGGCCCTACATAAATTTTTAGAAGTGAGAAAGCTCAGAGGAACTCTCTTTTAGGCAATGATAGTGGACTGAGCATCTGGCTGTCAATTCAGCCTCGAGAAAGACAACTGGGCCCTAGATGCTATGGACCCTGGACTCCCTCCCACCATGTTCCTATCCTCCAGTCCTTTCACACTTCACCGGATTGGTTTCTCCATAGGTGTTTTACCTTTTCCACCCTGTTGGGGGAGCTAGACAATATCCACAGAGGCCCCTAGGTCCATAGCAATTCCCTACCCCAGCTCTGCTCGCAACTAGTCTTTGAACCATTTGGAACAGCCAGTGTTAGCGGGTATACTGTAACTATTACAGCTCAACTGGGAAAGGTATCCTGGCAGTCAGGAGTCACACTGCACAACAAACCTCACACAAGGGATTTACTGGGAGGGAAAACCCCAGGAGGGTGTCTGCCTTTGTTCAGGCAAGAAGCAACAGAGAACTGAACAGAAGTCATGGTTTATATAACATGTTTTGGGGTGAGGGGGGATGGGGACACTTTCCAGGGTGGTCTGGGATTGGAGAGATTATGTGGCCTGATCCTGGGGCGAGATCAGGGATTGGTGGGATTTTTTTTTCTGTAGGGTGGGGCCTGGCCACTCTTCCATCTTGGGGGAGGTGGTGGAGTAGTTTAGGGAAGTCTCAGGTAGGGGCAGGGCCTAGCAGCCAGAGATGGCTAGGGGTGGAGCCTAGAGGCCTGAAGAGTCCAGGAGTGGGGCTTAAATTGGGGGCCTCTGCATGACAAGGAATGCTGTCCCTGTTGGTGTGAAGAGCCAACATATACTCCTGTAGAGCTGACAGGAGAAGGTGGTCCACACACACACCCGTTACCAAGAGTGTCAGTTCTGAGAGGGTGGGCATTATGAAGAGGCCTAGCTTAGTTGAGGGGAAATTCCAGGCAGCCTGTCTCTGGGAGGGAAGCGCAGGTTGTATAGAGGGGAAACACAATGAAACCACATTAGTAGGAAGAATAAAACCACACATCTTTATATATAGTGTGGAACTGTTACAGCTCTGAGAGGAAGGTGTTCTGGCAGTCAAGAGCCAGGAATGGCCATTAGAGTGTTCTGTGGGCAGAGCCTGGTGGCTGAAGGTCCTCAGGTGTAAGGCCTGCCTACTTGCATGCTTTGAGAGGCCAGGCCCAGCTGTATAGGGGTGGGGGATGGCCTAGGTGGCTGCTTGTTGGAGGTTCTTGGGGTCCAGGTTGGCCATTTGCTGTGCCTTACATTCCCCCACTTTTTTGTTCACTATTGATTATTTACTGATTGTTTAATCAGGGGTCAGGAAAGGGGGTGGATGACACTATCATTACACTACTTCCTGGTGAATGGAGGTGTTGAAGTCCTTGGAGCAAGCTTGATCATCACTCTCAGGGTATAACTGAGAGTTGCAGGCCTTTGACCAGTAATCCCATAGAAGCAACTGACTAAAAGTCTGGTTAGAAATCTTTTGGATCTGTTGTTAAAGAAATCTAAACAAGAAGTTTATGAGGTACGGTGTGACTAGCAGAATTAGGAAAAGAAGGAGAAGGAGGTTAAGAAGGGTAGTACCGATTCCATACTGGATGGCCAATGATCCACTGGCCAGAAGCAATAAGTAGATCCTTCTGATTTTAGAGATCTGTCTGGGGTTGTCAGATCTTGCTTTTTACTATAACTGATTGGTTGACATATAAGCAACATTCCTCCCTGAGAAAGAAGCAAAGCATTCTCTGCTGTTAGTAAGTCTAATCCTCCCCGATTTTGTAGTACCACAGTGGCCAGCTAGTCCGATGGCCCTGGAGTGGTAAGGATGGTCTGTACCACTTGTTGGAGATCTTGGATGAAATAAGAGGAAAACTGATAGTAGAAGTTAGTCCTGCTGCTCCAGCAGTACATATATAGTTATATTGTCTATCTCTTATGTTTTCCAAGTGGTTTGTATAGAACAGGAATTTTCTTCTTAAAGCCATATAATAACCTCCTTGTCCCCACAGAGCAGGTTGAATCCCCGATCACATTGTAGATCTGCTTTAGCTAATGAATCTACCTGTTGATAGATTTGGGTATGCTTGTTTCTAAAAGGTACCTTTCCTGGTATGCCAATAGGCACTGTAGGTAGTTATTTTGTCTCTAACATTCCAGCCTTTTGCAGAGGATAAGGGGCAACATACTCTCCTCTGTAACTGAAGATTAGAATCTAATGAAATTGGAATGTCGTCGTCAGCACCTAGAAATGCGGCAGTGCTAGTCAAAGGTCGGGAGGGGATTTAAGCCAATGGACAAGGCCACAAACAGTGGTCATGAGTTTGACTCAGGAGGAACAGACAACCGACATTCAAAGTAACCAGGCAGAGTATTATTTAGTAACTGATGTGTGGAGGTTAAAATCTGAAAAAAAGAGAGAGAGAGAGAGATGGAGTGACCATGGGGACTGAGAGATGGGATTAGTACAGTCCATGCTTCCTCCAGATCACTGCATGTGACAGGAGAATATGCAAGGTATATTTGGAATCTGTATAAAGGTTTAGGGATTGTCCCTTTGCTAATTGAAATGGCTAAAGAGCCATTAGTTCAGCTTGTTGGTTTGTGGTTTAGGTTGGAAGAGCCTGTGCCTCAGCCACCTTGGTGTCTAAAACAATGGCATACCTTGCCTTTCAGACTCTCGTGTACAAAGGAGCTGCCATCTGTGTTCCAAGTGTAAGCGTCCTGAATATGTGTGAGATGAGATAGTATTTCTTCTAGGGTCTCAACGTAAGAGTGAGATTGGGAATATTCTGAATTAATCGGGGAAGGAGATTTGAAATGTCGAGAGAGGTGGGCATGGCTGAAAGGTAAGTATAATGCTTACTTCCCAGTGCTAACTGAAGAGAGGGGACTCAAGAAGGGGGTAGTGTTTGGTGACCCTGGTATGTCAGAAGGTGGGACAGGTGGTAAAGGTTAACTTCTTGATTCACATATAAGAAGTTTGTTATGGCCAGAGCACGTAGGCAAGGTGTTTATCCTTGGATAATATGGTCCAGTTTGGGGGTTGTTGTTTTGTTTTGTTTTGTTAAATATGTTATGGGCATAAAGGAAGGTGATCTAGGATGCTGAGGTCATATCCCTTCTTTTCTGTGACATGGAGAGAGAAGGGGCAAGTCGAAAAGATGTCTAGGGCCTGAAGGAGGACCTGTTGAAGCTTACAAAAGGGTTTGGTAATGGGTGTAAGGAGGGGGTTGTGTGAGGGGTCTTGGGATGCTTCGTGTAGGAGGTGAGCAAGAAGAGCATAGGACACCAAACATCCCTAGGTGTAGGAAGCCAACTCGAAGATGGCGCCGGTGTGCTGGTGTAGTAAACAACATCACTGCGCAGGCGTTAACCCGAGATTGGTGCCAACCCCTCCCGAGCGGGTGCATGCTAATTAGGCATCAACAGACTGACCAATCCCAGGAGGACATGAAACCTTTCCCTGTGCTGGGGTGCATATAAGCAGACCTCCCTGGGTGCCCGGTGTCCCGTAGCAGCATCGAGGTGGTCCTGCAATAAAGGCTGTTGAGAAGAGTCTGACCGTGTTGTGTCTTCCTTGCCAGCCGAGGTGGGCACAACACCTAGGAAGGACATGATTTCATCCTTGGTGGTGGGGACTGAATTAAGTGTTTCTATCTAAGGTGACTGGCTGTGTGAACTGGAACAATAGCTTGTCCCAGAAAAGTAACCTGAGGGGTGGACAGCTGGACCTTAGTGGGTGACACCCTATATCCCTGGCCAGACAGAAAGTTCAGTAGAGTAGAGGTGTCAGCCTAGCTAGTTTGCAGAGACACACTACAGAGAAGGTCATCTGTGTATTGCATAAGCTTGGATTTAGGAAGAAGCATGGACCAAGGAAGAGACCAAAGGGGTCCCAGGACAAATCAATGGGGGAGGAATGTCAAGCGAGCTGGGTAGATACAAAGGTAGTGTCCAGGTAAGTCCAGGTAAGGGCAAAGATATTTTGAGACTGGGAATTAAGAGGAATGGAAAAGAAGGTACCCTTGAGATCTAAGACAGAGAAATGAGAGGTCCTTGGGGAGGTAGTGGAGAGGGGCGCATGGGAGTTGGGTACCAGTGGGTTAAGGAGAAACACTGATGAATTAAAAAGTTGAAGATCCTGAACCAAGTGGTATGTTCCATTGTTTGTTTGTTTGTTTTAACTGTGAGTATGGGAGCCTTAAAGGGAGAAGGCATGGCACACAAAAAGCCTTTTCTTAAAAGAGCTGAAATAGGAGGCTTAAGTTCTCTGAGGCTTTGGAGAGAGTGGGTATTGAGCCTGGGTGATGTAATTAGTAGGGTTTGGCAATGGATGGCAAGAAGAGACTGATACTTGGCTGTAGAGGAGCTATGGGTAGCCCATACTCAGGGACCTACATGGGAGGCCAGTAAAGAGAAAGACGTGTTGGGTTGTGTGGTTTGGAGGAGAAGGAGGAAGGGAAACAGCTGGCCAGCCTAGGGTCAAGTAGACGTGGGGAGCAAAAAGAAAAGAGGCTCTCACTTTAGGTAGAAGGTCCCTTTTCCAGCAAGGGGATTGGACAAATTGGTACCAGTAGGAAGGAGTAGGTAAGGGGAATACTCTTAAAGATACAGCTAAGTGGTGGGATTTGGTGAGGCTGGTAAAGGCTTTCTCCCTACCCCAACAATAGGGAAACAGAAAGGAGAGATGAGTCACTGAAACCCCCATCAGGACTGAGTAGGTAGCCCTGTTGTCCAGAAGGAAGGAGATAGATTGTCCTGGTACTGTGATGACTTCCCAAGGCTTTCTGTTAGACATAATGATGATTGGGCATTGGGAGCTGAGACCTTTTCAACTGTCCATGGCCAGACCCTAGGAGGTCTGCTAGAGGGTAGTCTGGGCCAAGTCTTCATGCTGTGAGGGACATGGGGGTCAGTTAGCAGCCCAATATCCATCTTGACGGCACCTTGGACATGGTTGGTAGGTTTGCAAGGTTCTGGTGAGGTTGTAAAATTAGATAATAAATTGGAACTCCTTAATGAAGGTAGAGGAATTAGTGGTATATAATGCCAATATATTTCTGAGAGAGTTCACTTAGTGAGAAAGGGAAATGTACCCTGACTAAGCATCCACTCCAGAAACTTCCCACGGGGGAGAACTGTGGCCACATTAGGACAAGTAGGGGGAGTTAGAGAGAGTCCGTGGTGGAGCAGGAGCAAGAACCGGGAGGACTAAGGGTTGTCAGTAGCCTGAAAGTGGGCACTCAAGAGGGTTGATTTGGGTGGTCTCTCGCTGAGGAGAGAGAAAGGAAGACCAAAGAGGTTGGAGAAGGAGAGAAGAGACTGTGGGTTGAAGCCAGTAGTGAGGGGGAAACTCATTAGCATGACTGAAAATAGTGGAGGGATCATTTGGTGTGGACTTCATAGCTAGGGGGAGTTGGTTCTTTCCTTGCTTGGCTTATACCATGTGGTCACTTTTAATCTAGATGGGAGTAATGTCACATGGCAAATCCATCCTTTCCAACCCTAGCAAAGATGGCTGTCAGCCACGTAGCTGCCTCCATCCTGATGAGGGGACAGTGGTTAAGATGGCAACAAGCCATGTTTCCTTGAAGATCACCTATATATATAGACTTTTAACTATCAACCCTGGTGTTATAAGTTTTAAGTTAACTCGTTTGTTACAGACTTTATAGATTTTTAAATCATACCCAATATGCTTACAGATCTTGCAGTATGGAAAGTTTACACAATAGTCATAAACTAAAACCCAAAGAGTAGGAGCTGAGTAGCGATAGTCACATTTGGGAATGGTCTGTCTATTTTGTTTTGCTCTCCTTTTCCAGAACATAGCTAGCCTGATATGGGACAGAGATTTTAGAGGAAACTTTTACATAATCATGCTTGAATGTAGAGTAGGGGAAGCCATATCCCAATTCCAGAGCAAGTTTTTAATTGTCCTGGTCCAGCATAAAACAACAGCCTAATGCCACTCATACCTAAAAGAGAACTGAATCTGGGAAGCTGAGAAGAAAGAAGACTTGCAGATGAGGCTTGGCCCTGGCTATAGATGAGGATGCAGTAGGAGGGAGCTGAGAGATGCACCAGCCAGGAAGGAGTGGGGCTGGGGGAGGGCACCCTGCAGCTGACCTGCTCCTTTGATTTCTCCCCCTCCTGCTAGGCTGGCTCTCTCTTTACAACAAACTTAGAGACTCATCAACTATAACTTGAAAGACAGGACATTTACACTGTGTGTGTGTGTGTGTGTGTGTTTGAGGTGGGGGTGGGGACACAACTGGATGATCAGTCAACAAACACAGCTTGGAGCAGAGAAAAGAGAAAACTTGATTGCAGGGAATGGGGAATCTCTTTTCACTTCCCCAGTTGCTCACAGTGTTTGTAAAGGTCTCAGATGTATTGGGATCTAGGATGCCATTAGGTGACCATTTGGATTGATTGGAAATTGAGGCCAAGTTTGATGGCAAAAGCAACTAAATTTGGGGCCCTACTGGTCAGGTGCCAGGGGGAGAGGCTGGATGTCAGAAAGAAGCATTCCAAAAGGGGAATGAGAAGGTATGGAAGACACAATAGCCATGCCTAAAGAAACTATAGGATTGCAGCTGTAAGGGTAGAGGGACAGGGTCAGGTAGAGAGTGTCAACTGAGGCCTTAAGGAGGATACCTCTACCTCAGAGAGCACCAGAGCAGTGCTGGTGACTCAGTGGTCACTTCCTTGGACTCAGGGAAGTGTTTACACTAAGCAAAGAGAAAACTTACCTGATGGCCACTGGTGGACGGAGTGCCCAGTGACTGATGAGGTCCTCAGGAGCGGAGCCTGGCCACTCTCCCACCTCAAGGAATATACACAGTGTAACATTAATATTCAATAACAAGACCAAGTGTGCCCAGATCAGCTGGATAATTGGCTTGTATAACATTCTTTAATATTTCCCCTAGACTTCTACAATGATTAGGCTTTGCTATTATACCATGAAAATTTATTTTAGAAGGAAGAAAAGAAGAAAGGGATGAGAAAGGGAAACAGATTATTCCAGATTCTGAGGGACGACGTTAGTGACCAAGAAGGCAACTGCAGCCTGAGGGCTTTCCCTGGGCTCAGATCCAGGATATTGCTGAAAGAGGAGTGACCCGGGGGCTTTTGGATGTAGACAACTGACAAGTATTCATCACAGACATAAGTAACTACCAGTAACCAGTGAAGCACAAGTAAACCAAGTAAACTTACAGTATCACAGTGAAAGTACTGGATGAGAGGAAGTGGGGAGGAAGGCTCACCCTGCTCAGTGCGGTCAGATTCTCTGTTCTTTAGAGATTTGGAACACAGACCCTCTTCCTCAGACTCTCCACTGCCTATTCTTGAACGCAGCCACCCTGGATTGTCATGCTACATCATCTGTGACCACTGGACATGCCCACTCCCTTATTGCCTTCTGGAGCCTGTTTACTCTCTGGAGGGTCCAGGGCTTGGCATCTTGCTCACACACCTACCAGGGTTTAGTACCTGTCTTCCTACCCATGACCTTGAAGCAGTGCCTCTAGAAGCACTTTTGTATGAGATAAAGGAAACAGGTGGGAAAGAAAAGGATTTGTGTTTGCATCTGTAGTGCTAACTGAAAGGCCTACGGCATTCTTCTTACCTATAAATATGTGTGGCTTTTTAAAAAGACTGACTGTTCTAGAGGTGTGAAGATAAAAAGATCCCTCCATTCACCTTGGAGTGGCCTCGTGCTAGTATGTGTTGTCTTGGACTCCTGGGTGCTGAGTGTGTGTCTCTATGTGTGGAGTTATGTATGACTTTTAGTCTCTGTTAGTCTGGTTTACTTCTGACTTTCAGAACAAACTATAGAGTGCTAGTGGGCAGCCTAGTGCTGGCTGGTGTATGGGATAACATCTGGCTTTCAAACTGAACTTCAAAAAAGCACAGAGTTGGGGGCTGGGTGGCATGCCCGTGGTCTGCCAGTTATGCCAGCAGCGTAGGTGGAGCCCTGAGAAGAGTGAAAGTGTTTACAGGAAGCCCTTTTGTGGGTAGTTTTGGATTTTGTCTGTCCTGGCTTCTGTGAAGTCTAGCAAGGGTGGGCAGAATGGCTGCCATGTCCCTTGGTGACCATCATCACCAGGTCACTTTCCTGGCCATCCCCAAGCCCAACTAGTTCACTTCCACCTGCTTCTGACCCTTCCCAGGGTTTCTCCACTGGGTAGTGGAACTCAGAGTAAGCTGAGAGTCTGAAGGCCAAATGTCACCTTCAGGGAGCAGTTTATGGTGACACTTCCCAACTGTCTACCCTGCCACTGCCATAGCCCTTTCTCAAAAAGTTTCACAGCTTCTCTTTTCCCTGGATGGCACCTGCCAAGACCAAATGACAGATCACGTCTTGGTCACTGAGACCCAGCAAACGCTACACATGATAGAGGCTCAAGGAGTCCTAAACAGTGGATGCCACCAGGTCCTGACTGCAAAAGCACATCCTCCAAGAGGAGGGCCCTGCACAATGTTCCTGAGCGCCAGTTCAAGGAACAGCTACAAGGAACTCAGTTTTGAATATCCTTCTCTTACCCGAAGGATGAAGAGGATGTGATAGAAGACACTGAAAATTCTAGCGTGGCCAGCATGTGGAGTTGTGTGCCTATGTGTACCAGATGTATGAGGACCAGGAAGTGGGATGAGGATGGCCCAGGTCCCAAACCCAGTTCAAGGTCAGTCATGCTACAGGGCCCCAGGACTCATGTTAGTTTTGTGGGAAGAGACTTTCGGGTGTTTGCTCAGAATAGGTCTGCCTAGAACTGCTAGTCTGCTCCAGAGAACCCAGCAAGATCCCTTGCCAGTATCTACAGGGTGAACATAGCTGCTGGGATTCCAACAGTATAGGAAGTGCCCCCTCCCCAGAGTGGATGGCTGATTTACATTACTCATGTCTCGGCTTCACTCAGGTTTTATTCCCACTTAGTTTCTGCTTGCGCACACGTGATTTCCATAGCCATAAACAGCTTTGACTTATTTTCCATCCTAAAATTATAATTTAAGTAGTGTTTGAGGGTATTTTCCTCTGGAAAAGGTGAACTTGGGAAGATAGCCTCTGGTGAGTCCCAAGGGCACTCTACTAGCCTTCTTGCCAGTTCTTGCTAATTCTCCAACTCCAGTGATGTAAAGAGCCTCCCCCCTCATGCCCGCCCCACACACACCCAAGGCTCGTGCTCTGGGAAGCACTTTCCCTCAGCCAAACCTCATGTGTTTCCTGTACTTCCAAAGTATCCAGACAGGAAGTGCTAAACCTCAGAAGGCAAAAATAGCTGACTCTTCCCCAAGGGCCATGGCCTCCAGACACAGAGCTATTGCCTGCCAAGCCCTGCAGCTCTGGGCCTACTCGGTTTTGTCGTTTAAGTGTGATCTGATACAAGTCATTTCCAAAAGGACTAACATTAGGCCTCGGTCTGTGACTGCTTGGCTCAGGTGTGGTACTTAAACACAAGAAGATGTAACTAGAGCTAACTGTAGCCAGATGAGTGAAGAGGGGCTCAGGTTGGGTCCCACAACCCCCTAACCCAGGCTCTAGCCTCTAGAAACCAAAATACCAACAAGGCTTGATGCTATAGCTTTAACTGTCCACAGCAAGGAGACAGCCCTGGTGGGAGGGGAATGGGTCCCAGGAGATTCCTTGCCTGGGGTTTGACCTGGGACGTTGTCTTCACCATTTATCATGAAGATTCATTGCTGAAGGGCTCAGCTCATAATCCAGAAAAGGAAGAGACAGGGTTCTCAGCTTCAACATTGCAAACTTCATAGGCCAGCACACAAAACATGACCTCTGCCTCAAGCCCAGGGTTTCATGCTCACCATGACTCATACCCCACTGGAGAAGCAGCAGCAGCGACCTGAGGCTCAGTGCTCCCGGGAGGCACACACTGGTTGTGGGACCAGACCCACTCCAGGGTTTTGCTGGGTCTCCAGGTGAGAAGTCTTTTAGTAGCATGTCTTTCCTAACGTATTCCCTGCTATGGTTACTCATGGTCTGGATAAGGACACATGTGTATTGTTGTGGGGACAGGATCCAAAAGATATGTTGTCTAAAACAGGAAGGGTGGCTAGGAGTCAAGGCCTGAGACTGAAGCATGGCTTCCCTTGCAGAAGTAATGCACCTCTATTATACAAAATACGGCTGGGACGAAACAACAACAAATAAATACTGATTAGCACAGGGGTGGCTGTGAGGATGTCCTGAAGTTCCACATACAGGAAGTAGCAGCGGGATGGCGGGATGTGTAGTGACTAAACTTGGTGTTCCTGGTACTGATGGCCCTGGGTCACAGGCTGCTGAGGTAAAATCTCTTAAGGGTGGGTCTAATAAAGTGAGTCATCCACAACTCGAATACCCTCAGGGATGGATGGCCCTACAGAGATGATGTCTTTGACAAATGGCCTACAGTTCACATTTCACTGCCTGCTCAGAGTCGTCCTGAGATGTGCTGAGTAGGAGTCTCCTTGGGTGTCCTGAACTTCTGGACACCAGTATGACATAATAAGAAATATGTATTTGGTCTCTGTCCCAGTTCCTGATTCAGCTCTGAAATCTTTTGGAATTTCCTGGACAACAGAAGCAACTTTGCTTTTTGAGAAGATTCCCCTACCCCCGTCATCAGCCCACCCCACCCCAGCCAACCAAACAATGAGGCTGGGTTGGTATGTAATGTGGTGCAGCCTAATTCTGTGGGGTCATAGGTCATGTTCTTAGGGTTCTTGGTACTCAATATGTGTACGCATCTGGCTGCTTGTCTATATACTTTTCTGTGTCCCTTAAAATAAGCTGGAAAAGCACTTCGTGTTTCCCTAAGTTTATATGAGCCCAAAAGCAGATCATATGGGAAGCTAAGTTAGACAGAAACATGGGGAAACTAAGGACCCAGTACCTGTAACAATGACTGAAGCAGAGTTTATGATATCAACCTAGGGTGAGTGCCAGAACCTATTTTCTCAGATGCCTACAACACCTTGTGAATTTTGAAGCCTCTGACACTCCCTCTGATATTTGCACTATTTAGGAGAGCAGACATTAAGCGAAAGAGGGTGTTAAGTCACCCAAAACTACAGGCTACTGAGCAGGATATGGTCTTTCCAGCCAGCATTAACTTTGGGGCCCCTCACCACAGGCCTCTTTTTGATGACTTCCTACAGTCAGGGAGTCTAAACCCTCCATAGGACCCCAGGAAAACCAGGAAGGCTCTGGGAAGACAAAGTTAACCTGTAGCAGGGCCAACCCCTCTCAGTTCTAGGGGAGGAATAAGCTGCTGAGAAACCCTTCAGTTGTCAATGGGTTGTTCTATGGACCTTATACCCAGCTCTGCAAAGATCCCACCCAGCCTCCCCCAAGGCCCTTTGTAAATGTCTCGGGCACAGTACAAAGCCAAAGACCTGTTCTTGAACCAGGAAACCTTAAGTCTTAGGTGCCAGCCTAGAATTTATAGCCATGCCTCTGATTTGTTAATACATTCATGATTTATAGACCTCTTCACATTTACAAACCTCAGGAGAAAGTGCAAATTTGTACCCCAAGCAAACTGCTGTGGTTAGTATCACCCAAAATTCATGTGACAGAAACTTTGCTCCCCAAATCACACATGTGTTAATGGTATTTAAAGGCTGGAATGAGGCAAGATTAGAAAGACAGGGAAAATGAAGAGATATGGGGAGAGAGAAAGAGTCCCTCACCCTTGGTGGCTGAGAAGTGTGTGTGTGTGTGTGTGTGTGTGTGTGTGTGTGTGTGTGTGTGTGTGTGTGTGTGTGTGTGACCTATATATAAAAAGGATTCCCTTGGCTTTTTCTTGACCCATTTCCATTTTATTCATCTGTATACTTGTCTAGTTCATCAGAAACCATCTACAATCTCATTTCAGAAGTAACATTTCCTTAGAATATTTGGTATAATAAGTATGCCAAAACATTTTAAACCTCTTGAACAATAAAATTTCAAGGGCCATAAAATCATGTATGTATGTATGTATGTATGTATGTATGTATGTATGTATGTAATATATGTAAATATAAATCATTGTTAAAATACTTAAGTTTCACTCTGAAGATATTCTCAAACATTCTAAGCCACTTACACTCTCTTAACAACTATTTCTCCCTCTTAATTCTAGTACTTAAAACTGCAATAAAACCATTTGTTTGTTTGTTTTATTGAGACAGGATCTCCCTATTTGTCCCAGGCTGGCCTGAAACTCACTATGTAGCCCAAGCTGACTTTAAACTTGACAATCCCCCTACCTTACCTTCTCAACAATTATCTTTTCCTTAATAAATTTTGAGTTTGCTTGATAGTGTCTTGTTTTGTAATTCTCTTCTGTGTTCAAGTCCAGATCTCAGGTTCACTTAAGTACTGGTCTCTGAAAATGACTCCTCGAGCTGCCAGCACTGAGCCACAGTTCCTATTGCTACTGACAGGGCCTCTGGGAGACAATTGGGACTAGAACGGTTGGTATGGAGCCACCTTCAGTAAGCACCACAAACGACCTCTTGAGCATGAGGAGCATGCCGAGCCCTCTTCTTGAGGAGTCAGTCCCCAAATACTCCAGGGGTTGTCTTAGGAGCCAGCCCCTCTCCTCCCTGCTGCCTGTGATACTTCCTGGCCCCAGAATTCTGGACCTGAATCAGCAACCAGCTCACGTGATTGTTGGTCTCCGCCAGCAAAAGGGGACTTGGCAGTACACAAAAAAGACCCTGTCCCTGCCCCCACAGAGCCAGCAGTGTAGAGACAGTGCTGGAAGCCCTTAATAGAAAGACTTCCTGTGGAAGGGATAAGCAGACAGTGTGGGTGGGAGATGGGGGGATGGCAGAGGTGGGGTGGCCTAAAGCAGCCCTCAAATGGAGTAGTAGTAGGGAGTCACAGACTACTATCATCTGAGCAGGACTGAATTTGATATTGCCTTCGGGTTTCTATTGCTGTGATAAAAAAACCTTGACCAAAGGCAACTTGGAGGGGAGGTTATTTTAGCTTATAGTTCCACAGCACAGTCCATCACTGAGAGAAGACAGGGCAGGAACTCAAACATGGCAGGAATATGATGGCAGGCACTGATGAATGGCCATAGGTATGCTGGTTACTGGCTTGTCCCTGTGGCTTGCTCATCCTGCTTTTTTTTATAGCACCTAGAACTATTTGCTCAGGGGTGGCCCCACCCATAATAGGCTAGGCTCACCAATCACAATCACCAGTCAAGAAAAGAACCCACTGTAGTTGAATAAGCTGAGTTTAGTTTTTGAAGCCTAGGCTACTACTGACCCTATATCTATCCATTGGTGTAGCTCCTTTGTGCTTACACAACTCCCTTCAGTCTAGTACCTTCTAATCAGTGTCCTCATTGCAACCCAATCTTTCCTTTCTGTGGCAGTGACCATAAGGATAAATTTCCTTTATATCATACAACAGCCACAGATAGACTCGGATTTTAAGTCTAGGCATTACCAGTTGCAGCCTACATCATCAACTCTGTGACCCCAGTGTGTTGGAAAGCTCTCTAGGGCAACTTATCCAGCATCCCAGGTACTTGGCTGGATCTTGCTCTAGAGCAAATGTCCAGGAATGTTTGAGGAATCAGGGTGACCATGGTGACATCTGCCTCCACCTCCTTAGTGATTTGACCATTGAGAACAACCTGAAATTATGTAACCTACCATAGACCATGGGAAAGCAAAGGGCTAGAATTGCTCACAGCTAACCTAAAGAAGATTAGGGGCAGTGGTAGCTACACAGGCTAACAACCCACAGTTTGCCTCCTAGTAGTAAGGCTGTTACCATGGGCTATGGTAACCAGGTATGCCACCTGTCACCTTCCTTGGGTGATTTGGTTTTTATTAAGGGGTGGGCTCTAGTTTGCAATAAGGTATACAAGTTTATGTGGCACAATGGCATGACCAGGCTAGGGTCACTTGGCTAGGACAAGCCAGAGCTGAGAAGGAGGTCCCACGTGGCCCCGAGCCATTGGCTTCAGTCTCTACCTCAGGCTTCTGTCCAGTCACAGCCTTTCCCACTAGCTGGTGCAGCTATGGATCAAAAGAGGTTTCCATAGACATACTTTGGCATTGTACTGGCTGCAATGGAGCTACAAGTTGTTGGGAGCTGAAGCCTGTGCTTCTCAGCAAATCCCTTCTGTGAGGTCAGGGACTGCTAAGGAGGACCCTGAAGCTGGTTCCCCCGGAGGTCTCATCAGAAGTGGAGGCTGTCAACTTCTTAAGCCAACTAGCTTTGACAGCCACATTAGCAACACTGCTTTCCTTCCTTGTGTTTCCTCAGGTATACAAGTTTATGTGGCACAATGGCATGACCATAAGGTTGCTCCCAGAGTCTCTGGCCTGCCACCTCTCCTCTATGTTCTCTGATCCATCCCAGCACTCCCTCTTACATGCAAACTTTTATGGACATGCCATTTCATATTTCTGAGTTCCATAGATTATTGTAGCTCATGTGAGACATTTTCCTGCCCACAATTTAAAGAACAATGTCTCACTGAATATAATAGGATGTTAATCCTAGGACATTCCTGTCCCCTCTATCAAACAGACAGCTCAAGTTAGGTGGATAATATAGCTTGCTATACCCTAATACAACCTAAAGGGACCCGCTATCTACCCTTGAATTATCCTAGACCTAGAGGGGCCTCTGGCTTGAACACCTCCAAACTATCCTCAAGTTCTGTGGGCACAACAGGGTAGTTCCTTTTGCAAGTCAAGATACTTCTATCTTCTTCCCAATCTGGGTCATGCTCCTTCAGCAATCAGGGCCTACCTACCATGTGTCTGTTCTTCCTTGAGTCCAGAAGTGGTGCTGACTGGTTTTTATAAACTTGACACTAATACACATATACACTATACATTTCTGGGAAGAGGGAATATTAACTAAGAAAATACATCCATAAGACTTACCTATTGGCAAGTCTACAGAACATTTCCTGATTGATGGTTGATGTGGAAGAACCCCACTCACTGTGGGCAGTGCCATGGCTGGGTAGATGGCTCTGGATGGTCTAAGAGAGCAGGTTGAGAGAGCCAGTAGGCAGTACTCTTCCATAACTTCTGCTTCGGTACCCGTCTCCAGGTTCCTCTCTTGAGTTCCTGCTTTGACTTCCTATAATGGTGAACCGTGATGTGGAAATGTAAGTGAAATAACCCTTTGCTCACTGCCCTGCCCCAAGTTCCTTTTGGGCATGATGTTTTATCACTGCAATAAAAAGTTAAGACAGTGGCTAGTTGGGCCCCGGGGATCAGGACATCTGTAGTTCCTTCAGTAGCCACAAGAGGGGCTTAGATTAGATCCAGCCATTCCAGCCTCTGCTGAGGTGGACAATTCTCTAGGCATTGCACAAGGCCTGGAGTTCAACTCTGCGGTAGACTTTATTCTGGACTCCACATGTTCTGACCTCCTCTCCTGCATCACTATAGCCTGTATGGTACCCGAGAACAAAAACACTCCATATGGAAACCACTGACTCCGGCTGTTTTCTCGGCTATGTGTGGGGGATTGGGATCCAGGTCGAGACAAGCGCAGGCTCGCTATACACATGGTTTCTACAGAGAATGCCTTATTGCTTGCTACCTGTTTTCTGCCAAAGCAGACTTATCCTTTCCTGCAGTGGGGCTCTGTGTAGAGAGCCTCATCATTATGGAGGCCACAGGCATACCCCCATAGCTTTGACACAGACGTGTTCTGAGTGCTGCAGAGATCATGACTTGGATCCGTGTTCTGCATCTCAGGCTCTCCTTTCCTTTCTCAGGATCTGCCTGTGGTCCCAAAAGCTCTAGCCACATCCTCAAACCATTTCCCATGGATTCCAGGATCTCCATGTGAGAAGAAGGTCACCTCTTCAGAGGTCATGACCCAAAAGGATCAGTACTGTCTAGTCCAGATGTCTACTCATCTCAGATAAAAAGCTGACCATAGACCAAAGCACAAATACCAAGTCCAACTCAGTGAACTAGTGAGTGTTATTAGTGTTACTTATGGAAGAATGGGTGAGGGGTACTTATAGGAGTGAAAATGACTCAAAGACAGCTATATCACTGAAGCCTACCCCACGACTGACAACTCAGAAAAACCTGGAAACCTGTGACACACAGTATAGCCTGGAGACAGTTCCACATGTTAGAGAGTGTCCTTTCCATGTAGTTGCTCTGAGCCTCTGCCAGGAAGCTCAGCAGGTTTCTGGTTCTTCCAGGCTGTTTGGCTGGTCTCTGTTTCTTCCAGACTGCTGAGCTAGTGTGCTGGCTAGTTTTATGACAACTTGACGCAAGCTTGAGTCATTCAGGAAGAGGGAATCTCACTGAGAAAATGGCCTCACCAGATTGGCCTGAAGACAGTCTGCAGTGCTTTTCCTTAATTAGTGATTGATGTGGGAGGGTTCAGCACTCTGTGGGAGGTGCCACCCATGGGCAGGTGTTCCTTGGGTGTATAATAGAAGCAGGCTAAGCAAGCCTAGGTGAACAAGTAATTAGCACTTCTCTATGGCCACTGTATCAGTTCCTGCCGACTTCCTTCAGTGATGTAAGAATCATAAGCTAAAAACCCCTTTCTCCTCAGATTACTTTTGGTTATGGTGTTTTATCACAGCAATAAAAACCCTAACTAAGACAGCTGGTTTCTGCTCTTTCCAGGGGACTGAGTTTGTCTGAAGGTGACTCTCAACGTTTTTACTATTTATATAGTCTTGGGGAAAGAGGATCCTAATGAATCCGGTCAATTTTGAAACACCATGAAGCACCATGACCAAAAAGCAAGTTTGAGAAGAAAGGGTTTATTTGGTTTATCCTCTCATATTGCTGTTCATCACTGAAAGGAGTTAGGACAGGAACTCAAACAGGGCAGGATCCTAGAGACAGGAACTGATGCAGAGGCCATGCAGAGGTGCTGCTTACTGCATTGCCTCATATGGCTTGCTCAGCCTGCTTTCTTATAAAACCCAAGACTACCTGCCCAGGGATAGCACCACCTACCATGGGCTGGGCTCTCCCCCATTGATTACTGGTTGAGGAAACGCCTAACAGCTGGGTCCTCAGCTGAGGCTCCTTCCTCTCTGATGACTCTAGCTTGTGTCAAGTTGATACACAAAACTAGCCGGTACACCTTAGAACACCCTGTCATAAAATATGTGGTTGTTTCAACCTCCTCTCATATAGTCTATGTCTTAAGAGGTTTCCTCCTTCAAGATGGAAGGCTTTAATCTAGGAAGAAACTGCTACACAACAAGGGTTTACCCTCATTCAGGAACACATCACACAGGATTTACTCCTACTGACTGCATCACAGGGTTGCCTTATAGAAACTCTAATCCCCAGATTTGGATTCTAGAAGCATGTGCTGCTGAAAGACAGAATTCTTGGGATCTTGTCCACAGCAAGTCTATGGCCTGTACATTATATTTCTAAAAAGCATAAGCTATAGGTCTTGAATGAGACTGAGATAAAACTAGCCTATAAAATAGTGAGGTAACCTAGAAGTGGGAGCTTTGTATAATCATAGCCTGTTTTCTTCTTGAGGATTGGGGTTTTTTTATTATTATTATTTTTTGAGATGTGCTGGTCACCATGTACTGTTATCTATCATCCAAGTATCCTGACCTTCAGTGGGGAGAGGTTCAGTTGAGGTAAATTGAGGTCTGTTTCATTTGTAAACTTGGAAAGAACGCTGGAGGTCTTGAGCCTTCGGCTGTCCTGAGCGCTCATCTGGCTATTGCTTTAAAGCTTTCACCTTGATCTCCGCTGGTGGTATACCTGGAAGACCATCATGAGGGCCCAGCAACACCCACATCTTGTCATACCCATGTAGATCTTCCGGTACCAGCATCATGCAATTTGATTCCAGTACCAGTATCATGTAATTGCACATTTTATAAACAAGCATCTAGAGTGTTTGGCTGCTATAACAAAATAGAGTCTGGGTAAGTTAATTTTTATGTATTAGTTTTTATTTTCAAGACAGGATTTCTCTGTGTAACCCTGGCTGTACTGGAATCCACTCTATAGATCAGCCTGGTCTCTTAGTCAGAGATCTGCTGCCTCTGCTGCTTGAGTGCTGGGATTAAAGGTATGCACCACCACCACCAAACACAGTCTGGGTGAGTTATAAACAGTAGGATTTTATTTCTCATAGTTCTAGAGTTCATCATCACCAGGAGACTCGGTGTCTGGTGAGGGCAACTTCCTCACAGATGGTACCTCTTGTGTTCACTCGCATGGCATAGGATGTAGCGCTCCCTCAAGTGTCTTGTGTAAGGCAACTAATGTAACAAACTAAGGATCTCCTAAAAAGCCCCATCTAACATCATCCTCTGGGGGCCAGGTTCTCATACAGGAGCCTGGGAGACATGACATTTCAGACCACAATAGTTTGCCCTCTCTTTAAGTCCTGGGCAGTTAGCACTGGGGCCTCTAAAGACATAGGTAGCTTTCCTGAGCATTTTGTATAAGCAGCATCAAGCCACAGCTTCAGGAGTTTTGTATCACGCTCCTTCAGATGCCCATAATTACTCACCAGCATCTCTCATCCCTGTTCCTCTTTCCTGATTTGAGAACAAATGTTTTCAATACAGTAAACACAATGCCCTGCCCACTTCCCACAGTCTGCCTGTGTTGGTGCCAGTCCCCATAGCCTGGGCCTTTGATGGTATCTTGGTGAGACTCCCTACTGTTGGGGAATAGTTTGTGTGCTGTGTATTTCAGATGCTGGTTTCTATGCCCAGAGATGTTCTTGCAGTCCAGACATTGGCGCTGTGATTATTAGAGCATCTCATGTCTCAGTGATGTGTAAAAATTATTTTCCTGGGCCCCTAATGAAGAAGCTAGAGAAACTACCCAAGGAACTAAACGTTGGGTCTGCAACCCTATAGGAAGATCAACAATATGAACTAATCAGTACTCCCCAGAACTATGTATCTAGTTGCATACGTAGCAGAGGATGGCCTAGTCAGCCATCAGTGGGAGGAGAGGCCCTTGGTCCTGCGAAGATTATATGCCCCAGTACAGGGGAATGCCAGGGCCAGGAAGCTGGAGTGGATGGGTTGGGGAGTAGGGACAGGGGGTCCCAAGGAGAGACAGAAGGGTCAGGGAAGGACCAGGAGGATTCTTCATGAGCAGGTCACCAAGGGAGCAGCCATGAGGACACACAAGGAGCAGAGTGAGCCAGGGCAGGATTCAGATGGCAAGTAATGGGGTGCATGACTGGAAATTAGTCCAGACCAGCATGATCAGGTGAGAATAGATGAGTTATCTGTCCAGCTATAGTGCTTGAAGCCTTTTAATAAACATTAGGTTGCTGTGTCATTTATTTGGGAACAAGGGGGTTGTAGAAAAGCCCAGAATTAATATGTATACCCTACCTCATGGGTATCAAGCTTAGGACCCACAACCCTTGGATTTCAGAACAGCACCTGCTGCCACCATGAACCTATGCAGTGCTCTGGCACTCTGAATGTTTGCAAAAAGGAGTTTCCAGGTGTTGCGTGACAAAACTTTTCCTGGGGCTATGGAGCACACATAACTAACTATTCACCCTTTGTCATGACAGACCAAAGTACAGATAGATACCACCCGAGTCCAATTTGGTGGACCAAAGCATTTTATTGTTGTTGCTTTCAGGAGTGGAAATGATTCAAAAGACAGCTTCATCACCAAGGCCCACCCCAGCATGGATGACAGCTCACAAAAGCTGGGATTGGAGAGTCAGTGCACAGCCTGCAGGCCACCCAACAGGTTGGAGAGTGTCCTTTTTATGTGCCTCAGTTGGTTTAAACCTGTTCCAGGCAGCTTGGCTGGCTTCTGCTTCTTCAAGGCAGCTATTCTGATCTCAGTCTTCTTTGCAGCTCAGCTTCCTACAGTCTGAGAGGGACTTCCTCAGCTTTTATTGTTTAATTTGGTAGGGAGGAACCTAGTGAATCTGATTGGTTTCAGGAGCTTCCCAGAAGGTAGTTTGAGTTGTTTACCTTCCTGTTTAAGGAGCTTCCCTGCAGGATAGAATGTTTCGATATCAGAGAAAACTGTTGCACAATACTAGGTCTGCCAAGAAGGCTTAGTCATGAAGATTTGTTTGTTCTTATGAGGACCTGTGTTTGATTCCTAGCACCCACGTGTTGGTTCATAACCATCTGTAACTCCAGTTCTAGGGGATCCAGCGCCCTCTTCTGGCCTTCACAGCTAACACACACAGTACATATGCATATATGCATGCAGAACACTCTTATACACTAAAGAAAATATATTTTTAAGAATGTCTACATATGCCAGGCAGTGGTGGCACATGCCTTTAATCTCAGCACTTGGGAGGCAGAGGCAGGCAGATTTTCGAGTTTGAGGCCAGCCTACAAAGTGAGTTCTGGGACAGGGCTACACAGAGAAACCCTGTCGGGGGGGGGGGGGGGTCGACACATATTATGTTGAAGGGTACTGTCTACACATATTGTGTTGGAGGATACTGTCTACACATATTGTGTTGGAGGGTACATCTAAAAGGAACTTTCTTGCTGCAAAAGATTACAGGAGGTGAGATGGAAGCAGTGCAGCCCACTCCAAACACAAAGGTGTAGAAACTACCTGTGCTTCCTTATCTTCAGGTCACTCTGGAGCTAGAATGCTACTTACTACTAAGTCATTTGAAATGAAACTATTCTCCACACATTAACTCTGAGAGACCATTGGGTCTTTGAAAACAAATCCTCAGATTGCCTTGGTCAGACTTAAAGATAAGGTTGTATTTCTACTCAACTCACTTAATGCTATTTTTTACTGGCTTTTCAGATAAGATGCAATTTCAGTAAAAATATCATACATGACATAGTGCTTTGCTTTGTAACAAGCTACCGAATATTTTGCATTTGATCTAATTTTTAAAACAAAACTTTTATTTTTCTGTGAAAGAGGTGCTCACAGACACACCCATATGCCTTAGTTTAGAGCACTTAAGAGTAGTAACCTGAGCGGGTTAGTCCAGGTAAGAGGGGCAGCATACTGCTAGACACAGCACACCCACTGTACACAGCTCCTGCTCACCTTCTCTATGTGAGGTGAGCTAGAGAGCTTTCACAGCGACCTGCAAAGGTCCCATCATAGCTCTGTTCTCTCACAGTGACCTGCAAAGGTCCCATCATAGCTCTGCTCCAGCTTCGTGGAAGAGGGTGGACACCCTGTTTATACAGGTAGGAAAAAGTTTGGCAATGCCTAGAACAGACTGTGGAAAGAGGTTGGGCACTACTGCATCTCCAGAAGTTAAGCTGTTAAGATTGCTAAGGGTACTCGGTTCCTTTGCAGAACTGCCAGGGACAGTGTAGGTTCTTTCCTTTTGGGGAGCGAAAAAGTAGGCCACTGTTTTCTACTGAGGAAAGAATAATAATAATAATAATAATAATAATAATTTGAATGCATGAGCAGCAGCCCAGAGCAGGAAAGTTGGCTCAGCAGTTAAGAGCACTTGTTGCTCTTGCAGACATAGTTTTGAGTCCCAGCACCTGCCTGGTGGCTCACAACTGTCTGTAATTCCAGTTTCAGAGGATCTGGCACTCTCTTCTGACCTTCATGGGCACCAGGGAGGCATGTGGCACACACGCATACATGCAGGCAAAACACTCACATACATAAAATAAATTAACCAAGATTTTGAAAAGCACTGCAGTCTAAAGCTTTGCTGAGAGCTCTTGCTATTTTTAAATTACATTTTATTTTGCGCATGTGTTGGGGGTGTGTGGGGTTGTGCACCATACCCTATATGTTCGGAGGTCAGAGGATAACTTGTGGGAGTAGGTTCTCTCCTTGATACCACATGGGTCCCAGGGCTCAAAGTCGGGTTCTAAGGCTTGGCAGCAACTGTCTTTATCCGTTGAGCCATCTCTTCCACCCATCTCCTGCTATTTTTAAGTGTGGAAACTCTTGAGGGCTGCTTGGTGCCAAGGCCAGTGGGTGACCTCAGTGTCACCCCTCACAAATGGAGGGTGTGGATGACCAAAATATGCCATCTTAAAATATATTTCTAGTTGTAGGATGACCATTTGGAGAAACTGCAGACACAAGCATTAAGTTAGAAAAGCACTAACGAAACAAAATGTACATGGGTTATCTACATTAAGTAATCAGGTGTTTTATCAATATCTGGGTTCCACGCAGCTCAGAGGTTGTCACCCGTCCTTTGGAAGTAATTTAGTGAAACCTTTTGGTTCTGTGGGATGCCTAACTTTGGGACTCCCACAGTTCATAGAACACTTCCTTCCCCAGTATCCCCCGGGACAATGAATCTCTGTGTAGCATAGGAACTCAACTATCTGGCGTTGACCAAGCGTCATGTGTCCTAATGCAGGCCACACGAGGGCCTTGGGTCCATGAGAACTATCTACCTTTGGCTCACTCCAGACAGACCCAGTCCAGACCCAGAACCTTCCTCCAGGAGGGGGTCCTTCCTCCTTGTCTGGAGCAGTCAGACCAAACAAGATTCTGATGAAATGTCGCCTGCTTTAAGCTTACTGGCATTTTCCTTTTTAAAGTTACATAGGCCCAACCTGCGGTGGGATTTTTAAGTAACCACCTACTTGCACAGGGTGGCGTCCCCCCACAAGTTCCCCCCGTTCTTAAGTTTTTTTATAACGTTAGTTTGGCTGCGGACTTCAGTTTGCGATTATTTCCGTCAGGTGGGGCAGGAGGACTTCCGCAGGCCAAGAAGCCACAGAGGCAAGTGAGAAGGACGAAGGCGCAAAGCCAGGGGCGCCCACGGACTCCGGAAGCCCAACCCTTTGCTCGGCCAGGCCCCGCCCACACACTCAGCTCTGGCCACCCCGGAACCCCTCGCCCGAGCTGCTCCCGCCGAGAACGGCGGCTCGCCCCTCCCGCTCCACCATCCAGAGAACACCGACGGGCCGCCTCCCTGAGCATTCTGCTCGAAGGACCGCCTTCCCTTACTGACTGACGTGTCTCTACACCAATAGAACGTGGCTGTTCCCCTAACAGCCCTCCCATACCCGTAAGTCCCTAGCGAGCCACGTGGCTCTGCACCAATCGGAAGCGGTCCAGTCTGTGCATCGCCTCCTGGAGCTTGCTGTGCATGCGTTGGCCTCCTAGGCAGGACTGCGATTGCAGGAAAAGGGCAGTGGAGCCGCGCGATGGAGGTCTCCGAGAACGCCACAACGCGCGGCTCGCTGGCCCTAGTGGTAGGTATGGCCGGGTGAGACGCGGTCCCGCCCTCTTGTGCCTTCTTCTGTTGCTGTTTCTCCCTCCACGGTAGTCATCTTGTCTCCGGCTCGCAGCCGCTGTACGCTGCCACGGGTTCGGGAACCTCAGCTTGGAGGGTTCCCACCATTCCGTTTCGAGGTAGACATGTGTCCGAGCTCATACCGTACACTAACCTGCACACCTACTAGCGCCCCTCCCGCCATATCCCTGCTCGCCAGCATGCCACACCTATCTTAATACCTAGCAGGTGGGTTAGATGTCTCAGGCCAGGGTGCATTAAGTGTGGTTCACAGGCATTGCGCCAAGTGATTGTATTTTTCATGCCAGTCTTATTGAAATTGGAAACCGGTAAATCAAGGCCTTTGTCAGAAATTTATATCTTTTTTTTTAAAGTTGTGAGGTCTGTAGCTCTGGCTGGCCTGCAGCACATACAGCTGAGGATAACCTTGAAACCCTCCAGCGTCCGAGCCACACTTACTGATAACAAATATGAGTCATAACACCCCTTTTCAGTTAAAATCTTGTAGGTCTTGAGAAAATTAAGAAAGTTCTTTCCTTTACAAAGTAAGTCCAGAGGACTGGGGTGTAACTCTGACATGCATGTGAAACACCCTGGGTTCAATCCCCAATAGCTCAAATAAATAACAAATAAAAAGCCTTTAAGCAACATGTTTTCAGAATAAACACAAACAGGATAGAATGCCACTTTGGGATCATCAGCTCCTCAAAGAGCGCTTCATTTGTAAAGGACGGTGTCTTCAACACTCCTTTATAAGATTCTTATAACCGTGTTCAGATTCAGTAATTTAAAGTACACTATACATAGATGGCCTCTACAGTGATTTATGTAGATATTGCCTATATTATATGTAGACCTTGTCTGTAGAGATTATATAGCCTTTGTGTTATATATAGCTTTGTAACATGTACATATATGTATGTATATGTTCACATCTACCTAGCCTATTGGTTTTCCTGCTCAGAAACATGTCCAGTTTTATTTTTTCACATTAATTCAGGGTGGGGGGGTGAGGCCAACTGTTAATTTCTTGGCTGTTCTTTACTACTTACTATATCATATAAAATTGAGGCAGTTCCTGGTTCCTTTGGTTATCAGGTTTCAGTGATTTTATTCCATACTACTTTAGGAACTTTGGCTTTGTGAGATTCCCTGAGAAAAAGTGAGGGTGCCAGAATTCAAGTGTTGAATAAAGATTAAGGGCCTCTCCACGCCCTCCTGGTCCAGCTTGGCTCTTTGATGAGCTGTGATGACCCCTATAAAGGGGTCACTGTTGGAGTCTGGTTCTCATAGCAGGGGATGTTTAACCAGAATGCTGATGCTTTTGCCTAGTGATCAGAATCACGAATCTACCACTGACTGAGGGGTCATTTTGATGCTTTTAAGGTTTCCCCCCCTTTCAAAAGCATCTAGAAGGAAATGGGGACAGATAGACCAGTGGATAAAGGCACGTCCCACCAAGCTTGATAACCTGAATTCGGCCCTCATGGTCATGTGTACACATACAATAACGGATGAATAAATGGAACAATTTTTAAAAGCATCACGATCCTAAGGGGTACCTAAGACCTATTGAATATTATGGACCAAATGAATGCCAACTGCTTAGAGAGGAGAAACAGACATTTTTTTGGTTTGTTGGGCTTGCCCCATCCATCATGGTTCTAGACCTGAAGGCCAGGGCCTCATCTTGTGGGATAAACATTTCTGGATGCTGAAGAGAGGGCAGTTCTCCATGGCTGTTTGTTAACCCGTTTCTCTGAATTCTAGTCTATCATCCTCCCCGTGCACAACGCTGAGCAGTGGTTGGATGAGTGCTTGATGTCTGTTTTGCAGCAAGACTTTGAAGGTGCCATGGAGCTCTCTGTTTTTAACGATGCCAGCAAGGTATTTACGGGCCTGCTGTTGGGTGATTCAATACTTTACAGAACACATCTGAGGGAAGTGCCCTGACCTGCTGTGTCATACTTACAGGACAAGTCTAGGGCCATCATTGAAAAATGGAAGGTGAAACTGGAAGATTCTGGAATCTCTGTAGTCATCGGAGGCCATGACTCTCCTTCTCCCAGAGGAGGTAACATATTGAATTGTAATTATGGTTTCTTAGCAACCTATAAACTTAAATGATTTCGTATTGCTACAATCTGGAGAAAAGTATCCTGGTGGAAAATAGCATCCTGGTAATCTCCAGGGCTCGTGATTAGGTCTACTGTCTACTAAGAACTAAGTGGGTCTCCGTGTCTGTCTGTCTGTCTTCTCTCTCTCTCTTTCTCTCTTCACACACGCACACACACACACACACACACACACACACACACACACAGAGCAGGCTGACCTAGAACTCAGAGATCTGTCTGCCTCTGCCTATCACTGGCTCCCATTCAGTCGGTTTCTCCCTCTTTGGTAAGGATTTATTGCTGTCTCTGTTTGCATCCACCCCCAGTTTGTAGGTGGAGCCTAATCCATGTGTGAGTTTTAGGAGGTGTTGTCTTTGAGAGACGATAGGGTCATGGGGGTGGAGATTCATGAATGGAAATAGGATTAGTGCTTTATGGAAGAGGCTCCAAATAACCCTTTACCCTTCTCATGTGTGAGGATAAAGGGGAAATAACCTCAATGAATCAGGAAGCCCTCATCAGATCCCACTTCTGCTCATGCTTTGATCTTGGATATATGACTCTTAAGTGCATGGGTTACTCTGGTTCAAGGCAATCGCCAATGTAGTTCGTATCTATAATTCCTTAAGCACAGCTTTGTTAGTATCCATCTATTGTAACATGCCAATGCCTCGTTCCGTTTTAGAGAATAATGAAGTTGTACAGATAAACTATGTTTTGTTTATCCACTTCATCAGTTGATGGGCGTTTAGACTTTTCCACTTTCTGGAGATCTTTGTCAATGGTGTCAATACAAATACTTGTGTACAAGTTTTTGTTTGAACACTGAGTTTTCAACTATTTTGGATACGTGAACATTGTGTTTCAAATTTATGGAGCATATACCATATAATTTTATGTTTTCCAACTTGAAGACCCGCCAAACTGTTAATCTTCGTATAGTATTAATTTACACTTTCCACTGGGTTCCATTTACTCATATCCTGGCTGTCACTTGTTATTTTCTCTTGTAATTACTCCTTTAGCCATTCTAGTGAGTGTGAGGTATTTGATTGTGGGTTTTTTTGCATTTCCAAATGGCTAATGATGTTGAACTTTGTGTTTACGTTCTGGCTATGTGTGTCTTTGGATCAACTCTCTGTCCATTGTTTTCCTTGAGTAGTTTATTTCTTTTCATTGCTGAGCTATAGAAGCAGTGTGTCTGTGTGGCATACCAGAGCACTATTAGATGTATAATTTGCATACACTGTCTTATATTCTTTGGATTCTCTTGTTAGCCTCTTGTGTTAGTTACCTTTGGTGCACAAAAGTTTACAGTTGATGAAATCCAGTTTAGTTTTTTGTCAATGGCATGTCTTTTGGTGTCAGTATCTCAAACAACCATTGCTACATCAAAGTAGAAAAGAAATTACTCCTTTTTTTACTTCAGGGATTTTTATTCTTTTATTGCTTATATTTAGTCTTCAGTCCATTGTGAGTTAATTCTTATAAATGAGAGAACTGTTAATTTTTATAAATGTTTAGCCCCCTGACTAAAACATCTTTTTTGAAGAATTTGTAGGTGTTATCTACACCTACAGATCCTGGTAATCTCCAGGTCTGCTGTCTATTGAGAACCAAGTGGGCCTCGGTGTCTGTCTGTCTGTCTGTCTGTCTCTCTCTCTCACACACACACACACACACACAGAGCAGACTGACTTAGAACTCACGGAGATCTATCTGCCTTGTTTCAACACCATTCAGTATTCTTTCTTTTTTAATGTTTATGGGTGTATGTCTATGTACCATATGAGTGTGCTTGGTGCCCACGGAGGCCAACGGGGTGTCAGCTTCTCAGAGATGAGTTACAGGCACTTGTCAGCTGCCACCTAGGTGCTGCGAATTGAACTGTGGACCTCTGGAAGAGCACTTGATGCTCTTAACCACAGAGCCATCTCTCGAATCATCAACAGCTCTTTTGCACTTATTCCCTCCTCCCACACCCCCTTGGTTTTTCAATATGGAGTTTCTCTGTGTAGCCCTGGCTGTCCTAGAACTCACTCTATAGATCAGGCTGGCCTCAAACTCAGAGATCCACCTGCCTCCCAAGTGCTGGGATTAGAGATGTGTGCCATCATGCCAGTCATCAACAGCTTCCTTAAAGAGACGTTTTTATCCAGACAATCGTCCTTAGACTCTTGCCAGGCATCAGCTAACCGCAGAGGCGAGAGTTCACTTCTGGACTGTTCTCCATTGGTCTGTGTGGCCATCCTTATGCCCGTACCATGTTTTTGGCTGTTGAAGCTTTTTGTTTTATTTTCTGTTCATCTTTGTTACATATACAAGCAAACTCTCAACCGTTGATGTATGTTCTCAGCCAGATAAATTATTTTCTTAATTTCCTACTTGGACCGCTCATTTTCTCTTATTGTTGATACTATAGATCTTACAGCTTTGATTAGTTTATTTGTACAAATAGGTTTTTTTTTTTTTAAGATAGTGTCATGTATAACAGAAATAGAAGTAGTTTTCTTTCTGATTGGGGCGTGTGTGTGTGTGTGTGTGTTTGTGTGTGTCCATCATCATTCTTTACCTTATTTCTTGAGACAAGGTCTCTGTACTGACTAGTTTTGTATGTCAGCTTGACATAAGCTGGAGTTATTACAGAGAAAGGAGCCTCCCCTGAGGAAATGCCTCTATGAGATCCAGCTGTAAGGCATTTTCTCAATTAGTGACCAAGGGTGGGAGGGTCCATTGTAGGTGTTGCCATCCCTGGGCTGTTGATTCTCAGTTCTATAATAAAGCAAGCTGAGCAAGCCAGGGGAAGCAAGCCAGTAAGCAACATCCCTCCATGGCCTCTGTATCAGCTCCTGCCTCCAAGTTCCCACCCTGTGTGAGTTCCTGTCCTGACATCCTTTGATGATGAACAGCAGTGTGGAAGTGTAAGCTGAATAAACCCTTTCCTCACCAACTTGCTTCTTGGTCATGATGTTTGTGCAGGAATACAAACCCTGACTAAAACAGTCTCTTACTAAACCTGGTGTTCGCTGATTGGGCAAGACTAGTTGACTAACGCACTTTCTGATTCCCCAGGGCTAAGATTATAGATACATAGCACCGTGCTCTGCTTTTTATGTGGGTAGCAGAATTACAAATGGTTTCTCATGGTTGTACGGAAGCACTTTGCTAACAGCTATTTCCCCATCTCTTTTTAAAGACTTGTTTTTTAGACAACTTTTCATTGTGTAGGTCAGGCTGGCTTAGAACTTAACAAACCTCAGCCTCCCAATTTCTGGGATTATAGGTGTGAGCTGCCACATGTGGCTTTTATTAATGATTTTTGCATGTGTGTTCATAAGGGATGTTGGTTTTGGTCTCCAGTTTTTACTCTGTTTTTGGTGGCTTTGATGTCAGGAGTTCTGGTCTCTAGGATAGCTTAGGGAGGGGGATGTATTCTAAGTTTTGGAAGCATTTAAGAAGGACTAGTGTTAATTCTTAGTTGGTATAATTCACAGGTGAAGCCATTGGATCCTGGGCTTCTTTCTTCCCTTTGTTCCTGAGTCCTTACTTTTTTGGTTTGTATGTCAGAAGTTTCTCGGCTTTACTCAGGTTTCTGACACCCTTAGCCCTTTGAGCCCTTGGCAAGGCTAGTAGTGATACAATTCAGTGGTTTGAGTCTTCCCTTTTTTCTCATCTAGCTATATTGGTTACTTTGTTACTCCATTTACTCAGAGGCTCTCTGGTCATAATTTTTGTCTTTTTGATCCATGGATCCTTTTATCAGTATAATGATGTTGGATTTTATTTGTTTACTCGTTTCTTAAAATCATTTAGGAATAAAGTTGGTTTTATCTGGTATTTGCACAGCCACCCAGATTTCTTTGTGATTAGTGTACCTCGGATATTTTTTACACACAGTCTTTCAGCTCACTGTGTGCCTTTGGATCTCTTATAACATTTAAAGGAGTCATTTCTTAGTTTATTATTATTTTGTTTTCAGACAGTGTCTTACTGTGTAACTCAGGCTGGCCTTGACCTTGGGATTCTTTTGCCTCAGTTTCTCCAAAATCTGAGATTGCAGATGTAAGCTGTCTAGATGAGTAATTCTTTTTATTTAAGTTTTATTGCATTATGATGAGAAAAGATACATAATTTCAATTTATCTGAATTTGTTAATGTTTAAAAACCTATTTTGAAGGCCGGGCGTGGTGGCGCACACCTTTAATCCCAGCACTCGGGAGGCAGAGGCAGGCAGATTTCTGAGTTTGAGGCCAGCCTGGTCTACAGAGTGAGTTCCAGGACAGCCAGGGCTATACAGAGAAACCCTGTCTCGAAAAACCAAAAAAAAAAAAAAAACAAAACAACAACAACAACAACAACAACAAAAAACCAACCTATTTTGAGTAAATAGACTCACATACTCACATCACATTTTTCTTTCCCTTTTGTACTCCAACTCCTCCCAGAGACCTCCTCCCTTTAATAGCTGCCATACCTATTGTCTTTAATCATATTCTTTAAAATTTATAAAATATCCTAACAATAAAAATGAGTATTATAAAAGTTGTTTGATACAAAACAATCAATTGAACAGTCTTATGTAGATGCTTGTCTACAGCAATACTGAAAATACATACGTTTTTCTCCATAAAAAATTTAAATAACTCTAAATATATTAACTGTATATTTTAAAATAATATATCACTATTGTTTTTTTAATGAATATAATTTAATGAACAACAGTTTTAAAAATTGTTCTGCCTTAGCCAGGCAGTGGTGGCACATTCCTTTAATCCCAGAACTTGGGAGGCAAAGGCAGGCAGATCTCTGTGAGTTTGAGGCCAGCATGGGAACAGAGCAAGTTCCAGGACAGCCAGGGCTACACAGAGAAATCCTGTCTGAAAAAACCTAAATAAGTAAACAAGTAAATTAATTGTTCTGCCACTATTTACCTTTTAATTGGAGAATTTAATCCATTTAAATATAACTGTACCTCACCGATAAGGAGGACATTTGCTATCAACTGCTCTGATTTCTCAGTGTCCTCTCTCTCTTTTGCTTACTTGTTCCTTGGTATTATGTTTGATTCCCTTATTCCCTTTCTATGTGTTTGTAATTAGTTAATACAGGGATTATAATAGTCACTCACCATTGGTCTAAGTTGAATTAATAGCGTTTTAGCTTCAGTTCCTCACACCTCTCAACTCCTTACTTGATGTTACAAAAATTACATCTTTGTTGTGTGTCCATAGAGGTACGTTTATAAATTGTGCCTGTTGATATAGATTATGTTGTCCTATGTGTTATCTTTTAAGACATGTAGCAAATACATACAGATGAAAACATGACAGTGCAGTCTTTTTTATATTTGCCTGCTCCCTAGCTTTATCTGTTCCCATTCTTTGGCTTCAAGTCCCTGTTTACCCAGGATTCCCCTCTGTCCCTGTGGGCAATCCACAAACGTCTTCAGTATTTGTTTATTTGGGATTTCTTGATTCCTTTATTTTTGAAGGATAATTTTATAACAATTTTAAGTTCATTTTATTTATGTGTGCGGACATTGAGCCTGCATGTATGTTTGGGTATCTTGTGCATGCCTAGTACCATCAAAGGCCACAAAAAGACACCAGAGTCCTCAGACTTGGAGTTACTGACAGTTGTCAGCCACTTTATGGGTGCTGGGAATTGAACTCAGTACCTTTCAAGAATAGCCAGTACTCTGAATGGCTGAGCCATCTATCTTTTGATCCCCAACAGCTATAGTTTCTATAGGTTATAATATTAATAATATGTTGTTTACATATTGTCATATGCCATTGCCCATGTTTGAGTGAGGTGGGGGAATGATTTATTTATTTATTATACATAAGTACACTGTAGCTGTCTTCAAACAGCGCCAAAAGAGGGCGTCAGATCCCATTACAGGTGGTTGTGAGCCACCAGTGATTGCTGGGATTTGAACTCAGGGCCTTTGGAAGAGCAGTCAGTGCTCTTACCTGCTGAGCCATCTCGCCAGCCCTGGGGAAGAGTTTTGAGAGCCAGTGTGCCTGCCATGGCACTGGTGTGAAGGTCAGAGGACAGCTTTTAGGAGTTGGTTCTCACCTGCACTGCAATGAGGCCGGCTCACAAGCTTCTGGGTGATTCTCCTTTCACTGCCTCCCATTTGGCCATAGGAGTGCTGGGTTTATAGATACACACCATTGCATCTAGCTTTCTTTATTTTAGAAAACTGGTTGAGTTGGTTGCTGTGGGTTATTGTTCAGAGACCAAATCCTTCCTCTTCATTGGACTCCTCCCTCTCTTCCTTGGCAGTAGGCTTGGCTAGGCCTCCAGCAACAGCAAGAAGTTGATGGCAGAAGCCACAGGGATAGCAGCCACAAATGCAGCTGGGTCAGTCAAGAATTGACCTTTTCAGAAGGAGGGAAGGTCTACTCAGTCTCCACAGACAAAGCCAGGACCTGCTTGTACTCATTGCATAGCACTGAGGCAAACATCACATAAAAACCTTCCCATAGAAGCAACAATACTGTTCCTAATGTGATATCAATCACTCGGTTGTACACGCTGCCACTGTTTGATCAACCTGCTGTTTGATCAACCCAACTGCATATCACTTAGCGTTTCAGTCGTGTCCCCCAGAGATTTCAGTGTTAAGGCCTAAAGCCTGGAGGAAGGAGGTTTTCGTGGGCCTAAGACCAGTGTCCTGGGACCACAATAACTCTACAGGGGCAGTGGTGCCAGTGCAGGTGGCAGCTTGCATCTTATTGGCCAGTAGCGTGTCTTCCATTTCATTGAGGTCTTTTTTTCTTATTTAACACAAAGCCCAATTTTCTCCAACAATGAAGCGACTGTTTCTCAAGAGCTGACTTGTTTTCCAGATGCCCTTGGGATGTCTTTGGGCATTGCACTGTTCTTGGCCAAGAGCACCACAGACTTCCCTGGGAATAACATGCATGTCTGTTGGAGCCCCCATTTTCTGCCCCACAATGAAGCATTTTGGATGATTACCTAAATATTAGGCTATCTTAAGGAAGTAGTTGGAGTTCCAGGTTGCTCAGCCTTTCCTGGGTTTTATAGCAGTGCATCGGAGGTTGCCATGAACGGTTAAGAGATTATGTCACTCTAGTGAGTATACCTAGCCAGGTTCTTCATTTGGCTTCTTACATGGGTTCTGAGGGGCACAAACCTACATGTGAGTCACCTCCCTCCCTACTTGGCACCTTACACAGTTGCTATCTAAGTCAGTTAGTAGAAGAAAGGAGAAAAGCTATGTGTTCACATTACCTTTTATACTTACCTGTTCAGCCCTTACTGGTGCTGTGGCTTTTGAGTGGATTGAGAGTTTGCCAATTTTTTCAGCCTTAAGAACTTTAGGATTTTTCTAAGACTGATTTGCTATCAACAGATTTTCTCAACTTTAGTTTATCTGGGAACGCCTTCATTTCTCTTTCACTTTTTAGAATGAGAATCTTGGGTGACAGTCTTCTTTCTGTGACGCGTGCCTCTGGTTTCTGACAACAAGCCAGCTGTTAGCAACATTGAGGCTTCCTTCTGTCTTAGTTAGCTTTCACTGTCAACTTGACACTGCCTAGCGTCACCTCAAAGGGATTCTCAATTGAAGAATTCCCCAGATCAGTTTGATCTAAAGGATTTGTCTGTGAGGGATCTCCTTGGTTGGTAATTGCTGGAGGAGGGCTCAGCTCACTGTGAATGGTCCTATTCCCTGGGCAAGTGGTCCTGCGCTGTAGAAGGAAACTAGCTGAACATAAACCAGGGAGTGAGCCAGCAGGTAGTGCCCCTCGAAGGTTTAAGCTTTAGGTGCCTGCTTGATTTCTGCACTGACTTCCATAGTGATGGACTGTGACCTGGAAGTATAACTCAAATAAAGCCTTTTCTCCTCTAAAATGCTTTTGGTCAGAGTGTTTTATCACAGTAACAGAAAAGTAGAGCAGTCCTGTGAGGGATTTTCTTAATCAGGTTATTTGAAGTGCTATCCTACATGTAGGTAGTGTCTTCAGGTGCCTGTGTCTTTAATGCTCACTGGCAGGTTCACCTAGCTGTTGCTATTGAAGCTGCTGCTGCCATCCTTGTCTAATATCAAAACCCAGAGATTCTCAGAGATTCTAGTGTGGACTGAAGACTCACTCTCTAGGAATCCTCCAGGCCTTTATCACTGGATTGGACTACTGAGGTACCCAGCCTCATGGACTGCAGGGTTCACAGCCTCTCCAGTGTGAGACAGTGTTGTACTGAAGTACTGACTCAGCCAAACTGTTGCCACTGTCAGTTGTACAGACCCTGCTCACAATCGATCATCACGGCTGAGCCTGTTGCCTGCCTACCTTCCCTCATAGGAGGAGAGGTTGGGAAGGGTCATCCAGCTACCCTTCCCGACAACTTGTATGCAGTTTTGTCCTGAGTACATGGTATCTTGGGAGAAGGTTAGAGGATATAGTATGGGAAGTCCAGGGGAAGAGCGTCCATCTGTGCAGCCCCAGGGAAACTGTCATCCCTGCAGACCTTCCAAAATGGCCGAATCCTGCCCATAACCCCTCACCCACGTCTCTGTAAGTAAATTTAATGAACTCATCATTTCCCCAGGTGTGTGAAATCATACCTCAGCTTGTTGTTGAGACCTTAGAAGGAGCAGATGTTGTTTATGTCTTCCAAGGAAGGAATTTTAGCAATGGTTAGTCATGGATAGACTACCCAGACATATTGTTTAAGTCAGCCCAGTAAATGCGTTTTTAGGATGTAGTCACTCTATCTGTTCTGCTTTTCCCTGGAACTCTGACTGGTATGCCCTGTAAGAGACAAGTCATTCCCTTCTTGTAAGTTATGGAGAGTTCTATCTTTTGACATATTCATATCTTTTGGCATTTTTTTTTAAATGTTGTGATCCCTTGGTTTTCCTAGTTGGAGTTTGTTTGGCTTTTGAAAGTTGATTATTGTTGGCTTGAGTATATCTGGGGAGTTTTCAGGAGTTGTGTCTTCCGTTAATTTTTCTGCTTATTTCTTTCCGCCACTTGCAGCTTACACCACGTAGACGTGGTGTGCTCAGTAGTGTTCTGAATTCTCTGCTTTTTTCCCTTCTTTTTCTCCCTTCTTAAGAAACAAAATCTTTAGGCATCTATTCTCAAGTTTTCAAATTTTTCCAGTGTCAATGTAATCTTGAGTCTGCTACTAAAAATCTTATTTCTGTTTCTATACTTGGCAGCTTTAGGAATTTTATTTGGTTCTTTATTCTCACGCCTGTAATTTTGTGAATGCTGTGTAGAAAAATATGACACTGTTGCAGGTTTATCTGTAATCATGACTTTCCTCGCATTTAATGTATTTGTAGAGATTGCTCTGACTCTCAGTTTTAAACCTGATGTCTGACCATCCTTACCGGAAGTTTCTGCTCTCTGCCCTTTGCCCTGAGTGTAGCGAGCTTTCCTGTTTCTTTTCATGCCTTCTGTTTTCTGCTGGATAAGGACAGTACAGACAGCAGGTGTCTGGTCTGGTTGCTGCTGACACTGTTTGGTCATGCTCCTCAGGGGCAAGTTACCTGGGGTGGCAGTAGTCATGGCTGCACTGTGGGTTACCTAGGGTGGCAATAGTCTTGGTTGGACTGTGGGTTACCTGGGGTGGCAGTAGTCTTGGCTGGACTGTGGGTTACCTGGGGTGGCAGTAGTCTTGGCTGGACTGTGGGTTACCTGGGGTGGCAGTAGTCTTGTCAGGACTATGGGTTACCTGGGGTGGCAGTAGTCTTGTCAGGACTGTGGGTTACCTAGGGAGGCAATAGTCTTGTCGGGACTGTGGGTTACCTAGGGTGGTAATAGTCTTAGCTGGACTGTGGGTTACCTGGGGTGGCAGTAGTCTTGGCAGGACTGTGGGTTACCTAGGGAGGCAATAGTCTTGTCGGGACTGTGGGTTACCTAGGGTGGCAATAGTCTTGGCTAGACTGTGGGTTACCTGGGGTGGCAATAGTCTTGGCTGCACTGTGGGTTACCTGGGGTGGCAGTAGTCTTGGCAGGACTATGGGTTACCTGGGGTGGCAGTAGTCTTGGCAGGACTGTGGGTTACCTGGGGGGGGGCAGTAGTCTTGGCAGGACTGTGGGTTATCTGGGGTGGCAATAGTCTTGGCTGGACTGTGGGTTACCTGGGGTGGCAGTAATCTTGTCGGGACTGTGGGTTACCTAGGGTGGCAATAGTCTTGGCTGGACTGTGGGTTACCTGGGGTGGCAATAGTCTTGGCTGGACTGTGGGTTACCTGGGGTGGCAGTAGTCTTGGCAGGACTGTGGGTTACCTGGGGTGGCAGTAGTCTTGACAGGACTGTGGGTTACCTGGGGTGGCAGTAGTCTTGGCTGGTTTGTGGATGTCTTTCTCTTTCCATGCCTTCAGCTCCAGTAACTGCTGTGATTGCTCTGGCTGGTGGTGGTTGTGGTTGTTGTTGTTGTTGTTTTGTTTGTGTCTTGTTTTTTGTTTTCAGTGACATGGTGGGGCATAAATTGCTGCAGAAACTAATGGAATAAATTTTAGGTCCCTTTGAAGAAACAGTTCCTGAGGTCAATGTTTTCAGTGGCAAATCTGTTAGGCCCCTGACCCCATCACCTCTGCAGGTTTGTTGTTGTTGTTGTTGTTGTTAGGGTACCTAGGGTCTAAGTACGAGTATCACCATGTTGTTACATGTGAGCTGTACCTTTATGGACTGTGCTCTGCTAATTCTAAATTTCCTTGGCCATTGTGGTGGTTTGAATAGGAATGGCCCCATAGGCTCATTTATTGGAATGCTTGGTCATTAGGGAGTGGCGCTCCTTGAGAGGGATCAGGAGGTGTGGACTTGTTGGAGGAAGTGTGTCACTAGGGGTGGGCTTTGGGGTTTCAAAAGCTTAAGCCAGGCCCAGTGCCCCTCTCTTCCTGCTGCCTTTGTATCCTGACAGATCTCAGCTACCATGTCTGCCTATGTGCTGACATGTTTCTTACAATACTGATAATGGCTTAAACCTCTGGAACTGTAAGCAAGCCCCATTTAAGTGCTTCCTTGTCTAGGAGTTGTTGTAGTCATGGTGTCTCTTCACAGCAATAAGACACTGACCAAGATAGCTGTATACTCCACTCAGTCATAGGCCTGTGCTGCAGATGAAATAATAGAAGCTTCTGTCTGCCCAAACTTGTTAAAGGAGCTGAGGGCTGTGGCTAGCTAGACAGTGATCCTGGTGTCTCCCCATGGGATGCCGGCCCTATGAGCTGAGGTGAGGACGTGAGTTTAGTTTGGCTTTATTCAGATTTTGACCTTGCCCTGGTTTCCCCCTCTTGTAGTAAGGGACTGAGTTTTAAAAGAGACTGGGTATTTTAAAGACTAGGATTTTAAGAATTTGGCATGTTTATACTGTATTGTTGATATTAACATGTGATCTTGGGGAAGAAAGCAAGGATTATGGCATAATAGTGATGTGTTGGTATGTCAGCTTGGTAAGAGGTCAGGGTGGTAATCTTCTGTATCTGGGAAGGAGAAGCAACCTCACTTCACTGCTGCCTGTGGCTTCTGCTTTGCAGAGCTGGGAGGGAAAGGGGGGAGCCAAGTCTGGTCTACACTGTAGACATCCACTGTACTCACTGAGTCTGGGGAGATTTTCTTGGATAATTGTATCTTTGTTCGCTGTATACTTTGGACTAGTCGTTTCTAGAGACCATAAATGGTGTTTTGTAAGTACTTCTCAGCAGCTTTTCTAAGGAGCAGAACACTTCATGCTGTCATGTGAAGCACAACTTTAGGTCGTAGAGCACCCCTTGTCTCCTTTGTGACTCTGACTCCTTGCTCTGCTGTTTTAGTGGTCAGCCTAGGACTTAGAGTGTGTGCCTTTAACTTACTGGCCACCTCCCTTTGAGTGCAGACACCAGAGTCAGGACCTAGAGCATGCTGGGCACTGCTGCTACTGCTACCCAACACTGCCACACTTTACCTTGCGTGGTTATGAATCCTCAGGGTGCTGTCTAATTTAGTTTACGGATTTATGAAAGGAACATGAAGAAAGAGAAGACATTTCTCCTCGTGCATCTTTTTCCAGGGTCACCCTTTGCTTTCTGTAGGTAGAGATTTCCATCTTTCTATTGTCCTTCTGCCAGAAGGACTTCTAGAAACATTTCTTGTAGTGATTGTCTCCTGGCAGTGGATCCTTTCAGATTTTACGTCTTTTTCTGGCAGTGTGAATGTTGGCAGATGGCTCTGGGATTTCCCTTTTCCTTTGTTGACTCCAGTTCTTCCCCTGAGGGTGGTGTCCACACATTCATCTTGAAGCACTTCCCTCTCCATCTTCCCCTCCCTTCCTTCTCACCTCTCTCTCCTCCTTTCCCCCATTTCCTTCTTCCTTCTCCTTCCATGCAGTTCATTTCCCTTTTTCAGACACTCATGGAAATGAGAAGGAATGGCCCCTCCTGTTTTATATAGACGGGAAGTTAGTTCCCAGGAAGTGTTGTCAGGCTCTCTGACAGCAGGTTCTCTGCTGCCATCTAGTTACCCAGTTTACCCAGTTCAGGATCCTGGGGTGGGATTAACCAGCTTTATTGTTTATTTCCTCCTCTACCTTTAGTTAGATTTTCACACATTATTTTGGACTTTCTATGTAGATGGTTTAATCCTGATTAGATATTTTACTTTTATTTACTTTTGTATTTTTGCTTGGCATGAGGTGAGAAGTCTAGAAGGATAATGTATAGAGAGAATCTTTTATATGCTGTATGGAAGCATCACCTATCAATAAAAAAGCCTATGGCCAGTGAGCTGAGGCAGGACTAGACATCTCACAGGGGAAGAGAGAGGAATTCTGGGAAGGAGTCAGGGATTTGCCTTAAACTCTGGAGGAGACAGTCACATAAACCTGAGGAGAGGTGACCAACCATGTGGGACACTTAGAATAGAACAAATGGGTTATTGATACATGAGATCATTGGGGAACAGAGGCAAGACTATTCGCCTAAGCATTTATTAGTAAATATTAAATCTTAGAGTCATTATTTCTGGGTACAAGAAGATGGGTAGAAAAAGCGTGCAGTTACAATGATGTGACGTGACATTCATGATGGCAGAGTCCTAAATGCCCCTGACTTGGTAGAAAGAAGCAAGTGACCACTTGGTAGCTAGTTAGAGTCTGGAAGGTGAGAGAGCCTTGCTACACCTTCACGTGTCTGACCATACTGCTGCCCCTCCCAGTGATGAAGGCCCAAACAACAACAACAACAAAACAAGAAACAAAAAAACTTTTTACAAATAAATGTCTGAAAGCCTGTTCTTTCTTCTGGAGTTTTTGTTTCTATAATGTAGTTACATTGTTGAAGCTGTTGAGGGTCTGTTCTTCTAGTTCTTTTGCTACTTGCTTTGTGAGTAAGTGGATTCCAGCAGGTAGACCATAGAAGAAATGTAAGCATGAGACCCAAAGCATAGCGTATTAGGTGCTGATGCAGGGGAACAGCAGTATCCCGGAGCTGGACTTCGTGAGTGTTACAACCTCATAGACGCTTGAACCATCTCATCTCCATGGTAACATTCTGGTTTCTAGTCACATCATGTTTTCTCTTTATTTCCCATTGAAAATGTTTTTTTTTTCTTTCTTTATCTCTTCAGTTTTCTGGAGCTACTACTTAAAAATGATCTTTGTGTCTGGGATATAGATGGTAAAGTATTTAAGATGTCTACTTGTCTGCAGTGCCCTTAAAGTCCTACTTAGTTTGTACAAAGAATTCTAGAGGCAAAACATTTTTCTCATAATTGTACAGGGCCACCTCATTACCTTCTAGTGTATCATTATGATTCTTGCTATTTTAAAGGTATTTTCTTTGAAAGATATCTTAAAAGATAGTTAATACTTCCGTTTTGAAATTTTTGATGTTGAGTCAAGGTTTTTGTTTCTCTTTCCCTTTAAATGATTAAATGATTTGCCTCATAGTCTTTCTTCTCACTGTAATAAGTCAGGGACTTTAAGGTCTAGACTTGAAAAGAATGCTCCTCATACAGTACTTAAGATTAGAACAGGGGAGCCGGGCGTGGTGGCGCACACCTTTAATCCCAGCACTCGGGAGGCAGAGGCAGGTGAATTTCTGAGTTTGAGGCCAGCCTGGTCTACAGAGTGAGTTCCAGGACAGCCAGGGCTACAGAGAAATCCTGTCTTGAAAAAAAAAAAAAAAAGATTAGAACAGGGGGTGGTCTGGTCATTCTTAGTGACAGATGGGTCCTCTCTGGCTAGGACTTCTTTTTAATAAAAAGAAATTTAATTTTTTAATACTTGTTTAATTTCCAGTGTGCGTGGGTATGAGTGTGAGGTCACACGTGTGTAGGTCAGACGATAACCTGAGGGGTCGATTCTCTTTCTGCCGGGTGGGTTCTGGAATCACACTCAGAGCCTCACATTGGTGGCAGAGGTGCTCACACTTACTAAGCCATCTCAGCCAGCTGGGTAGAGCTGGTAAGTTGATTACTTGCTTCCAGGATTGGCTGTGTTTGAAGCCATCTGTGATACTTTAAAACCCCAGGCGCCTAAGCCCTGCCTAGGACAGAGTCTGTCTGTCTGCAACTCTGTTTCAGCACTGGAAGTGGTGGAAGCATCCCAGGGGTTCTGAGGTGAATTTAGGGTTGAAAGCCACTGCCCTGACGTTTTAGGAGTAGCATACTGCCTTAGTCAGGTTTCCACTGCAGTGATAAACACCATTAACAAAAGCGTCCTGGGTAGGATAGGGTTTGTTTCACCTTACAGTATCTAGTCCCTCAATAAGGGAGTCAGGGCAGGAACTCAAAGCAGGAGTCTCCTAGAGGCAGACATAGAAGCAGAGACCGTTGAGAACCACTGCTTATCTGTTTGTAAGTCCTGGCTCATTTGGTTTGCCTTCTTATATACCCCAATACCAACTTCCTTACACCCCACAACCACCTGACAAGGCTTGGTGCCACCTCCAGTGGGCTGGGCTCTATCAGTCATCTGCCAAGAAAATGCCCCACAGGCCAACCTGATAGAGGCATTTTCTCAGTTGAGGTTCCCATTCCTCAGATCTAGCTTAAGTTGAGTGTCAAGCCAGCACAGAGACCCTGTTCCCATTTTTAACAGTGTCCAGACCGGGCAGTCTGTGTAGTTCCAGTGTATTTCAAGGGCAGCAGGCAGCAGGTAAGGGTTCCCTCTCGAGGACTCGTTGTGACAGCTGCTGCTGCTGCTAACTCCCTGAGCCTGGGCTCTTAACAGCTTCCTGTGAGATCTTGGGTAGAGTTGTGTGGGTGAGAGGTGGAGGAAGGAGGTGAGTGTATCTGGCGTGACTTGATGGCTCTCAGGAAGAGGAAGGGGAGGAAGAGGAAGAGGAGGAAGAGGCAAGCCTTGGTGTTACCAGACCTGCTGCTACACAGCCACCCTCCCTTCCTGCTGTTCATCTTTGCTGCTAATGTTGCATCTGGATGGCTGTTTTAAGGAGCATGGATGGTAGAGGACCTGTGCTCCTCAGGTCCCTTAGTGATCCTGCTCCGCCCCCTTTCTCCTCACTTCGTGATTCATCCATCCTGCCACCCCCTTGTTGCTTGTGATCCTTCCTTCCTGCCTGCCTTCCTTTCAGTCTTGTCTGTCATCATCCCCCAATATCCAGACACCAATCTAGGTAACATAGAATACTGGGTCTCAGTGTCTTAAGGACCTTGGACATAGTTTCTCTCTCTCTCTCTAGAAATTCATTTATTTTATGTATATGAGTACACTGATACTCTCTTCAGATATTACAGATGGTTGTTCCATGTGGTTGCTGGAATTGAACTCAGGACCTCTGGAAGAGCACTCGGTGCTCTTAACTGCTGAGCCATCTCTCCAGCCCTTGTCTGCTTTCTCAAAGTAGCTTATGCCTCACCCACTCCCAATCTGAAAGCCTGCTGTGCTGATGTTACACAGCCGTCTGTGGTCTCCTGCTAATGTTTCGTTTATCTTGTGTTTGTTGTTCTGGGTGAAGTACAGGGTAGATGTTGGAAGCTGAAGTCAGCACTGTTGGGCTGCTAAGACTCAGCTGAACCTGGTCTGTCAAGATCAACCCTAAGAAACGTTGCCTCGGGAGCGCTGTCTGAGGAAGCAGAAGAGTAGTCAAAACACAACTTAATAAAACATGGCTAAAGACATGGCTCTGTCAGTTAAGTGTTTGCCTACCAAGCGTGAAGACCCAAGTTTAATTCCCAGAATATGTGTCCAAAGGGCTGGGTGTGGTAGCATATTTGGAGAAAGGCCAAGCCCTTGGGATGGCTAGCCAGGCCTGCTTAGGGAGAACCAGGCTCATGAGAGACCCGTCTCAGAAAAGAAGACAGACAGCAGCGTCTGAGGAGTGAGACCCAGGAATAGCAACCTTCTCCCATCTTGTGCATCTGGAAAATGTTAATATCTTCTGGAAACGATTTCCCAGTTCCATTGTCTTTACGTTGAAATACAAAACTACATGGGTTCCTAAACAGTGTATGTTTCAATTCTGAAATGTGAATTTGAAACTAAATGTTCTTTGATATTTTTAGTTAAGAGGGATTTTGCAGCTTCTGTCATCGAATAAAAAAGGCGTTTTGCTAACCGATATTTATTGTCTCCACTTTAAAGACAGATTTCATCTTTTATAAAACCTGAATTGCTTGTCACTGAGTCATATCATGACTGAATGCATTCTGTCTGTGACAAGGACAGTATATAAAACTAAGGACCCCAGGTGGAGTGCCGGGAGATGACATCACCTCATTGTCCATGGGAAGTGAATGAGAATTCATGGCAATCAGGAGTAAGGCGCAGTGGAGTTTAGCTGGTTCTTTGGAAAGACGCGTTTTCCTGTAATATATTAAATAGGACATGTTACCTTCGTCATTAGATAACATAAATTCAAGCATTTTGTTTTTAGGAATGCTGGGTTATTTGTAGTGGGTTAAGACTCACTTTTTAAAACTAACCATATAACAACAGAAATAGATTTTGTCGTGTGGCTTTTTGCAAAGGCAGTGTGAACCACACAGCCTACTGCTCCTCTCCAGGAGTGAGGAATGTTAGTATCTCCATGGAGCTAGGTTTTTCCTGTTGGAACCATAGCAACCGACTACCCTCACAAAAGGACTGGCCTCCCCAAACATGGAGCCCCCGCACAAACATTGACTTTCTTCAAGGCAGTAATATTAGAGCAAATCCCTTGTCTTTGCCAAACACAAGATTCATTGTGAGAAACTTCCAGCATCCTCAGTGGGCTAGGACCCCCTTCATTACAGATTCGTGGATTCAGTCTCTCTCTTAAAATCTGACTTTCCATAAGCAACGTTTGTAACAGAATTCTGTTAATTTTAGCGTGCTTATGAAGAAGGACTTGTTGTTTTTGTTGGTGAGGTTCTGAGGAGGGGTTTATTCTCATGCTTGCCTTGCTCTGCAGGGATGGCCCTGGGGTTTCCTGGTGGTTGCAGATCTGTCTCAGGGTAGGAGGTATCACATTGTTGCAGATCTATCTCAGGGTAGGAGGTATCACATGACCTTTCTTGGTCATCTCCTCCTTTGCTTTTGTTTATGCTAATGGTTTTTCAAAATCTGGCCTTTGTTAACTGGTTTGGACTGGCCAAGTTCTAGAGATTAGTGCTGGAAATTAAACTGCTACTTCTTACGAACCTGGCAGGAGGATCAGGTTTGGGGTGGATCTTAGGAGCATGAGCAAATAGGGCAGCCTCGCATTGTCTTGTGTCTTGCTTTTCTGTTTTCAGTCATAGCATTGCTCCTCCTGCCCCCTGGTGTCTCTGTCTTCCCCAAGTGCGCCCCCCCCCCTCGTGATTGTGTGTGTGTGTGTGTGTGTGTGTGTGTGTGTGTGTGTGTATTCTCACATTTGGCTGGTTCCCTCAGGACTGACAACTTTCCTAAGCCGGTCTCAACTTCAAATACCAAAGAGATTTATTGTTTCAACTCTGTTCACATCCATTTTGCTTTGTGTGATTTTCTCAGTGGCATCAAGACTGTAACTCTCTGGTGATGTGATTCAGGTGTTGGTCGGCTCTCTTCCAGGAAGAATTCACCCTCCTTCAAGCCGCATTAGCGCCCTCTTCTGGTCTGAATGCCCTTGAATGGATCTGCCTTGGGCACCCCTGCTGAGCTTGTGTCACATTTTGCACAGTGCCCCAAATATCCAAGCCTCTGTAATTCTCCTGACCATAGGGCGAAGCTCAGCCCTCTTAGCCCAACAGTCGGCTCCTGTGGAGGAAGTCTGCACCCAGGGTTCTGCAGGCACTGTTGCTTTTACACAGTTCCCTTTGTAATCCTCTGGGGTGATTTTTGACTTTTAAGTTCTTCTGCTTTCTCAGTGCCACTCATTGCGTTGCCACTATGGGGGCATTGGTTTGTTTGTTTTGTTGGTTTATGTATTTATTTATTTTTTTACAACTTGCTAGTAGTATCTTTGAAGGAAATGATTTTGTAAAATACTTTAATATGTCCCCTGGGGATAAGGCATCCCAGTCCCTGAAGCCAAGGCCAGGCTGGATTCTTCATCCAGGACAACCACTTTCCCAGCCCTTTAGCCCAGAAGGACCTCTTTGCTTGAGTTCTGTGTCCCCTGCATGCAGTCTGCTTCTTTGGGTCTGATTCCTGTGCTCCATCCTACAGTAAGGGTCTGCTTCATCGCTGTGTGAAACCCTGGGCTGGTTCACTGTCAAGTAAGTCATTCCGTTTGTTTTCGTAGTTTTGTTTTTCCTTCAGTTTAGGCTGCCCCAGCTCTGGACTTTTGCGATGACTAATCATGACTAAAAGTTCTCTTGGGTCTGTGTTGAGCAATGAATGCTTGACCTGGGTTGGGTGTGCACACACCCAGATGTGGCAGACATTGTCAGTCACCTCGCACTGGTCAGCTAGCCTTCCATGAAGTATTCAGATTGAACATTTACTGACCAGTCATATACAAGTATGCTTTGTACTGCACCCACTTAAGCAGACTTTTGCACTCTCCTCTTTATTTTAATATAGTCCCAGATGCCTTATCCTAGGCGTTCTCTAATATCATCACTGAACATGGACGTTGCTTTCTATTTAACTCCCTTTTATTCCTTCAGCGTTGTCCCTGAGGTTTGGGTGGCCGTGTGGATTGACCTCGGCCTTCTTGGGGTGTTAAAGCACACTGAGCTTCATGCTGCCGAACGCTGAGTTCTAAAAGAATTGTCTTCTCTTTTTCTAACAGTTGGATATTCTAAAAACCAAGCCGTCGCACAGAGCACAGGGTCTTACCTTTGCTTTTTGGATTCAGTAAGTAGCTCTCTGTTTTGTTGATAGTGGCTTTGCATATATTTTCCAAACAATGATTGGGAATTTTAGTAGGGTTCTTAAAAATACGTTTTTAAATATGTTGGAATGAATCTCAAAAGTCAAGTTGAATAGGTTGTTGCTAGCATCTAATTAGCAATAAGTAACATCATATAAAGTGTAAAAGAGGACCACAGGGGATATATAAATAAGCAAAATGCTAGCAAATATGATGCTTCAGGGATTAAGAAATGGAAATGGACAGCTCCAGGTCATGACAGCTAGAGCAAACTTTGAAGCAGATTCATAGGCAAAGCTAAGGAGAGGATGGGTAGGTGACAGGTAGACTTAGACAGAAATTCAATCAACGTTATATCAAAATTTGAATTTGTGACCAAACAAATTAAATTAGCAAAATACTTCCACAAAGCAAGTTAAGTATTTTCTTACTGTTTTTTTTTTTTTTTTTTTTTTTTTTTTGCTTTGTTTTGCTTTTGAGATGGGGTTTTCTGTATAGCCCTGGCTGTTCTGATACTCTCTTTGTAGACCAGGCTGGCCTCGAACTCAAAGAGATCCACCTGCTCCTGCCCCCTGAGTGCTGGGATTAAAGGTGCTCAGCACCATGTTGACAGCGTGAGTGTGCCTTATGTGTGACTCAGCACCACACTGACAGCGTGAGTGTGCCTTATGCTGTGGCCTTGACTCCTAGTTGTCACCCCTTGGTGTCTCAGGGAAAGACTTGTATGCAGATTTGCCTCAGGTTGTTTATTATGACAGAAACGAGAAGCTGGTTACCGTGTGCTGGCTGAGTACTGGCGAAGAGCCCCGGCAGACCGTCAGAGAACGGTCACTTTTATGGGATGCTCAGGAGTAGGACACTTGGTTGTGACGGATGAACAGACTCTGTACAGACTGTGCTGTCCTTGAAAGTTCTCGTGGAATAAAGCAAAGCAAAGGGTCTGTCTTAGACAATACAGCTTTTATGTACCTGAATTACTTCATAGGTTGGGCTCCTGGCTTCTTAGAAACATGCACACCAGGGCTTATGGAAATGGTAGCCATTGGCCTATGCAGCTGTTACAATTTTGTTCATTTCCAGTTGCTGATTCCAGGTACACGGAGGTGGGAGAATGCATAGACCAGGAGATGAAGCCTCCCTCCCATGCTCGGGACAAGAGGAGAACTGACCCACAGCGTTGCCTTGGGAGGTCTGACATTTTCAAGTCAGAGTCCTGCATAATGTTGTATTTACTGAATTTCAATAGCACATTTGTCAGTAACTTACTGAGGACAGATGTGGCCAGCTGGATGTGGAAGTGTGTCTGTCACATACCGTGTGTGAGTTTTGCATTTGACCTATCCATTTTAGTGTGAGGTTATTTATCAAACAGCTTTGGTATTAGCCGTGTAGAACGCACTCAGCTCTAGGAAGCAGCTGAGGAAGGTCAGGCGTTGGCGCAGTGCAGGCTATCTGGCAGGATAGGCCGTCTGTGGGCGGCTGCTCTGCTCTGCTTAACCTAAGTTCTGGCTCCACCTTCAGGCGCTAGCTATTCCCCTAAGCTGGAAACAGAACAAGCTGCTCACGCAGAGATTGTGTATAGCTGGCTCTGGAAGATCATGAGATACATGGGAGTGGGAAGCAGGAATGGGACCAGAGGCTTGTATCTCTCGGGAGGGAACTACAACATTTCCTGTAAGACTGTCTATAGTTTAGGTGGGCTTACCTTGTTTTAAAGTGGAAGTTATAACAGTCAGACTGTGGTCTTAAAATGGGTCCCAGTAAGCAAATCTCCCTCCACTAAGACAAGGCCCTATCACTTTAAGCTTCCACTAATTCCTTGCCATACTGTAGTGGTTATTCCTTGTTGTCAACTTGACTATATTTGGAATGAACTACAATCCAGAATTGGAAGGCTCACCAGTGACCCTTATCTGGAGGCTTGGAGATCCTTATCTGGATCTTGGTTTGAAGATCTTGAGCCACAGTGGCTATGTATTCCAGAAGATTGAATCTCAGAGTTTAAGGAACACACCTTTAATCTGGGCTACACCTTTCATCTGGGATTAAAGGTGTGGTGGAACACACCTTTAATCTGGGCTACACCTTCTGCTGGAGACAATATAAGGACATTGGAAGAAGGGAGTCTAGCTCTTGCTCTTGCTCCTTCGCCTGCTTGCTGCGTGAGACTGAGTAACTGCTAGATCCTTGGACTTCCATTCACAGCTGTGACTGAACCATTGTTGGGAATTGGGCTGCCGACTGTAAGTCATCAATAAATTCCTTTACTATCTAGAGACTATCCATAGTTCTGTGACTCTAGAGAACCCTGTCTAATACACATACCCAACTGGGAACCTTTGACACATGGGCAGTAGGGAGATACTTTCATTTTAAGATAGAGTGCCCAGAAAATGTCAGAGGCGATTTGAGGGGCTGCTGCTAAAGATGAGGCTGATCACCAACAACCAGACCGAGAGGAGGCGTATACAGCTTTCAGCTCCAGCTGCCAGGGCTGGAAATTGAGCCAATAAATCCCACCTGCCTGGTGAAGACTCTGTAAGTCCCTATAAACAGAGGCGCTCAGAATGTGTCTGATGGAGACATGTGAAAGTCCCAGGGTGTATCCCACGGGAATAGAAAGCCCTCTACTGAGTCCCTTGGGCCTCACCGTATCTGCCTTATCTGGCTGTTCACCTGCGTTCCTTACTGTATCCCTTCCAGTCAGCTGAAAATAGTTTGTTTTTCCTTGAGTCCTGTGCACCTATCAGATTACTCGGAAACTCCCCATTGGTAGCCAAGTAATATGGCATCTGACTTGGGCATGTTCTTGAAGGGTATGAGCCCATAGCCAGGGATCCATGCTAGTCCAGATAGTATGAGGATTGCATTGGATGGGAAGTCCTAACAGAGGTCTTCAGAGACAGCAGAGCTAAAGACAGCTCCGTCATTCCCTTCAGGATTCTTAGGAGCAAACTGAGAGATGACGAGGGACCACAGTTGATGATGTAGCACACGAGTGACACCTCCAGTCTAACGTGACCTAGGGTTTATGTGCTCTTGCTATGTGGGAGTTTGAGGAATGTGCATGGTTTGAGAGGAAGGGAAGGTAATACAAAGGAGAGCTTCTGCCTTGGGAAATATTCACCGGCCCAGCACATTCTGCTTGGCCCACCGAATAACAGTGGATGGTCAGTGATTTGCTGTGCCATCCAGTGGCATGTGATAGTTGGCTGTGTGACAACTTACGCTGACATTCTGTGGCTTCCGTTTGTCACAAGAGTGACATCCTCAAGGATGGAGCCACAGGTGTTGGAGCTAAGCCAATAAGACCTTTGCAGAGGTGTCAGATAGACTCGACTTACTGTCTACAGCTCCATGGTCAGGGCTTGACAGCATTGATAATAAGGGGGAAACACACATACCAGAGTTTTGTGGGTTAAGAAGCCCTTTGGCGTATGAGAAGCATTGGACACTGCTTTTCAGAACAGGCTCAGGAAGTAACTGGGTTTGGACACTTACCCTTCATCATTCCATTCACAGGGGTTAGGCCTAAACAGGACCCTTCTCCCTAAGTTTCCACATCTCATCCAAAAACCAAACACAGGAAGACCTAGAACAAGGTGACTGTGTTCTCTGTGGCAGGCACATTTGCTATGGTCTTTAGCATTTTCATTTGTTAATGTTCCCCCAAGGCCTCTCTGCACCTGTCATTTTCAAGGGTACCTTCTTAGAGAGACTTCACTGGGTGCCTGTCTTATCATTTATTCTCCTCAGTTCTCTTGACTAATTTTTAAATAGTGTGCGTGTGAGTGTGTGTGTGTGTGTGTGTGTGTGTGTGTACATACACTTTTGTGTTGCCCAAGCAAGCCAGAAGAGGATGTTGGGTCCTAAGGAGCCGGAGTAGCAGGTGGCTGTGATCTGTTTGATGTGTTGATGTTGGGAACTGAACTCCAGTTTTTAGAAAGGCAGGAAGCCCCTGACTCTCTCTCCAGGCCCCTCTGACCCATCTCTCTCCAGGCCCTCGATGCTCTTTCTGTGGTGCTTCCGGCTCCTTTTCTCAGGCCGCCCCATCATTCCACAGTGATGAGTCCCTGTTCATAATCGTGGAGTTTCAGCCCCTGTGGTGATTTCATGCATTCCAGAAATGCCAGTGATAATGTTTCAAATCTACTTCTCCCTGTGAAAAGAAAGCTCCAGGTAATATTCCTTGGCACGAGCCCTGAGACGAGCGTACTCGGCTTTCATGGTTGATGCAGACAGCATCTTGCATTTAGTCTGTTAGCTCCTCTATTTTACATCGCAAATGTCAGCTGGCTCTGGCTAACCTCACAGTGAGCCTGCCCACAGAGGGTCAGTGAGACCATGAGAGAGAAAGGGATTACCTTCTCGGAGGCACAGTGACACTTCCTGGCTTGTTAGCCAAGTTCTCCCTTACTCTCATTTACAAAGAAAGACTTTTTCATTCTCCAGTCTTAGCCGATTTCTTCTCTTTCTGGTGGCCTCCAAAAACAAAGAGCTTGTTTATATTATTAGTTTTCATGCTCTATAAGGGTTACTACTTGCTTCTCTGTTCACTCTTTGGAGTGAATGTCTGTTACCACATCTTCCTTAGTCTGGTCAATAAGTGTATTAATTCTTTTTGTTCTCTCTTTGCACTTATTGTAGTTGCTGACTCTCAATAGCAGAAGTGGTAGAAGTCACACTTGAATATTCCTTAGGCTCTTGAGACCAATATGGAGCATTTTGGCTTTTTTGCATAGATTCCTGAACTGTAAAATTGGAGTCTTGTTTAATTCTATGTGTATTATTAGTCAGAGCCCAGAGAGGTTGAACAGTAAGGCTGGAGGTGGAGGGTGGTAAGGGTGGTGGTTATGGTGGAGGAGGAGGAGGGGGAGGCATCGGAGGCTGAGGCGGCTGTGTTCTCAGTCCACTGATAAAATGCTAATCTCTCCCAGATCCACCTTCACAGATAGAAGCATCAGGCCATTTTTCTGGGCGGCCTTTAGAACAGTCAAGTCATAAAATTAATCATCACATGTTCATCCTTTGCCAACCTGGCATGCATACACATCTCCTTCAGCAGCACTTGCTTGGGTCCAGCCAGAGTTAGGTACAGTTGTGACACACCATGTAACCATGCTGCTTATAACTGAACATATGCGGTCTCTTCCCCAAAGAGTCATAGTCCTCAAGTGATGTTGAGTCTTCTGGTGTCCCAAAACTGTCATGAGGGGAATAAGAGAGGGAAGAAAACAAAGGTGTTTACCTGATGTGTTAAACAGTAACAGGCTAACATGGAAATGCATTTTAAGTTTGATACCCTCATTTCTGTAATTGGTCACATGATCATAGCTATTCTAACTACTCCCGAAGTCCACTCAGTGGTGAACACAGTCGCAGCTGCTCAGATCAGCAAATCCAGGACAGAAGAACAGATGCAGGACCCTGCCACATACTTAAACTCAAACCCAAGGAAAATTTACCACATTACTTAATAAATGCTCACATAGTGAAAATAATAAAAAGAAAGGAGGGCAGCATGGCCTTAAAAGCCCAAACTGAGGTCACTGTGAGCCAAAGGTAGTCGGAAGCAAGCAGAGGCATGAAGTGTTGGCAGCAGGCACTTCTGTACTTCTTTCTGCCTCCATTTCATAATTCTTTTTCTTTCTTTCTTTTTTTTTTTTTTTTTTTTTTTTTGATTTTTGTTTTTTGAGACAGGGTTTCTCTGTGTAGCCCTGGCTGTCCTGGAACTCACTTTGTAGACCAGGCTGGCCTCGAACTCAGAAATCCACCTGCCTCTGCCTCCCAAGTGCTGGGATTAAAGGCGTGCGCCACCACTGCCCGGCTCCATTTCATAATTCTTTATCATGATTCTTCACCTCAGTGGAGTTGGCTCTTTATCTGGAAGGTGACTCACACATTTATTCTGGAAAAGGTCTAAGCCATTCATCGTGTACCTAGATGGTGTTTTTGTAATTTCTTACTGGCTTTAATCGCAAAGCCTGGTACTACTGAGAGACTCTAAGAAATCTCCCACACTCCACTCTTGCTGGTTCCCTGGTAGAGCAGCCATCTGTTTTCGCCAGTATTCTGGGCATACAACACAATTCCTTTACTTATCTGCTTATCTTTGAGCACAAGGAGTCCAAAGTGGCAGGTGACCCCTTAACTTAGAAGTATTTCCTCTGTCACCTACCCCCACACCCCTTTAAATACTTAAATCTTTGTTGATTATTTATCCACTGAAAATACCTTATTTTACTAGGGAATGAAACATTGCTGCAGATAAATTCACAAAACCACGTTGTGGAGCATATATAAGGAGCTGCCTGTTGTCAACACAGCAAGGACCTGCCACGACGCTGCTTCCAGAAACTTCCTGCTCACAGGGAGGGACCTCAATCTGGGCTTTTAGGGCCACACTGTCCTCATTTTTCTTTATTGTTTTCACTATGTGTGCATTTATTAAGTAATGTGGTAAATTTTTCTAGCCTTTGAGTTTAAGTGTGTGATGGGATCCTCGGTCTGCTCTTCTGTCCTGGATTTGCTAATCTGAGCAGCTGTGACTGCGTTCACTTTGAGAGCAGTGATGTATGTGATTTTTTTTCTCCATCTGATACTTACCGATCGGGATGTTCCATGTCTGGAAAGTGTGGTTTGAATCTCACTTGCATAGAGGACCTTTTTCTACACAGATGGTAAAATCCCGAAGTCTTAGGGAATCTACCTCCAGCTTTACTAGATGATGCCAGAACACCTCTGAGAACAACTCTAAAACTTCACTCAGGCACATGACGGTTCCCTTGTTCTTCATCTGAACCGCACTTGGACTGCCAGAATTTCCTTTTTTCTCATCAATCACATAATTGCTTTCCCTTGATGACTATAAAGAGGGTCCTGGTTTATGGGTATCCGAGCTGACCGCTTACCTTGTTTGCTGTTGTGTTCTTAGACTCTGTGCCTGTTCTAACTGGGCTGCAGCCACTTCCCATGCAGCTAAGATGTGTTCTTCATACAGGACGATGTCATGATGCCGCAGAGAGTGAGGATGCAGTACGAAGCTGCCGGTCAGCACCCGACGAGTGTGAGTACACCTGTCCTGTGTTGTCACCCCCTTTAATGAAATGCCAGTTTGGGTGGTTTTGTTGTTGTTGTTGTTGTTGTTTTTATTTTTTGAGGCAGGGGTTCTCTGTGTAGCCTTTGCTGTCCTACAACTTGATCTGTAGATCAGGCTGGGTTCACACTCACAGAAATCTGCCTGCCTCTGCCTCTGCCTCCGGAGTACTAGGATTAAAGTTGTAGGCCATCACCACTGGCACCAGTAATTTTTTAAAAATAGAGATATTCTTTGGGATTAGAAAGAATCTTTTTACAGTCAACTAGTCAAATCAGGGGGAGATTTGTAACCACCACGTTGTGAGTGAGCCCTTCAGAATGGCTCCCTTTGGAGAGGAACATGCTTCTGGTTAATGGTACCAGGAGTAGGGACTGGAAATACAAGTTCACCTTGCCCCCTGAGGTGTTCTTTTGAGAGAACTTCACTAAGTGAGATTAGAACTCTTAACTTCACCAAATAATAGAATTTCTGGATAAGTTACTGTGGAGTAGAATTGGAGTTTATGAAGACGATGTCTAACATAGATTTAAGCAGGGCACCAACAGACAAGTATTTAGGAAAAGATACTACACCCCAGGTATGGACATAGATCTCTTAAGAGAGTCACTCAAGGGTCTTATCAATAGCTATACATAGGACTTTGATGGCTTCTAAAGTTACACTGTTTCTTTCCTTTTTTTGTTTCTTTTTGTAAATGAGATTGGAGAATACTTTCTGAGGCATATTGGATGGGATTAAAGGCCGATAAGGAAAACCATGGTCAGAAAGCTCAAGCTTGCTGTACTCTACTAGGTTACAGGGCGTTAAGACATGTTCTTACTGTAAGCAAAGTTTACACTCTTGAGAGATTTTCAAAAAACTTGATGTTTTACAGTTGGAAAAGGAGCAGGCCAAATGCAGCCCAGTTGTACATGCTTAGGCCGTAAGCATGCTAACACACTCATTTGAAATAGCTCGGTAAAAAAGCAAATTGTCCCTATGTAGTCAACCTTTACAGCTGACTTTTATCAATTATACGAATTCTCGACTCTCGGTTGGAGAACGACTTCAAGCAAACTCCTTCCTAGGTGAAGGGCTCCTTTCTCTTTCTGTGTCCCCTGCCTTTCTGTCCTGTTACATTCATCATTTTGGAAAGCATCTGTCACTTTGAAACAGATAGAAATATCTCTCTCCCTCTCCCTCTCCCTCCCCCTCCCCCTCCCCCTCCCCCTCCCCCTCCCCCTCCCCCTCCCTCCTTCCCTTTCCCCCCACTTGCTTTATGATGCTGGGATACCCTTTTCCCGGGTAGCCATTCATCCAGGATAGGTTGCTGCTTCTTACCAGGGCGATTGACTCCATGTGAGATCAAGTTGGACTACTCTGGTTCTGATGAGCAAATTATTCAAAGGAAAAAACGCTCATCATAAACCCCCTCCCTGAAGGATGCTTTTAGGCATTCAGTTAGTCCTCCTGTGATCAGGACAGATGGCTATCCTCTAACAGGCGCTGTTCTGTGAACCCCAAGTATAGCTGGTTATCCTCTAACAGGCGCTATTCTGTGAATCCCAAGTGTAGCTCACATACTCGTCTTTTTTTTTTTTTTTTTTTTTTTTTTTACAAAATTGGCACCTTTTTCTTATTTCTCTCCTTCTCTTCCCTTTGATTCTGAGGACGACTCCCTGGCACTTGTGTGTATAGACACAGCCCTCAGGTCCGCCTCTCCTGGAATGGGGCGTCCCCTATCCTATTTCAAGTCAGAGGCTGAAGGCTTATGTACTGAGCTGGAATTGCTGATGTATAAACATGCACGGCACAGGTGCTGTGGAGTATACCTGTAAGACAAGAGGAAATGCCTGACTGCCCTTGAAAGGTTTCTAGGCATGGGATAGTCCCTCTCCATCCCTGTGGCAGCTCTGTGACTCTCAGGGCTGGGGGTTGTTGCAGTAGGGCATGTGCCCAGATCAGTCCCTACCACTCAGACTGCCTGTCCCTCCCTGTCTTTCCAAGCCCATCCTACCCAACCTACCCTTGATGCTGCTTTAGCCTTTAGCCACTTCTCTTTGCGTGTAGGGTAGATGCTCAGCTTTAACATAGGAGATCTCAGAACGACTTCTAGTATAGAGTTTTAGGGCAGGGACACAAGCCACTCTGACCATGCAGGCAGTTGTGAGAGAAGAGATGGAAATACAGACAGAATATACATTGTCCTCCCAGGAGCAGAGGGGATCCATGGATACCATCACTGTGATTACAAAAGGTTCCGGGAGACTCAGGGTCCCAGGGTGTCTGCCAGACTTCTGTGAGGTATGTTTTGGAAAATGAAGATCTGTAAATAGAACCAGGGAACCACAAATTTGTGTAAATATATGTTTTTAGTAACTACAGACTCTAGAATTTTTTTTTCTTTTAAGTTCAAAAGCATAGACTATTCCATTTCATCCCCCTTTCTAATTGGGAAAGATGTCAGAAGGCCAACAGCGTCTGACAACATGTGCTGTCATGGAGCTTATGGGAAGTCCATCTGTACCACATAACAGTGTCCCCAGGATTGGAATCTCTGGATCTCACCCAGCAGTTCAGGGTTTTCTGCCTCAGCCTCCAGAGATGTTGGCAGGTCTCCTCATCATATAGGGAAACAGACTGTTTTCTGATGTGGTTTCTTTGTCAGGAGTAAGTTCCCCCAGGTAGATTTTTGTGCTGTGTATAAAGGGAATAAACCCTGGGGTTTCCAGAGCCCCCTCCCAGGGGCTGACAGTGAGGTAATGTTGTTTATAAAGTTGGACAACAAAAGACAAGCACAGCAGGGTACCTGCTCTGAATTGAGCTGGCTTGGTGCCTCTGACTCTGTGGGGCGTGGTCCCCTGTTGCTCTGCTTGTCCCAACAGTCATGCCCTTCTGAAATCAAGGCAGAGCTGGTCCCTGCCCTGGCTGAAAACAGGTATCTGAAGCTGGTACCCATGTTTTTATGTAAGATGCTGTGTGTTTACTCAGAAATAAGAGTTCCCAGTTTATTTTAATATTATATACACTGGAAACTTGTAAAGAGTTTTGTTAACAAGTATTGACATTTAAGAGTCATATTCTGTTCAGATATTTTAATTTCCACCCCAAACTGAAACTAAACAGATTGGCTACATTAACAAACTTAATTTTGCAGAGGTTGTGTGTGTGTGTGTGTGTGTGTATGTATGAGAGAGAGAGAGAGAGAGAGAGAGAGAGAGAGAGAGAGAGAGAGAGAGAGAGAGATTCATTGAAATGAACTATGATATTTAGAGATATTCAGAAATTTAAAACATAAAACCGTCAGTTTTTCTAACAGTGAAATCAACCTTGATTGCATCTTTATACTGCTTAAGGTTCTAGATTATGACTTTTCTTGCTCAGCCTCATTGGGATCTTAGATACCCTGTCCAGTCTTTGGTAGAGAACCTCATGCTGTATTTTCTTCCCAGCCTTGGAGTCGGGTGGAGTACCCCTGTCCTTTCTGTTTCTCTTCCTGACTCAGCATGTCAGGACCAATTGGCTCTGTAACACAAAATTAGCCTGAGAAGAAGCAGTTACTATGATTCTGGGGTTAAAATCATGGCTTACAAAGTCCCAATCTGCAGTTGCTGGTTGGTGGCTATGTTGATTATTATGTTTAGTTTGTTCAGAAGGAATGAAATGAATGTTGGCAGTATGTTCCTACCCTGTTGTTACTTCTAAGCCATTTACAAGAAAACCACTTGGGAAGGGAAGACCTCTGATGGCAACTGCTCTAATGCATTCCATTGAATCACTGCAGAATTGTTGGATTTTTATGCTTTGGGCGTTATTAGCAGCTCTAAATGTGATTTTATTTTTTTATTCCTGTCTCCTCAACCTTTGCAGCCTGAATCAGTTCTGGAACTGAGAAGTTACTGTAGGAAACCTCATGTTGGTTCTACAGGATCCTTCAATGTCCACAGGGGTCTTCCCACTAGATTCATGAGCAGAGCTATAGGAGAAAGAGTGGTCATTAGTGCAGCTTCAAGGATACCAAAGTAAAGGCAGGAAAATAATATCCCATGTGTGTGGCCTGTTACAAACAAACATGGTGGTGAGTGGCTTCCGTACACATAAACACTAGATCTCCAATAGTTCTTTTCAGAACCCTTGTACATAGAACTGTGGGTGTCTGCAGTCAGTGTCAGCTTAACTCCTAGATATAGCAGGCGAACCACTTAGTCCATCTAGCAAAGCAGGAGCTTCATTTCTGGGTAAAGTCTCACCTACTCTTGTCACACAGTATGAGTACGGTGAGAGCCCCTAAGCAGAATTTCACTGACCTTTGTCAATGACCAGTGATGCAAGAATTTCAACCCAACTGCCGTTTCACAGATTCTTTTTCCTTGTGTGAAACCTAAACTTCAACCCAAGCATACCATCACCAAGTGTGTTAGTCAGTTTTCCATCGCAGTGACCATGGCCTCGGCCACTTAAGGCAGAAAGAACAAATGTTGGCTTACGTTTTAGAGGGAACATGATATGGAGGCATAGCAGTGAGTAACAGCCATAGATCTCATGTGTGCCTGGCATCCTGCTCTCTCTTGCCCTTGATGCCAGGGATTTTTGCCTAAATCAGCCCCCAATCCATGGATTTCATACATACTTACAAAGTCTTAAAAAATATTTGTTGTTTTCCACAGATCATAGGATGCCAAGTGAGAAGAGATCCCCCGGACTCTACAGAGCGATATACACGTTGGATCAACCATTTGACATCTGATCAGCTGCTGACACAGGTAACAATCAACAAGTTTGTGGCCTTTTATAGACTCAACTGCTTCCGGTTAGAGCCCTCTGGGACAGTGTCCAACTTCTTGGCACACTCTGTCAGGGTGGGGTCTTTGTATCTTCACTCATCTATATGCTCTTGAATAGACAGTATCTAGTTGGGGCATACTCATGTGGTTTTGAGCTTTGATGGGTCAGGACAATATTGGACATTATCTCAGGTATTATGCTCAGAATCCAGCCCTGGCTGCCTGGAACTTGCCACATAGACCAGTGGCATAGAGCATGTGTCTCTGCCTTCTGAGTTCTGAGCCTGAAGATGTGTACTACCACTCCAACCATAGGAACTATAAAATAGAGGGGTCTGTGCCCGTCAGTGTTGACTGTGTGTGAATGTATATTTGAACCTTTTCTCAGGATTCAAATATTCATAAAACATTTACCAGAACACCTCATAAAATTGGAAACCTAGTTAGGATGAAGGAGGATATAAGATTCAGGTGACAGGGCTTTAGTTCTAGCAGACCTTCAAAGAAGACCTAATTCCAATACTCCTCAAACTATTTCACAAAATAGAAACAGAAGGTACTCTACCTAATTTGTACTATGAAGCCACAATTACTCTGATACCTAAACCGCACAAAGACCCAACAAAGAGAGAGAACTTTAGACCAATTTCCCGTATGAATATCGATGTAAAAATACTCAATAAAATTCTCGCAAACTGAATCCAAGAACACATCAAAATGATCATCCATTATGATCAAGTAGGCTTCATCTCAGGGATGCAGGAATGGTTCAATATATGGAAATCCATCAATGTAATCCACTATATAAACAAACTCAAAAGACCTTAGCACTAACATCAGCTAAGCAGCCCATTCTCAGAAGCATGGACCACTGAGGCCTTAGGAAGCAGCTAGGCACAGGGAAAAAAATTCCTGAACAGAACACCAATGGCTTGTGCTGTAATATCAAGAATTGACAAATGGAACCTCATAAAATTGCAAAGCTTCTGTAAGGCAAAGGACACTGTCAGTAAGACAAAAACTCAACCAAAAGATTGGGAAAAGATCTTTACCAACCATAAGAACTCAAGAAGTTAGACTCCAGAAAACCAAATAACCGTATTAAAAAATGGGGTACAAGCTGGGTGGTGCTGGCACATGCCTTTAATCAAAGCACCTGGGAGGCAGAGGCAGGTGGATTTCTGAGTTTGAGGCCAGCCAGGGCTACACACAGAAACCCTGTCTCAAAAAGCCCCAAAAAATGGGGTACAGAGCTAAACAAAGAATTTTCAACTGAGGAAAACCGAATGGCTGTGAAGCACCTAAAAAAATGTTCAACATTCTTAATCATCAGGGAAATGCAAATCAAAACAATCTTGAGATTCCACTTCACACCAGTCAGAATGGCTAAGATCAAAAACTTAGGTGACAGCAGATGCTGGCGAGGATTCGGAGAAAGAGGAACACTCCTCCATTGCTGGTGGGATTGCAAACTGGTACAACCACTCTGGAAATCAGTTTGGTGGTCCCTCAAAAAATTGGACATTGTACTACCAGAAGATCCAGCAATACCACTCCTGCACATATATCCAGAAGATACTCCAACTTGTAATAAGGACACATGCTCCACTATGTTCATAGCAGCCTTATTTATAATAGCCAGAAGCTGGAAAGAACCCAGATGTCCCTCAACAGAGGAATGGATATAGAAAATGTGATACATTACACAATGGAGTACTATGCAGCTATTAAAAACAATGAGTTTAAGAAATTCTTAGCCAAATGGATGGATCTGGAGGACATCATCCTGAGTGAGATAACCCAATCACAAAAGAACACACATGATACGCACTCACTGATAAGTGGATATTAGCCTAGAAGCTCAGAATACCCAAGATACAATTTGCAAAACATATGAAACAAGGAAGACCACAGTGTGGATACTTCAGTCCTTCTTAGAAGGGGGAACAAAATACCCACGGAAGGAGTTACAAAGTTCAGAGCAAAGACTGAAGGAATGACCATCCAGAGACTGCCCCTACCTAGGGATCCATCCCATAAAAAACCACTAAACCCAGACACTATTGTGGATGCCAACAAGAGCTTGCTGACAGGAGCCTGATAAAGCTGTCTTCTGGAAGGATCTGCCAGTGTCTGACAAATACAGAAGTGGATGCTCACAGTCATTCATTGGATGGAGCACAGGGTCCCCAATGAAGGAGCTAGAGAAGGTACCCAAGGAGCTGAAGGGGTTTGCAGTCCCATAGGGGGAACAACAATATGGACTAACCAATAGCTCCGTGGGACTAAACCACCAATCAAAGAAAACACATGGTGTAGGAGTCATGACTCTAGCTACATATGTAGCAGAGGATGGCCTAGTCGGTCATCAATGGGAGGAGAGGCCCTAGGTTCTGTGAAGGTTCTATTCCTCAGATAGGGGAATGCCAGGGCCAGGAATGGGAGTGGGCGGGTTGGGGAGCAGGGGGAGGTGGAAGGGGATAGGGGATTTTTGGAGGGGAAACTAGGAAAGGGGATAACGTTTGAAATGTAAATAAAGAAGATGTCTAATGAAACATTAAAAAAAGAAGAAAAGATTCAGGTGCTCTTGTTCACATAAGATGAATGGACGGGAATAAGTTTAAATCTTGAACTAAGCCACCATCTGTGGAATCTTCATGAGCTGGAGAAAGCCAGTTCCTTGGAAATCTTTTCCTATGCTCACGTTGACCGCGGTAGTGCAGTGACCCTGTCCTTGGAACTGAGTGCATTGGCATGATGTTCGTGTGTATAATGACATCACAAGACAGAAGGCACCCACAGAGGGCCAAAACACGGCAGGCTGGCAAGGATTGCCACCATAACTTCCGAGAGTGTTTTCTCTGCATGAGTGTGGTGAGAAGAGCCTCCCAGGACCAGGTACTTCCTGAGCTCCTGGGAGAGACTCTTAGTCCAGGTGACTCGTGTTCACAGGTCCCATGCCACCGTAGTCCGTTTGTCTAACATTTAAAACTGTAGGCGGTGGGCTGCCAGCATCTGTGCTGTCTTCTCTTGCTCAGTGTGACTTGGTGACTGAATCTGAGCTCTAGTTGCAGTAAACAAGGACCCACATGTCCAAGTGAGCAGCTCTCTGGCACCACAAACTCTCTTGGGTCCTGTTGGTCAGACTGAGAGTTTAAGACCTGACCTAAGTGCGTAGTTTTCAGTTCATCTGATAGTGAGATCTGGAATCTCAATACACAAGGGTAGTGATGGTGTTTATCGGGTCATCCATGTCTCAGCAGCTGGCTGAACTGAGCACAACTGAGCCTTGGGGTTGACTCCATGACATACCTGGGCCACATGCTTATCCAAGTCTGTCTCCTTGCTCCTGCCAGTGTGAGTGTACAGACATGAGTTCTCAGGTGCACACCACGAGATGGACTTGCCAGCTCACACTGTAATCCTATTTTTAGTCTTTTTGAGGAACTGTTGAACTGTTTTTCTGCTGTGCCAGAAGCTTGGGGGGTGTCTTTGATTTCTCCACAGCTTTTATCATCATCTGATTTGGGAGGGCTTTGATAGCACTCTCCTGCTGGGGATAAGGCGACTCTCACAGGGGTTAACACACATTTCTCTGGTGCCAAGCTAAGCTGAATAGCTGTTGATGTGTTGTGCTCACTGTGTCTTCTGTAGATAAATGCCTGACCACATCTTTTGCCCTTTTTAAGTGGAGCTGTTAGGGGTTTGTTGTGGATTGGTAGGAACTTTGTCAACATCTGGACCGGCCTCCTACGCTGAGGGTTGTCTTTTCAGACTGACTGTAGTCTTTGATGCAGACGCCTCTTAACTTGGAGAGTGTGCTTCTGTGTGTAGTGCAAGTGTGTGTGTGTCTGTGTGTGTCTGTGTGAGTGTGTGTGTGTCTTCACGCACACACAAATATGTTACAAACTTTCTGATCACTGCATCTCAAAGGTCTGCCTGTGCTAGGGAACGTGGAAGTCCCTTCCTGGTTATTGTGATCCCTTGTGGTCAGCAGAGCTGGTCCAAGTGTTTCAGGATCCTGAGAAAGGCACCACAATTCTGTTGTGTCCTACAGGGTGGCTTTCTTCTCTTTCTTTCCCTGTGAGGAAGGAGCCTTGTGAGATCCTCAGGTACCCAGGCCAGGTATCCCGTTGCCTTCCTTGGGGGCTGGGGAATGTGGACAGCCTCTGCACTGAGGATTTGAGCAAGGCTGGCCTGTGTCCACTATTCTCCCCCTGTTCCCAAAGTAGCCAAGGTAGAAAAGAGGTTATAAAGTGACCAGGTGCCCAACACCTACCTCTTGCTCACCAGCAGGGATAACTTGCTTTATAGCATCTCCCAAAGCTTCCAAAGGTTGGTTTTCTGCTAGGGCAACTCTGAGCTTCTCATAGTGAGTCATAGGCCTAATAACATCTCTCTCTTGAGGGAAACTATGGTCCTGAGTCAGTTGGTCAGGGACTCTGGTCCTCTCAAGCTTTCTGGTTAAGATAGGCTTGCTGTAGTAGTAAGAGGGAATGATCAGACAGGGCTGTTTTATATCCAGTTAGGGTCCGAGGTAAAGGGAGATATATGTGCTCGGAGTGAATCACCTGCTGCCTTTTTGGGGACCCAGCTTACTGCCACTGCCATTTTACACCATGACAGGTGAAATCATAGGATTAATCTCAGAATAAATAAATGGCAGTTTTACAGGATGATAAAACCAATAATGAGCAAGTTTCTAAAGCATTTAAAGCCTTATAAGTACTATCTTGTCAGAAACCAAACCGTAAATCCTCCAAGCAAAAACAAGTTCTCGGGTTAGCACTTACCTGAAGGGACAGAGACCCTGGAGCTGCCGCCCACGCAGCCAGGATGAATAAATCTTCAGGGCTCGGTGGATTGCTCTGACTTGGTACATCCTGCATTGCCAAGTCCACCACCCTTCAGCTGTTCAGTGCACGTGTTCACATGTGGGCTGTACCTGACTCTGTGTGTGTGTGTGTGTGAAGTATATGTGGTGTTTGCTTACATTTTTGTGTGGTCAGGAATGTGAGTGCATAATTTTACAGACTGATGTACTACTGCGGTCAACTTCATCCCACCTGGACCAAGTTCAGCATCCCTTCAAGATAAGAGCCACAAAGAGGCTAGGAGCAGAAGGAACACATCTCAAAGTAGTAAAGGCTGTGCGTCATAGATACTGAGTGGGGAAAACTGAAAAAAAAAAAACATGTAAAATTGATGGTGAAGCAAAGGTATCCACTGTATTTTTTTTTCAGTGAAGTGCTTGAAACTTTAATGAGCAGTAAAGCAAGAGAAAGAAAAGGGATGTAAGTAAGTAATGAAGAAGTCAGGTTGGTTATTCCTGCTTGCACCCAATATTAACCCATTCTTAAAAGACACCCCCAAAACACTTAGGACTCCAAACCATGGTAAATGTGATGGGTTGTATGTGCTCAGGGAGTGGCACTATTAGGAGATGTGGCCTTATTGGAGTAGGTGTGTCACTGTGGGTGTGGGCTTTCAGACCCTCATTCTAGCTGCCTGGAAGCCAGTATTCTGCTAGCAGCCTTCAGAAGGAGATGCAGACAGCAAGTCACTGTGTTTGTTAAGAAGTGGGCGCAGGAGCTGGAGAGTTGGCACAGGGGTCAAGCACACTTGTTCTTGCAGAGGACCTGGGTTTAATTCCCGCACCCATACGATGACTCACAACCACCTGTAACTCCAGTTCCTGTCCATCTGATGCCCTCTTCCGACCCCAGTGGATAGGAGGCAGGAACATGGTGCACGTGCATAGGCAAAATATTCACACGCATAAAATAATTAAAAAGAAAATTAGAGCTGGTGTGGTAGTGCACACCTTGAGTGCCAGCACCTTGGTGGCAGAGGCAAGTGGATCTCTGTGAATTCGAGATGAGCCTGGTCTACATAGTGAGAACAGCCAAAGTTACATAATGAGACCCTGTCTCAAAAAAAAAAAAAAAAAAAAAAAAAGCAAAACGTAGAGGTTGGAGGTGGAGGGGGAAGAAGCAAAATAAAGAGACAGGGGCTGTTGTCTGTAAAGGACAGTTACAGATTGAATCTAGAAGTCTGAAGATGGATGCTTTGGGGGTTCTATTGTCTGTGGCTCAGTTTTGGAGCACATAGACCTACCTTGTTTAAGCATCTCCACATGTGGCATCTCAATGTGGGTGGAGGTTACCAGAACTACCAGGTACTTAAACCCTTGATCAGAACCTGGATCCTCTTCCAACCTGACTCTTAGGGACTAGAGATGGCCAAGTAGGACCTGATTCTGAAGGCACTGAGGGAAGAAGGCTTTTATAGCAATGATGCTGGCATGACAAACTTAATTCTCTTCCATTTTGGCGGGGGAGGAATGGATGGAAAGAAATCGACATCTTTGTCTCAAACAAAAAAAGACAATTTACCTCCTTTTTTTTTTTTTTTTTTTTTTTTGACATCCATTTCTTTGGAACAAAGCTGGAGGTTGTCGCTCCAGCAGGGACTGAAGCAGCTGTCAGAGAGGTGGGAACTTGACTAGGGAGGAGGATCTCTGTATTATGGGATGTGTGGTGGGTGTCTGAATAAAATGCCCTCCATACATCAAAAAGGAGTGGCCCTTTTGAGCGTTGATGCCTTTTTGGAGTAGGTGTGGCTTTGTTAGAGGAAGCAGGTCACTAGTGGGTGGGCTTTGAGGTATCAGAAGATCAAAGCCAGGCCTAGTGGCTCACAGTGACATCCTGCAGCCTGCTGATCTGGATGTAGAAGGCTTAGCACCATGGCTGCCTGCACACTGCCATGATTCCTGCCAGGATGATAATGGACTTTAAACCTTTGAAAGTGTAAGCCAGCTCCACTTTTTTCTTTATAGGAAGTGCCATGGTCCTGGTGTCTCTTCACAGCAATAGAAACCCTAACTAGGACAGGTGGTCACCGCTGATCTCAGGCCTGCTTAGCCACCATAGCCTGTAACCTAGCCACCTTCACTACTCAAGTGGACACCACCACTACAGAGAGTTGTTTGAGGGTTGTGACGGTAAGGTGGTCACCATGCCAGAAGATATCCCTAGACCCTTGCTGCTGTGCTGGGGAGGTAGCAGAAAAGCGGACTATTAGCAGGGCAGACTCCTGACGTAGGCGGTGCAGGTATATCTTCTTTGCAAGGACTGTGGCCTTTTCCTCCATCCAGGGAAGTCGTGTCCTAGAGATACCACAGCCCCCTCACTATGGTCTCCTTTGAGCTGACTTTCCATTATTTATTTTGAGGTAGAGCACCATGTAGCCCAGGTTGGCCTTAAACCCCTGACCTCCTATCAGTAGCCTTCTCAGTGCTGAGATCACAACGGTGTGGTTTTAAAACTGTTTAAACATTGATTTGATTGATGGATGGACGGATAGCTTCTGTGTGTGAGCATGCTCCTGCCGTTATCCACATGTGGAGGTCACAGGACAGCTTGGGAGAGACTGTTTTCTCCTACCGTGTCAGTTTCCAGAGACTGGAATCAAGTCCTCAGGCTTGGTGGCAAAGACCTTTCTCCATTGAGCACAGTTTTTGAATTTTTCTTCTTATTTTTTTTATTCATCTGTTCATATGTGTGTGTGTACATGGCATGCCACTGCACCTCACAAGTGCTTAGGTTATAGGCATGTGTTACCATGTCCAGCAAGATCAGGCTGTTCTTTCCTGCTAGTCTTTTGTCCTGGGATCAGCTGAGGCTGGGCCCAGACCACAGAGAGTCAAGGCAAATCATAAACAGATGATGTCATGTCAATGTGATGGGTGCAGTGATGTCATAAACAGGTGATGTCATGTCAGTGTGATGGGTAGTGACATCATAAACACGTGATGTCATCTCAGTGTGATGGGTACAGTGACGTCATAAACAGGTGATGTCATGTCAGTGTGATGGGTACAGGGGCAGAAGCCCTAGGGAGAGTGTCCCAGGAAACCGTGAACATCTGGCCGGGGGGTTGGCTGCTGAGGAGCAGCACAAGGGAAAGCACGGTTGTGTCCCAAGTGCACGCAAACCCAAAAGTGGGGAGCAGGGGCAGCTCTGAGCTCAGCTGAGTGCCATGCTCACCACACCTGTGAGTGACATCTCAGCTGATTCTCCTGACAGCCCAAGGCTCTCCTTGGCAGGGCACTGGCGTTTTCCAAATGCGCCAGCATCTGTTTAGGTTCTTGTCCTCAATCTGTTCCTGGTACAATTATCCCAGGGTAAATGCCACCTGCTCATATGGTATGGTTCTCTTCTGTGACAGCTAAACTCAGTTCACTAGCATTTTGTTGGCTCTATTCATGAGGAACACTGCTTTCTTGTGATCCCCCCCCTCCGCCCCCCGGCTCTGATAGCCAGTGATTTAGAAAGGCTCAACTGTTTTTGAAAGAGTTTGTGAGAGTTTTGAAAGAGTTTGTCAGGTCTTTAAGCATTTGTCAGTGTACACGGGAGAGCCACATGGCCTGGGCTTCTCTGTGGGAAGACTCAAGTTTCAAGCTCATTAGAAATGGCTCAGGTTTTCTGACTTGAGTCAGTTCTGATATTCTGCTTCCCTATCTAGTCATTGCTGCTTCCTTTCATGCTACTTCAAGTTTCTCTGTTTGCAGTTAAAAGCAGTGTGTGTTCTGCTGGATCCCATATACAGCTTCACCGTCTTACATAAACAGGGGGATCCCTACTATGCTTAGCAATGCAGAGTGGCGACCTGGAAGTGGCCTCAGTTAATTTCCACCCGTTCGTCATGTGGGCTAATCTCTATAGAGTGCTTCAAACCCTCATTTCCACCAAAGGAGGAGTATAAACTCTTGTCACTCTCTTAATGTCGGGAGAAGCAGGTTGTAGGTTGTTTATAATGTACCATTCTTTTCTATTAGTGTCACCGGTGTAATCCCTCTTAGGTGTTCACCTCCCACGGCCCCACGGTGATCATGCCTACCTGGTTCTGCTCTCGGGCCTGGTTCTCCCACGTGGGCCCATTTGATGAAGGAGGCCAGGTAAGTGCCAACCGGTAGACTTTGGGCTATTTGTGGGTTCCCCTAGGTTGGGGAAGCGCCTGTACCAGGGCCAGAGTTTGGGAAATTCAGCCTCTTTCCAGCACTCCTGTTAGTTTCCTGCTTCTTGGCTCAACATTGCCCCCTTCTGCTTTTGGTGATGAAGTACAGACTGGCAACAGACCACCCTGTGGGTGATATTCTAACTCCCTTTTATCTCAGCCTTCCTTGCATTCTGACTCATCCAGTCTCTCCCACGGTCAGCATCTCACTGAGGGCCTCCTGGGAAGTGAGCTTATCCACCCCTTTTTCTCCACCCTCAAGGCCATGCAGCTCAGAAGCCACTCTGTGCTCACTGATCCATTATTCCATGGTTCTTTCTGTTGATCGCTTGCCCCAAGACCTTTTCTGACCCACACAGAATTTAAGGCAGAACTGGGTCTTGGGACCCTCAACTAGCCTACCTTCTGCTTCACCCTCCAGTCGTCTTACAGTTCATTCCTTACCTGCTGAGAAAAACTAATCTCCATTTCTCTCTTGTGACCCACATCACCCTAAGTATCAGAGCAGACTCTTTTCTTTTATTGAGGCAAAATCTGGCTGTGGTACCAGGTCGAGCACTGGCTTCTGGGTTCAAGCAATCCCATGAGCTCTGCCTCCCAGATACCGGGGCCACACGTGCCACAATACTTGGCTCTAAGCAAAACACCCTTCCATAGCAACTGATGGCCTGGGTCAGTATCCAGCTTGGCGAGCACTATCCTCTGGCTTTTGCAGGGTGTTCCAGAGGATCTGCTGTTCTTCTATGAGCACCTCAGGAAGGGCGGTGGCGTCTTCCGGGTGGACCACAGCCTGCTACTCTACCGATACCACCTGTATGCAGCCACACATTCGGTCCTTGAGTAAGTAGGGCATACCAGGTTCTGGAAACATCTGGAATGGTCCAAGAACAGGTGAGGTGCAGGTACAGCCAGGCCTAGATCACTTGTGAGTCACTCCTGCGACTAGACCCAGGGCTGGTGGAGTCAGGACTCGTGATAGCAGGGTATAGGCCATGCCACTGGGCAGGTTAAGGTGGGGTCAGAGTATACTGTGTCACCTTTGTGGGAAGTCCCTTCAAGGCTGCTGGATGTCCTGTTCCACAGAGGTCAGGAAACATCAATGCAAAAGCCAAACACCAGTTTTCCTGAATGTGTGAGGCGAAGGCTTGCTCTCCACTTCGTTCTCATTTGCTCCAAATTAGCATGGCTTTCCATGGGACCCAAGAAGACTTCTGACAAACCAACAGTCCTCACGGTGGAGAGAGTTGTCACATAGTGGCTGAGCTATGCCTCCATAGCTGATGATCCACTTTCACTTTTCTTTGGCTAGCCAACTGTCCTTCGTCCTCCAAGCCCACTGGTTAAAGATGTGGACAGGGTAAAAGAGGGTGAGCTCATTAACTCTTCAGTCTGTCCTGTGTATGAGACACTTATATCAGCCACCTCACTATGAAGTGAGCTGTGCCTGTGCTAGGAGACTGTCCCCTCTACAGCCCATGGACACTGGGGGAAGTGACCCCCGGGAACCTTATTGCCCAAACCACAGATTTATAGTCGTGTACTTACAGCTGCAAAGCGGCAGGTTCTTAGCCTGGTTGGAGCCATCTGAGTGGGAGTTCCCTCCCGAGTGTCTTACATCTACCACCAGGCTTCAGTGTGCAGCATGTCAGTGAGTCTGGGGTCCCTGGACCTTGGACCTGTACCATTTACAAGATTCAGCTTCATGTACACCAGAACTTGCCCTCCTTGTACCTGAATGTCATCACAGCTTTGGAGGAGCGTCTTGCAGGGCTGCTGTCAGGAGGCAGACACTGGTGGGACCAGCTCGTAGGAAAGATGCTCAGAGGACATGGCAGTTCTGAGCCTGTGAGCATCTCAAACACAGTTGAAACCCACAGACAGACGCACATGTAGTGCAGACTTAATCAGTCCCTTTTGCCACTAGCAAACATAGAGAAGATTGTAGCAGCCCTGCAGACTAGCAAGGCTCTAAGAGTCCTGTACTTAGCTGTGGAATCTGTCTTAGTAAATTTTAAGTGGTTGAAACTTACAGACTATGTCATGAACATCTTAGCTGCCCAGTTTCCTATGACAAACTGTGGTAAGCTAATAGCTTTTGACCATAAGTATTTGCTTCTCAAAGCTCTGTATGTTGAGCACAAGTGGTGTCTTCCTACTGTGCTCTCACATTCCAGGAGAGGCACCATACTCTCTGGGTGTCATCTCCCAAAGGCCTCACATCTTCAGTATCTCTGGGGTAGGATTTCAACATAGGGAATGGTAGTACTAAAAAGTTTTACCTTCAGCAACCAAAGTGTTAAGTTAGAAACTATTTCAGTATCTTGAAAAATCTAATATGTGGAAATTAAGTAACCAAAGGAAAAATCACAAAGGAAATTAGAAAAAAAAAAAAACTACAGCCTTCAGCATGAGTCGGTGAAACTGCAGGCAGAGCAGGAGACGTGAGGGATAGAAGGGGAAAAGCTGGAATGCTGGCGCGATTGGTGTCAAAATAGAACAGGGAAGTAACAATGCTAGCCACCCCACAGACATCTGACCAAAAAGTAAAAATTTTCATTTAGTACTTTAAGAACATTCACAAAAGATAGCCAGGCCAGGGGATTTTCTGGGGTATCCTATAGCATGATTAAGGAAGAAGTTCTATCAGTCTTACCAAGATCTTATCAAGATCATTTTAGGAAGCAGAGGAGGAAGCTGCTGGGTTTTGGGAGGTAAACCAGGCTCAGTGCTTTGGAACATGAGTTGTACAAGAGACAGAGTGGAAGATGATGCTCGTCACTATTCATTCCAGCTGCAGTCACATGATGGTAGGAGCAGCAGTGCACATGAAACAGATACACAGCAAGACTACAACTGTTTAAAAAATCAGCTAGAATGGTTTACATCATCTTGTATTAAGTCTAAGGAAGGAGCCCCTTCCCACGGTCCTCTGCTAGAGGTGGAGTGTGTGACATAGCCCCGTGGCAGCTGTCTGGGCATCACACTGCAGCTGTTTCTGGATGCCAATTCTGCTGGCTGGTGAAGCGCTGGACATTGATCTTACATCATGGTTTTGTAGGTTGTGCGAGCGTGAGATGCCTGGAGATCACATCATGTGGCCATGTGTGTAAGGGAGGTCCTTCCCATGCTGGTGTGTGAAGCTCAAGCCACCTGGGTGGTGACTTGTAGCCCACCCAGGTGGCACCCATCATGTCTCTTAGTAGAGCAGCCCGTGTGTACAGAGCTCACTCCTTTGTGTTTGCACAGTAAGCTTTGCCACCCACAGCACAAAAATAAGTGATCTAATGTAAGTTTCTGAGTTGGATTAAAGTCTTTACGCTGTGGGCTGCGGCACCTCCCAGGATAAAAGCTGTAATTACAACCTGAGGCTTGCTTGAGAGTTGAATTTGTCTAAACCTCAGGTGGCAGTGTCTTGATTCTGTCATTTTTAAAGTTCAAAATGACCTGAATCTGTGTCATTTCTCTTTATATATATGTGGAGTACTTCATATGCCAAAGGACACAAGAATAGTATCCCCAGGAAGCCAAACATTCCTTAAACTTGTGAGCAGCTGAACCCAGTATGTTGTCACGGCATCCCTGTAACCTTTACAGATGCGTCACCTTACAGATATGTGTGTTTAGCCTTTTACAGTACACGTGCTGCAAACTGTTTGCTTCCTGGTATCACGTTTTTCCCGTGGCAGTATGATTCAGGGCTTAAAGAGAACCAGATAAGGCCCTTTCTCCAGATGAGTGTAGAAGCCCCAAACAGGCAAGTCTTGCTTTTTTGCCTTTGACTCTGCCTTGCTGCCTCCTGTCTGGTACCATCACACTAAGGTTTGCTGCAAGATGAATCTCAGAAGGGGGTACTAGACATGACACCACTAGTGTCCTAATCCTTGGCGTCCAGCCTGAGACTGCCTATTCTGTGTTGTGGTACCTGACAGGATCAGTGGGTTGTCCCCTGTGTTCCCCTAGCAAGGTTCTTAAAGCCTCTTTTTCTGACCACAGATGCTGCTGGTCATTGGCTACACCTTCTGGGAGTAGGGGCTTCCCCCACCCCCACCCCAGTACTCCATGAGCTGATACAGTGCTGCAGCTATGATGTTTCAGCTTCTTCCCAGAAAGTTCCAGAAAGTCACACATACAGGTTCAGGAAAACCCATCCCTTAGCTATTTCTTAGCAAGAAGAGATGGATGTGCTAGGTGCCAGACGTCCTGTTCTCTAGGCAGACTCCTGGGAGAAGCAAGACCAGTGCAGGATGTTCCTCCCTTTTTATAACTGCCTGCATCCTCTGGTAGAGACCACCAAGTAAAATTCAGGATGCTAAGAGCCTTACAGGCCTAGAGCCCAGTCCTGGTGGACATGTTTGCAATTCCTTTATAAAATAAATCATTAGTGCCCAGTGTTTTAGAGAATCAAGTTGGCTTCACTCTATAGTTAAACCCACCATCCTGCAAGTGAATTTCATAGGTTGATTATGTGAGATCGTGCAAGGTTTTTCTTCCACAGAGACACCCAATAGACCTGGCCAGGGTGTGTGTAGGATGTCCCCAACACATGGACTGTGCTTAGTCTCTACCAGGAGCTGTTGTTGCGCATGTTTATTTACCACTGAGCACGCCATATAACATGTGCAGAAATGCTCATGGGTGCTCCCTGCACATGTGCCTGCATACCACACAAGCACATTGTAAATAGACTCCTGGATTTGATGCACATATATGAATATATACATCATGTCTTGCTCTGGCACTGAACAAAACAGACCTCTTGTAGGGACCAAGGCCTCAAGTGGTCCTCAAAAGGTCAGGTAAGGACAAGCAGCCCTCTGGACAGGGCAATCCTTGAAGTGTCTGTGATGACAGAGGGGGCCTAGTAGTCCCTGCTAGATCTCCTGTGTTTGTGTAGCCATGAACCCTAGCAGGTCTCCTCAAGGGCTTGAAGGCAGAAGGGAAGAGAGACCCTTGTGGCCAAGATGGGGTAGGAGGTTTGCCTGCTGGTGCACCACAGGGTCTGAGCAGCCCGTGCCTGGATTTCCCTCACACTCACCCACACTTAGGCAGAACAGAAGCCCCAAAAGGCAAGTCTTGCTTTTTTGCCTTTGACTCTGCCTTGCTGCCTCCTGTCTGGTACCATCATACTAAGGTTTGCTGAGGGATAGAAATCAGAAGGGCCTTTCTTGGCTTCACGGTGGTAAAGTGTCTGCTCCTTGCATGAGGCCTTTGAGATCAGGGTTCTTTCTCACTCTGAAGGTCTTCCGTGTCCTTGGGTGATAGTATGGCTGCAGTGAGATATACTGTATGGAGCTGAAGTGTGGCTTGTTTGTGACTTTCTCATTGAAGGGGGGCACTACAGCCTCAGACAGGACTAGCTGGGGTTCATTATTAGATGCTATTCACTTAATGTGGTTCCCCAGAGCCCCTAGGGAATCCCCTACCAAAATCACTGACTGAGCTCAGCATAACCCTAATTAGAATGTTTAACTTGGGAGGTCTCAGGAAAATGCCGAGCAAGCAAAACATGCTCTGATGTAGGTAGTGACATAATAGGTACAGCCCCGCATACAAGGACCGTTCCACCCAAAGGACAAGGATGCAAGGGTCTGGGCAGAGATTAGGGACAGCAGGTAAGTAGAGCTCAGGGGGCCTGAGAAGAAACAAGCCCGGGAGATCTGCATCCAAGGCCTGCTGCCTGGGAGCAAGTCTGTCTGTGTTCAGAAAAGGATATCTTTGGGGTTGTCTGAGGTAAGGGACAGCCTGAGGCAGAAAGTTTACCTTCTAATGTGAACATGACTGTTGATGCAGACCTTTCTTCTGAGTATTGACTAAGCTGAGAAATCAGACCTGTGTTGTTGGGTCTACTGCAAATCCCTTTTCTCTTTCTAACTCAAAAGGACTAGTTTCACATCTAGAATGTGGGCCTGGAGAGACGACTCTGCCAGTGAAGTGCTTGCTGCAGAAACATGAGGACCTGAATTAAATTCCCAGCATCTACATTAAAAGCTAGAATGGCAACACACACCTTAATCCTCAAGGGAAACAGGAAGATTCCTGGAGCTTGTTGCTAGCTAGTCTTGCTGAATTGGTGAGCTCCAGCTCGCCCCGTCTCAAAAAGTAAGGTGAAGGGTGATAAAGATATGTGATGCCAGCCATTGGCTTTGCACAAACCCTCATATATGTAGACGGCCACTCATGTGCTGGAACTGACAGCTATGGAGGGAGAAGCCCCATCCATCAGGTCTACATTGCCACCTAGAAAGCAGGACAAGTATGGATGCCCCAAAGCTTCCCAGAGGGCATTGGTTCACATGGTGGTCCATGGTGACTTCTTGCTATGAGAGGTGGCAAAAGAACAGAGCTAGATCTCGGATATGGTTTAGATGTGGTGTGCACCCAGCCCTAAACAGGGTGTGCCACTCACCTCTATCCCCAGGCCAATGGTCAGTGGCACTGGAGCCCACACACTTGGCCACTTAAGCTTCCCTCTTTATCGGCTACAGGATGACCATCTGGACGCACCGTGTCCACTTCCTAGAGGAACAAGTCCTACCTCACTGGAAGTCCTTCACCATCTGGAATGCAGGCAAGCAGGGGCGTAAGTTATACCGCAGCCTGACTGCAGCCAGCCGGCACAAGGTAGAGCCCGTTCCTCATTATCCTGTTGGCCATTATTCTGATCACATTTTTATCTTATAGCCCCCACTGCCATCTAACTGCTGGCCCATGTTCACCCCCAGGTGGTGGCCTTCTGTGACGTTGATGAGAACAAGATCAGGAAGGGCTTCTACTGCTACGAAGACTCACAGGTGTGTAGCCATGCGGCAGAGTCCAGAGCCCCTTACAGGGAAGTCTCTTCAATACCATGCCAGTTTTCCCTTACACTCACGTGAACTCTGCCCAAGAGATGTAGCCCTCAGCTCCCAAGAGTCTCCAGTATCCCTTAGGACTCTGCCCCTGTCCTTGGGGAAATGGCTACATATTCCTTCATTCTGGGTCTCAATGTTGGCCCTCCCGAGTTGGTTCTTCGTGTGGCTATCAGGTGGCTGGGGCTGCCAGAACCTGGGCTACAATACAACCACCTGTCCTGTCCTGATTGGCCCAAGACCCCCATCTGCTACTTGATCACCAGCTACTGTGAGCAGAGGCTGTGGCTAGTACAGGCCTCCAGGAGTTTCTTCTGTGTGACGCCCTAATGACTTATGGCTGGTATCATCTCTGTAGGAAAGACCCAAGCCAAAGGTCCCCATCCTGCATTTCCAAGCTGCCCAGTCTCCCTTTGTCATCTGTGTGAAGCTGGTGAGTATTGGCTATGGGTGCAGGGCTCCTGGGTATCAATTCTCCCATTCTGATCATATGAGCCAAACCAAGGAAAAGACCCAACCATGGGCCCCGGGACATAGCCTACTACCTTATTGTAAATCAAATGTTACCTTGTGGCTATAAGGACACCCTGAACTAGGTTAGAGGCCATAGCTGCTGCTCTGTAGGCTGGATGCAGCTGGGGAGTAGCTGCCTGTGGGTACTAGGGATGGGGTGGTGGTGAGGTGGGTAACAACCTTATAAAGCTCTTTTCATTCTTTCCTTTAAACACTGAAAGCTATTGTTCTGAGCCCAGCCACCATGCTCAAGGTGCCGTGGTTCATGCTACTCGAAGGGCAGTCTTGCCCACATATAATAATAGCTTGGTGGTGATCAGTAGGGCCACAGGACCTTCCTTTGGTTCATCTGGCTTCTCTGCTTTTGGTCATGTGGGCATAGGTACCAACTACTCTGTTTCTGTGCAAACTGAGGTTGCTTGTAGTCAGTGCAAAAAAGAATCTCATAGTCTCTCCAAGGAATGGGTCTCCCAACAGCTATGCCAAGCTGAGTGAAGATGGCCAAACCACATGTCTTGCTGGAGCTAAGGCTAAACTTATCTACTCTGAACACTGTTGCTTGGTAGGTCAAACCTATGGCAGACATGCCCTCAGGAGACTCGGCTCTTCGGATGTTATTCCCAGAACTCTTTAAGATGGTGACATTAACTGATTTTATGACGACGGTATAGTGTCCTGCTTAGGAATTTCTCCCCTATAAGAAACATCATGTGCATTCAGACAGCATCCATCACAGGTCCATCTGGAAGGGGTGTACGCTGGACAGTGGAGGGTCAGTGTGTCTCGCCCACGTGACCTCCTCCAGGTCACTGACCATGTGGACTCCTGCTAGTCAGCAGCCCCATTTCCTGTCCACAGTTCTTCCTCACTGTAGTAAGAGGGCTGTCTGCACTAAGAAGCTCCTGGGTGCATCTTGTAGCAGAGCTAAAGCAGGCCTTGCACATCAGTCACTCTTGTCAGACTGCATGTGCGCACCATTGGCCTCCTGCCGCCCACCATTCTGCTCAAGTGCTGAGCCCAGGAGTCTTGCTTCTAAAGATCTCACTGTGAGTTGTGTACAATTTGTTTGACACCTTTGGTTCTTGAGTAGTTTTTCAAAGTCCTGATGGGAATTTCCAGACGCCTACCAGGTGAGAGGGCATGGCTGTCCTGAATGTCAGCAGCCCTGGGACAAGGTGTCACCAGTTCCAAGAATAGCTATGTCACCCTGTCTTTGTCCTCGGCAAAGGCCGCTGCAGAGGTCCGCCACAGTTCTTATGTCACGGTGCGGATAGTAGGTGGTGGGCCATGCTGTTGAGGTGGTGGAGGACACAGGTCACACTTCAGCCTGTGTCTCAACCCTTGGCTTCCAGTCTGTGACAGCTCATTTCAGAACATGTGTCTGTCTGTCTCCTATAGAGTGATGTCACATAGCAGCAAATGACTAACAGCCACACATCAGAACAGGCAGAAATAGCATTACCTGGAGACACTATGGGAGTGGAAGGCCCCTCCTTCGCTCTGCATCTTCTAGCAGTCTACGGCACTTCTCTTCACACAGTGAGGAAGACAGGCCTACCTGTGATGTGCAATGTTTTGAACGCTCTTCCGTTTGTGTGCATAAGTGGTTTTTGTATGTGCTGGTGGAGCAGCTCACTGCTTTCCAGTGCTTCATCATCAAGACAGGCTCTCCCACTGAGTCAGGAACATCCTGATTCAGCAAGACAAGCCAGCCAGCAAGCCCAAGCGGTCCTTGCATTCTGACTTCCCACTCCTGGGATTGCAGGTGTATCCCACCACACCCAGCCTTTACAATGATGCTAGAGATTGAATGGAAGTCCTCACATGTGTACAGGAAGCACTCTGGAGTTTTAATTTAAAAACTGATATTTTCTCCATTTAGAGTAACTAATACTATTTGACTTTTCCCCTGGTGAAAGTTTGATTCATTCTGGGATGTATATTCTTGATCATAACACTTTACAGAGCACTGCCCACATCTGTATCAGGGCTTTTGCTTCTTACTTGTATCTGTGATTCAATGAGAGGTTACTTTGGTAGAAAGACTAACTAGGAATCCCATGTTTGCTTTTTTGTTCATCTGATTGTCTCAGCCTCACATATTGGGCAGCCCGTTCTCCTGCTAGGGAATGTGCTGGCTAAGATGGTCATCTCCGTCCCTGGGTCTCTTTCTACCAATTACCTGCTCGCAATCCAGTGTCTTACACAGAGGGAAGCTACTCTTCCTTATTCCAGAATTTTTCTCACATTTTTCTTATTTAAATAAACTGCTGAATTGTGACCCATGATACACAGAAAAAATGCCTCAACACAGATGGGCAAGCACTGGCCTGTAGGTCACATTTAGCTTTCCATAAGCATCTTTCTTAGAATACAGACAGTGCGCATTCACAGAGTTACAATCTCCGTAAGAACCGTGCATGGAGATGTGCAAACTGCTCACCTTTGCAGTATGCCCTATGTTAGAGAAGAGCTATGAGCAGCAGCAAGACTCCACCTGCAGCTCACAGCTTGAGGGCTCCAGCCAGCAGGGCACCTTGGCAACAACACAGCACTGTGCAGACACACAACTGTCTGCTTTCCACTTCTGGTGTATGGACTCCCAACTTTTTGTTCTTATGTCTGGTTCTTCTCAGCAACTTCGTATGAGCATCCACTGTGTAGACTATTGGATCTTGTTGGCAGGTCGGGGCCCTGGCTTGTGGGAGTCTTCTCTAGCCCTCAGTTGTCATTCATGCTGCTGTGAGCTCCCATTTCTCTGGTTTATCCCAGAAGAGAAGTAGAAGTCAGGTTGAACATCTCCAAAGACCACCTATGTGGACAGACGGACTGTTTCTGCCCTTTTGAAGAGCTTTCTTGCTGTGGTTGTGGAAATGTCTCTGACCTCTCCTGGCCCAAGCCTGATGCTTCTCTGAATGTGGGGAAAGGAGAGGTGAGGGAAAAGAGGAAGGGGAGTAGGTGCTGCCACTGGACATTTCTGATTTTCCAGGCAGAATGGTTTTCACTTCCTGTTTCTAACCACTGGAACCAGTGGGACAAGGTAGAGTCAGGGTCACAGCCTAGCTTAGAGGCCTCTTGCGTTGGTCAAAGGACAGATACCTGACTTAAGAGGAACAGAGTAGTTCCTTCCACATCCTGCCAGATGGCCCTAGACTCCCATATGCCAATAGTTGGGCTGCTCTTCAGCAAGATGATGGGCTTTGCTCCTGTCAGGGTCTGGGGGATGACAGGTAAGGGGAATCAGAGGGTGGGTGCTGGGTGCTTGGCAGATATGGAGTACATAAGTTACCTGAGTAGACAGAAGGAAAGGTGAATTAGCCCGGACCATCTGAGAGTGGCTTAAATGCCTTCTGAAGTGGGCTAACACCAGGTGGCAAAGGCACCTTTCAGTACCTCACTGCTGTTGATGACCAACACAACATAGAACAGCAGCCCTGGCTTCTGCTCTCAGTGACTTCTGGTTCCCTTCGGGCCCCTTCCCTAACTGTAGAGGAGCAGAAGTTCATTGTGAGCCACCTAACAGGTAGATTAAGTAGGCCTAATCCCAGCCCCTGAGCTGAGGCTTTGCAAGAGGCCAGAGAGCAAGAGGAAGCCTGACTGAGCTGGATCTTCTCTCCCCCAAGGACCTCACAGGAGGTGAGTTTGAAGACAACTTGAAGTCGCTGGACTTGCAGGAAGGCCGGGACTTCGTCCATTTCAGCTGAGGCTGCTGCCTAGGTGGGTGCTCACTGCAACACCTGTAAGCTCTGAGCCTTGTCCGTTCTGCCTCCCTGTCATACAGACCACTCTTAGTCTCTGCTTCCTCCAGCGTCTCCCCTCACATTTACTGCATTAATTTTCACCCATTCGTTTCTGCTACATAACTTGAGGCTTACATTTTCCGAGCACCACTTTAGGCAAATTTCCTATATTTGGTAACTTTCACCAGCTATCTGGTAATTTAAAAAAAAAAAAAAAAAGAAAACTTATGTTTTCTTTTTAATAACAGGAACCTGCAAAATGTTCTGGGTTCTAGAAATGTCTATTAAGCTAAGCTTTTCTTCATTCTGAAACCATCTGTACTAGCTACCTTCCTTACTGCTGTGACCAAATACCAACTACTACCTCATGGTCTGAGGGCCCATCGTGGTGGGGAAGGCGTGACAGTGGGGGTTGTTCCCAGCCGGGGATCTTCACCTTCTCATATCTTAGTGGAGCAGGCAGTAGAGAGGGGTCCAGAAGCAAGGCTGAGGCTCCAGACCTCAAGCTGTATCCTCCAGTGGCCACTCCTTCAACTAGGCCCTATTTCCAAAGGGTGCCAACAACTGGGACAAAATGTTCAAACATGAACCTGTCAGAGGCATTTCACATTAAAATGATAAATTAACTTTAATACATCTAACTTCTCAACTTAAGTGATCAAGATCTTGATTGATCCCAGGCCTTGATCTTCTTGAGTTAGGTTGCTTATTGACACAGAGTGTTACTTTGTAGCTCGAGCTGGTCTTAAATTCAACTCCCTCTTCCGCTCCTGAATGATGGGCTACAAGTGTGTGCCTGGCCTAACCTTGTTGTTATATTCAGACTAACCATGGTTAGGAGCTCTAACAACTTTCTGCTCAGGAGACCATGGCACCCCCCTCTCCAGCATCCTGCCTTCCCAGATCGTGCATGTCAGACCTCCAGTCCTATTGCTTTGCTTTTGGTAAACTGTTCTATATTTCTCGAGTTACTGGCAGAGTTGGATCTTGGTGATGGGCTGTTCTCCCTGTTTGTGAACATTGGCTTCATCCTCTAAGAGGTTGTATCTTCCTGTCTTGGAATTACCTAGGCTTTTCAACATAGGAGTCTGGGGGACTCGCTGGATGTCTCCTCTTGAAGACCCAGCAAGAGCCACACAGCTCCTTCCTGTGAGGACATTTTTCCATCCACCAGTTGTGAAGGCACAGCTAAGGTCCCGGTTTTATCAGATCTCTTTTGGCCTTTTACCTACCCCACCCTAGGCTTAGGAACCTGGACTTGGGCACAATGGCCCTAGCTACTTTCTTCCTGCTCTTAATTCATAGGGTTCACACGAGGCCAAGTGAACACTCTTGTGTGGGCACACACCTATATGGCCGCCTGCCCAAACATGCCCACTGGAGAGCTTTCCTGACTCCTTTGTACCTAGACACTCACATGCCAAACTGCTATTTGCTGAGTCTAACATATCACTCAGCATTATTGCCCTGATGGACCATCCTGGCCACACCAGTTGTCACGATACCTGGAGAGGTGGGATCCTCCTAAGTACCTCAGTGGAAACCCTTCCTTTTGAGGTCTTTCCAGCCCACCAGGCATCCAGTGGAGACTGTTGCCTATGGTGAGATATACATGCAGAGGTGGCTAGCTGGGAACAAAATCCTTTACGTCAACCATTAAATCTCACTGAAAGGGACATTGGTCTCCATGTCTTAAAATGTTGAGTTTGGAATTGTGTTTTAAAATAATACTAAATTAGTTAATTCTCTTTCCCAGCAGACAAGACATCTAAGCCTGTCTCACACATGGCCTCGTCAGCTGATCTCAGCCAGGCTTTCTTCTGCTCCCAAGAGAAAATGCTGAGCTTAGGAAAGAGGTGTTTGAGACTGGAATGAAGTGTGAACCAGGCCGCAGGCCCCTAGAAGTCCCTGCCACCAGGGCAGCACAGCAAACCTGCAGACCCAGGCCTGGAAAGTGGCTCCCAGTAAAGGCAGCAGCCTGTGTGCTTTCAAGTCTGGCTATTACACTGAGGGGACACATACTACCATGACTTGGCTTGAGGCCCTGGCCACTTCACTGTGAGCTGTTACCTTGAATTCTGCCCATCTGCAACAGCTTAATGAGCCTCAGGCATCAGATACAAAGAGGCAGAGGAGGCAGACATGGGACTCCCACAGCAGGACAGGTAGGCATGCAGGCCCTGGGACCAGAGGTGCCATTCATATGCCCACAGGGATGCTGGCTTCTGATGATCTCTCAGACTGTTGTAGCATTGTTGGTGTCTTGGCTGGCCGAGCACGTGGGAGCTGCCTGTCACTTCATCTGCCCAGCACTTCAGACTACACCAGGGTCTGAAACGCCCCTCATGCTACAGGAATCACACAGCAAAGCACTGAAGGGGAGAGAGCCACAGCAGATCCTCCAGCTCCTTGTGCACGGACGTCCCAGAGATAGGCAGAGGCTGGGCTGTGTGATACATGATTTAATGAGAAGCACGTCTGTGACAGCAAACGTATGGGCAGTCCCGGCCACCAGAGCAAAGCACGCATGAGGAATTACTGCTCTCCAGGGATGGCCTCCCAATGAAGGTGCTACCTTCCTCAGATGTCTGTGGCACCAAGTTTCCATGATGGTAAAGCTTGTTGTGGAGCCTCAGGGCGAGACATCCCAGCTAGGTAGGCAAGGCTCAGCTTCCTGGAATAGGCTGTAAAGAGACATGGCAACATCAGGCTGGTTGCTACCTCACCCTCTCTTGATAGATGGCTAAAGCCTGCCATGTCCCAGAATCCTGGCAGCTTGAATTGTGTAGTAATAGCTCTGTGGCCTTGTCAGAGTACATTAATAAACTGTTTGCATATGTTTAAACTTTTCTAACAATGTAAAGGGCAGAGTTCACCTTGCATAAGGGACCAAGACTCCACCATGGCCCCATCTCTTGTCACCACTCCTAGAGCAACACCTGTGTATCTCTCATATGGCTCCTGCAGGGGGAAGCCCTGGGAAGACTTGGGCACACAGAGAGGAAAAAACAAAACCTCTTACAACATGACACAGACATGACAGGAGCTCAGGCACAGAGCTGACAAGAGCAAGTTAAGAAGCTGACCAGTGAGACCATGCCTGCTAAATTCCAAGACCTCAGGGTTAGAACAAGCCAGTTTCAGACAGGGCTCTGCAGCTGGAGGTCATGGCCAGGGATAACGTAATGTGTCAAGAAAGAGTGCTGGCCCCAGGGTAATCAGGGACAGAAGAACAGAGCTGTGAAACAAGTTAACAGGGTAGGAAATGAAATTCAGATAAGGGGGAAAGAAACATTAAACAGGAAGGTCAAATAGGAAACAAAGATGATGGATGTAAACTTGTCTGTAATTATGCAGTAAACATGAATTCATGAAACACTAATTAATAAAGATTTAAAATGATATTAAGGCACAATCTTGACTATAACATTCATAGACATTGACAGTGTGACAGGAACCAGATGTCGCCACACTAACAGCAAAAGAGACATCAAGAGTTGTAACAGTTTCAAAATGCACCCCTCTCCAAAGTTTAAACATAATTAAAGGACACTCGAGACAAATGCAAAACATTAATTCCTCAGCAGATGGAGTAAAATGACAAAAATGTGTACTAATGGGTCTGGTGTCTCACTCAATACAGAGAGAGTTTCACAACTGAAGTTGTTTCTCAGAATGTCAGAGAACTGAGACCCCCATCCTGAAACTGGAGAGAGCATATGAGACACAGAACCTAGCGAAGTCCACCAAAAGGCATATATGTCTCTGCATAGGCTGGAGAATACCACTCAAGGGGGCTTCCAAGGCTTACCTCATGAGACCTGAAAAACATCCACTCACACCCAGCAAGGAAGAAAAGAGTCACCTCTGTCAGGCACACCAGAACCAGGTCTACTAGCTCCTAGGCCAGGTGGGCCGTGCCAACAACTGGGAGGCTGCAGGCCAGGCCCAGCCCGAGGTTAGACACTGGCTGGCTGATTAGAATATTCCTCTCCCCGACTCACCCACAGCCCTCCAGTATACTGCTGGGCTCCAGAAGGACTCAAGTTCTGTAAGGGCAGGGAGCCTAAGGTCAAGGGTGGAAACAAATGGAAAGACCCTTAGGTCTATAACAGCCAACATCTAAGAGCCCCTTCCAGGAAGAAAAGCAAGCCCACATACACTGCTGTCCATTTGATCAGCACATCTACTTGTTAATAAAGGTGTGTATAAGCTATGAAAAACACAACTCGGAGAGACAGCTTCTGCCATGAAGATGGGATTATCAAGCTAAGCTCACCAGGAAGGTGAGCTGTGGAGAGCATACAGGAGCTGGATGAGGTGGATGTGGTGGGTTAAGTACAATGGCCCCCACGGGCTCACGTGTGAATACCCTGTCCCTAGCTGGTGGAACTGTTTGGGAAGGATTTGGAAGTGTGGTTTTCTTGGAGGAGGTGTGTCACTGGGAGTGGTTTTGAGGTTTCAAAGGATTCCATTTCCAGTGAGCTCTGCTTCCTGTCTGTGGATCAAGATGTGAGCTCTCAGCTGCTCCTACTGCCATGTCTTTGCTCTGCCATTAGGAGACTAGCCCTCTGAAAGCATAAGCACAAGGAAGTGCTTTCTTTCTTAAGCTGCCTTTGTCATGGTATTTTGTCACAGCAGTCAAAAGGTAAAATATAACCTAGCTAGGGTGTCGGGAGGGGATCAGGAGGAGCTGCAGAAAGACGAACTAAAAGTCATTAAACTGGCACGTGAACTTTCTAAGCAGAGATTCAAGTGGCACATGAACTGGAGACCAATCACACAGACAGCATCTCCATTTGTAGGACTCATAGGTGACCTTCCAAGGGCACCTTCCAGGGAGTGTCGGGGCCTAGTGTCAATCAGGAACCTTAGCTCCCAAAACAGTCCCAGGCCAACCTGGCTGGTAGTATGTAAACTGACAAATTAGTTCTGAGAGTTTAAACCAAGGATCAAGAGCACAGACAATCTTGGACAGAATAAAACTGCAGAAGAGACATGGTGAGCACCATGGGTGTTGTGAAATCCACACCTCTTCCGTCATAAGTTTGTACTGACTTACAGATTGAGAGTATGATCCAGCGTATAAAAGAGACTCCAAAGTGCAGTCCTTTGACAGTGGTGGTGACAAGGCCCTGAATCATCTGGGGATTGGGGCCAGCTGACAGCATAAAGTGACCTTCCCTTCACACAATAGTTTGTCCCAAGTAAACTGAATTTCTCTATAAAGAGTTGGTAAATAGAGCTTTCAGAAACAGCAGGCTGGCTGCCTGCATGTGCTGGCTAGTTTTATGGCAACTTGACACAAGCTAGAGTCATTTGGAAACCCACTGTGGGTGGAGCCACCCTCAGCTGGTGGTCCTGGGTACAAAAACACTACATAACCTTATAGTAGACCACAACACAAAGGTATTAAAAGAATTAAGCTGGGAGCATATTTCTAGGATGAAAAGTCAATATGTAGAATTTTTAAAAATCCCCATACACAGACTGACCCATAAAACGCAGGAAGAGAGCTCAGGAACACAACAGATTACAGCTTTCATGACAACTTAAAGTGCAACACCAGGACAAGGTCCTCAGAAACACTAAACACACCAGGGCCAAGCTAGGTGAAGAAGACAGGCCTTAGCACAGGCAGCCAGGAAGGAAATGGAAATGGAAGCCTGATGGGACAGGGGTCCTTAGAGGGACAGAGCCCCTAACAGGATGTACATCAAGGCAGGGAAGAGGGAGGGAACTACAGCCTCTTCCCACATTCCTAGAAGACAGAAGCTGAACTAGAAGACAGCGTGTGGCCTCTGTATTGGCTAGTTTTGTGTCAACTTGACACAGCTGGAGTTATCACAGAGAAAGGAGCTTCAGTTGAGGAAATGCCTCCATGAGATCCAACTGTAAGGCATTTTCTCAATTAGTGATCAAGGGGGCAAGGCCCCTTGTGGGTGGGACCATCTCTGGGCTGGTTGTCTTGGGTTCTATAAGAGAGCAGGCTGAGCAAGCCAGAAAAGAACATCCCTCCATGGCCTCTGCATCAGCTCCTGCTTTCTGACCTGCTTGAGTTCCAGTCCTGCATCCTTTGGTGATCAACAGCAGTATGGAAATGTAAGCCGAATAAACCCTTTCCTCCCCAACTTGCTTCTTGGTCATGATGTTTGTGCAGGAATAGAAACCCTGACTAAGACAAATTGGTACCAGCAGAGTGGGGTATTCCTGTGACAACCTGACCATGTTCTGGGGAGGACTGTGGAAGGACTTTGGAACTTTGGGCTTGAAGATCCATCCATTGTTAAGAGCTCTGTCAGATGTTGTGTAGGAGCTTGGAAGATAATGTTGAGAACACTGCAGAAGATGGAGGTCTGGTTTGTGAAATTTCAGAGGGAAAATTAAAGACTCTTTTCAGGGCCATTGCTGTTTTGATTGTGAAGATTCTGTAGTTCTGGTTAGCTGGGGCTGAAGAATCAGCTGTGATTAACAAGATACCAGAACTACTAAAGCAAAAACTTTGCATTACTGGGACTTTTGATGCTGGTTAGCTGGAGCTAAGAAATTAGCGGTGATTAAGAAGAGACCAGCATCATTGAGGTGACATCTTCTGGGAAGTGTTTTCTGAGAGCACAGTGGCTGCGTTCCAGATATAGCCAAAGTTGTACCTTGTGCTCTGGCTGGACTTGGTAACGTGTAAGGGTCACCCAGGTGGTACTGGTTTTGAAGGCATGAAGGAGTTGAGCAGAGCAGCTGAGGCTTGGCACTGTGAGAGGCCATGGAAGGCCATTGGTGAAAGTGCAGCCTCAGTTGCAATTGATGGCCCAGGACTGAAGGGGTCATGCAGTGTTTTGGAGATGCCAGTACCATGAGATGACCACCAAGAGCAGCAGCAGCAGTGGAGTAGAGGCATCTGGAGCCTAGAGGATGACGCGTGTGCTACAAAGGGCATGGCTGGAGAAGTGACCCAAGCCCTTGGAGGAGCCCAGAAGATCGTGAGTTGGATCCCAGACATTGGACGGTTGGAGATTGATTTTTGCTTTTGATTGTGACTGTGCCCTGATATTTTCCCTCTTGAAGGAAGAAACTGTTTTAGTGATGCCCACAGTTAAGAGACTTTTAATTTAAAAAGACTTTGGATTTTTAAAAGAGATGGATATTTTAAAGAGATTGAAATTTTAAGAATATGTAAAGACTGTGGGACATTTAAAGTTATTTAGACCTTGGGGATGAATAAGAATGTAAGGGTTGAGGCTTACTAGTGATGTGTTTGTGTGTCAAGTTGACAAGGGGTCAGCTGTATTGGCTAGTTTTGTGTCAACTTGACACAGCTGGAGTTATCACAGAGAAAGGAGCTTCAGTTGAGGAAATGCCTCCATGAGATCCAACTGTAAGGCATTTTCTCAATTAGTGATCAAGGGGGCAAGGCCCCTTGTGGGTGGGACCATCTCTGGGCTGGTTGTCTTGGGTTCTATAAGAGAGCAGGCTGAGCAAGCCAGAAAAGAACATCCCTCCATGGCCTCTGCATCAGCTCCTGCTTTCTGACCTGCTTGAGTTCCAGTCCTGCATCCTTTGGTGATCAACAGCAGTATGGAAATGTAAGCCGAATAAACCCTTTCCTCCCCAACTTGCTTCTTGGTCATGATGTTTGTGCAGGAATAGAAACCCTGACTAAGACAGCCTCCAACAATTAGACGACACCATGCAGCCAGCACACTATAAAGACAGAACTTGTCTGCCCTGACAGCGGAAGCAGCTCTCCCAGTTGGTCTGGAGAAAGTAACGGCAGCAATGAATAATGACCGTGGGACTCTGTTTACTTTAGACCTGAACTGCAGGCAACACAGGTGCCATGTGTCCTCAGAATACTACAAGTATTACCTTTGGAACCAGCTGGGGTCTGGGCACGCCAAGAAGGTCACACAGGCGATTCCGCTGTTCTCTTACAACTGGAAGCTCTGCGTCCCTGTGGAGGAAAACATTTGAGTCCCTTGTACCACGTGGTTCAGCTCCCCGACCCCTTGAGATCTGGCGGGCATGGGGTAAGACCCTGTCCCCCAGAGTAGACACTAGGAGAACCTAGCTCTTTCACAGGACTAAGCCACACCCCATTCTAGGGGCATACAGAAGAAATGCTACCTCGGGCTAAGAGGGCTTCTGGAGCCCTCTTAGAATTTATTAGAATTTAGCTGTTGACTGCTTTCATTGCAGTAATACGCTGTTAAGTACTAAGCATGTTTTTCTCTATATGTAAAATTAGTTAAAAAAAAAAAACACAAAAAAACCCCAGCTTCTCTGAAAACCAGGTGTTGTACTCTGGCAGAGGAGCAGAGTTCCTAGCACCCATGTTGGTAGCTCACAACTCTCTGCAACCCTAGCTCCAGGGGAATTGCACACCCTTTTCTGGCATCCCCAGGCAACTACACAAACATGCACACAAGCCCTGGCACACAGCCACACATGCATACATAGTATTAGAGATTCACAGCTGTCCTTACTCAAGCTGAGTTTATTAGAAAGTTGGAAGCAGTGTCCACTGTCCTGAGGTTTGACCACTGTCTCCTCAGAAGGCACCAAGTTGAGCTCCTACTGACAGCAAAGATCTTGAAGTGCACTCTGGCCTTCCAGGTCCCCACAGCTCTTATCTAGGCAGGAAGGCCATACCCTAGCACGAGCTCCCTGGGGAGGTCACTGTTCTGAGGGGTATGCATGAATATACCACAAACCCTGACTTACTGAAGCAACCTGGCCAATCCGAGCAGAGCTACTAGTATCTGAGGTCAGCAATCCCCCTCTCCATTAGTCTGAGGGGACAGTGTCCAAAGGCAGTAGCAGTAATCTGGGCTACCTGGCTGTGCCTCCCAAATAGTACAGAATGGTGACAAGCCAGCTCAAAGTACACCTGTGCACAGGTGATAGTTCCATATATGTGATTGTATGTGCTTGGCAGTACATACATATGTGATTATATGAGCAGCTACATGTATGCAAACCTGCATATAAGTATGTGCAGGGCCATGCATGTGTACAGTGCCTGGATTCCGTGTTGTAAGTTCTTGCTGTTGTGACCATAACTGTTTCTAGATCCAGGCTAGAACATCTGTGAATCACACCCACAGGCTGTGAATCACACCCACAGGCTGTACACCACCACCACCACTACCATCTCTTCTGCACCTCTTGACTTTGGAGACAAGTCTCTAAGTTCATTAGAACAGAGGAAAGACCACAAGGTCCTTGCAGCAGCAAAATGACAGTAGCTAGCTGACATCCACTTGGTGGCATGCTATATTCCAGTTCCTGAGAAACACCAACTTCTGACCAGCAGGGGTCTGACCCACTGCCCACCTTGCTCACAGGAGGAGAAAAGCAATTGCACATTAAACATTTCCCACCTGAAGTTCCCAGGATGTGTCCTCAGCCTTGTGGAAAGTTGTTAGATGGCCCTGAGCTGTTGAGGGTTGGAAATAGCTCCCCTTCCCATCCAAAGCTACAAGGATGGGAGAAAGTGGCACCAGGCGCAGGCAGGCCCTACTCACCAGGCTGTGTCACTGAGCACAGACATGACCTCATCAAGCACCTCGGCATCTACCAGGTCGCTGTAGGTAAGCACCATCTCGTAGACCTGGCTCGCTGTGCTCTTCCGGATCTGGAATGAGAACAACAGGTCAAAGGGAGGAAAGCCCCTCACCACCTAGAGAGCACAATGACAGGAGGAAGATGAACTCAGTCCCGCACAGCCCAGGTACTTCTGATTCATAGACATGCCCATCAGAAGGTGCAGCAGGAACTCCTACAAGGGAATCTGTCTGTCTCGCTATCTCTTTTGGTTATTTCCTTTGGCATACTATTTCACAGGAGATCTGATCTTCCTCTGGCAATGTGTGTTTCTGACAAATAGGCTGGGCTGTGGGGTCATCCCACTCTACCTCAGAAGACGACAGGACAGGTTCTCAGACTTCCTAACCCCGGGCTGAGATGCCCCCCCCCCCTCAGCAGTGCTTCCCATGCTCTCCCCACCCAGCACCAGCACCCGTGTTCCTTTCATACAAACACCAACCAGTTGACTGCCCACACCTGGAACCCATCTCACCAGTGCTTCCTTCAAAGCCCTCCCGACATGCACTCATCTTTATAAGCCACATGTAAGGATAGTCCTGGGTCCCAGGCAGGTGGCCTTGAGGTGGGGCAGACACACTTACCACAGGGAAAGGGTGGCCGAGGAGGAGGAACAGCTGAAGAAGAATCTTCTTTCTCACATCACCATTGAACTGCACCATCCCACAGAGCCTGCAAGAGACCCACGGGTGACATGGAGCTGTGCCACACTCATGCTGTTACCCAAGGATCCACGACACATGGGAGACCCAGAAAGTACACAGCATGAACTTGAGTCATGTGCATATCTATGTACAGGTCTGTGTGTTATGCACTAGTGCGCTCCCATGTGACCTATGCTATCTTGTTTGCACATGTGCATTGTAGACTAATATGCTTCCATGTGCTCACTTATACATGGTGAGATCTTTGTGCTAGCATGTGCATGCTTATGTACCCAGATACCTGCATCCCCATGTGTGCATGTTTTTACATCTATGTGATTGCCAGTACATGACCAGTTATCTGTGCTAACATGTACATGCCCGTGTGCCCAGATCCCTGCACTAGTACAGGTGTATTCTCTGTCCTGTGATGGCCTTTGAGCATCTACAGGGCCAGTCAGGTGCTGGAGCGAGTGACAGATGTACATGATGAACCAATGAGAGATGTGGCTTTCCTTTAGCTTTTTTCCTTTTTTGGTCAATCCCCCCAAACCACTCCTGATAGGAGTGGTCTGACATTTCTTTCCCATAATGAACACATAAACACTCCATTTTAAAGAGCTTTGTAGTTAAAACTTTATCTCCCACCAGGAACCACCAAGTCCCTCTTATTTCTGTCTCCACCCAGGAACACTTAAAAACTCACACTGCGATGCTTGACCGAAGTTTCTGGATGTCTTTTGACTTCTTGATTTCTTCCTTACAAAGTGTGAGCAACTTCACACAAAAGGGGTGGCTTGAAGGAGAAGACATTATTGTAAGTCCACCTTTCACAGGAATACAGAGCAGTATGAGGCACACTGTCATGGCGTCTGTGCTGGGATGTGTGACATCACCCGCTTCTTTAGTTTCCAAAATGCATGGCAGAGATATAGTCAACAACTGGGCAGGCAGGCCCTGGCATAGTCACGATGTGACATATCCAAGTGACCCAGCCCAACAGAAAAGACACTACCAGCAAGTGCTACCATGTGGAAAGAAACCATGTGATGGGCCTAGGTTACAGAGGAGTCCTAGTCAGCCCCAATGATAATATGAATTCGGAGCTGCTACACTCCAGGACAGTCCAGGACAGCAGCTCCCAGGTCACCCTGCCTGGTCCAGGTCACAGGAGTCCAGTCCTTCCCTGACTAGCTCCCTAAAGTGCTTACTGGGCACAGAATGTCGTATGGCTTAGAGCTGTGGTCATTGTCATTCCCAGCTTGCATAGGACTCTACACCCTCAGTTTGTCTTCCTACAGGGCATATGCATAGTTCTAATGCTCTTCTAGACATAACACATACAGTCTATGATCTCATTAGGACCCTTCAAGTCTACATTCAGCTTTGTGGTCCCTAGCAACCCTGTGAGTTTATACACCAGCATTCCTGAAAGACTTCCAATGAGCTAATCCAAGAGGCATGAGCCCTCAATGAATAGGGTCTAATCTCTGCCTGTCTAAGTGAGGTGTCCTGTCTTCCTTCCAGGTTCTCCCAGCATCCCTCATGCTTCCTGTTACAGGGTACGGCTGGCATACCCCACCCTTCCCCCAAGGTGCCTGTACTGGCTAGTTTTGTGTCAACTTGACACAGCTGGAGTTATCACAGAGAAAGGAGCTTCAGTTGAGGAAATGCCTCCATGAGATCCAACTGTAAGGCATTTTCTCAATTAGTGATCAAGGGGGTAGGGCCCCTTGTGGGTGGGACCATCTCTAGGCTGGTAGTCTTGGGTTCTAGAAGAGAGCAGGCTGAGCAAGCCAAAGCAAGCAAGCCAGTAAAGAACATCCCTCCATGGCTTTTACATCAACTCCTGCTTTCTGACCTGCTTGAGTTCCAGTCTTGCATCCTTTGGTGATGAACAGCAGTATGGAAATGTAAGCCAAATAAACCCTTTCCTCCCCAACTTGCTTCTTGGTCATGATGTTTGTGCAGGAATAGAAACCCTGACTAAGACAGTGCCCTTCTGTATATAGTCCACCCACTTTAGCTAAGCGAGTCCTTTTTACCCTTTACCCCCCGGGGCTCTTGGTCTCCTAGCTCTCCCCTCTCCTTCGCCCCTCTCCTCACAAGGAAGGCCCACTCGGGTCGTGTTCACTTTGGACTCTCCCAGACGTCTCTGCCTCTGTTATTTACAATAAACCTTTTACTCCACCATACCTAGGAGCACTCATGTCCTCCTTTTTTTCTTTTATTTTTCATTCAAGCACTAACTGTACAAAGGCACAGTGAATGGAAATAGTATTAGGAACTCTCGAGGAACACAGAGAGAGGAAAAAGTCCCAGAAATGAAGAAAATGCAATGGAGGAAAATGGTTCTGCTAATCAGACAAAGCATAGAACACACAAAATTACTTTAATAAAAAAACTAGTAAGATTAAATGAAATAGATTTATAGACTTAGTTAAAAGATCAGATTGTCAGGTTGAATTTTTACAAAAGTACATATACTGTTAGCAACTGACATACAAAACAAAACAAACCCAAACATAATAAAAATTAAAACACTACCAAAAAAAAAAAAAAAAAAAAAAAAAAACAACAAAAAAAGCCAAAGAATGTAAGCAGAAACACCTCCAAAAACATCATCATTTGATATTTGAGGCAGCCCTACATTTGTATGTGCCAAAATTCAAAATCCATAAAGAACAAAAAAGAGAAGTAAAAACATTTATATCATTATTTTCCTACTATCTTATTTTGAAATTTTTAAGCCAGAAAAATAGATGTCAAATCCTTAGAGCATTTTCCTAGATGAATCCATCGGTGTGGAGAAGAGCATCCTAGCCGGGCCATGCCCCTGTGAGTGTTCAAGCTACCCGGGAAGGTTTTAGAAAGGCAGTGCTACACAGTGTCAGAGGGAGCCCTGTAGTGTCAGGTGAAACGCCATCTTCAGCATCCAGCAAAGACAGACAGTTAAACAACAAAGACACTACAGACTTCAAGCAAAGCAAGCTGGTCCCCTCCAGCAGCCCTGGGTGTGTGATGCATGCAGGATCTCAAGGCAGAGCGCAGAGACAGTGGAGCGCCTGGCCTTAGGGCTTCACCTGAATGCTGGTCAGCAGTAAGCACAAAGACGAGGCTCAAGATCAAGGGAGAAAACCACACCAAAACCCCATACAAGATCCTATGAAAACTAGGCATAGATCCTCTTAATGGGGCAAACTGGAGTGGGCAAAGACTCAGAGAGGGAGGACATCAACTGAGATCCTCTTGATCTGAATCCACCAGTCAGTATAAAGCAAGATCCAAAACCACCAGGGAGTTTCTAAGCAACAGTAGATGCTCACACATCTTCATGAAATACAAAGCTGTCCAAATCAAGAGAGAATTCAGTGAAGACCATAAGGCATTCATAGAAGCTAAAGTCACCAAGATGGTATCTATCACTCAGTCAGGAAGCGAAGCTGGCACCTAGATGGTTCCAGAGAGCTGTCGTGCACCATGGCTGTCTGCTCCTCTCAACAGGAGGCTAAGGAACCACAAACCACAAAAGTAGGAAGCAGCTGCTTTGTGTGTGCCCTGTGCCCCATAACTTCTGTCCAGCTGGGATGGGCACAGGCATACTCCTGGGTCCCATAACACGGCCCATGCACTGTCCTGTTTCCGTCCAGCCTTATCTCAAGCTCCAACGTCCAGACCTCGCTGCCTACTAGCCCTAGCATGTGAGCCATCTCACCTGGCCAAGTCTACTTTCCCACCTGGAGAGCAGGGCACTACTTCACCCCATCCTGTTGTCTGTTGCCTGAGTTTGCATTGTCTTCTTCTGGGTTCTGAGATCATAATCCAAGTGTTCTGTCTTTAAAATAACAGCCATATTTGGTGGCCAAAGATTTGTATGCACTTGAAAGGTTGAGTGGGCAGAATCACGAGTTTGGAGCTAGTCTGAGCAACACAGTGAGATGGCAAGTCAATCAATCAATAAAATTTTTTTGAGATTTGGGGAACTAGGCTTTGTCGGACAGGGAGCACTAAGCAAGCAGATACTTACTTCTCCTCGGCAGTAAAGATGTCAAAGCACCCATTAGCCAACAGCTGGTCCAGCATTTTCAGCAGTGATACAGACACCCTGAGAGAAGGAGATAAGCAAACATGAGACCCACAGAAACACCCAAGAACCTAGAGACACCCATGTGAGAAACAGGGACGTGCTCTTGACAAGTAAAAACAAAACACAAACCAAAAAACCTAACAACAGTAACAACAACAACAACAACAAAAAAAAACCCTTAACACCATGATAGCCCTTCCTAAATGGGGTAACTCAAGACAGTCCTGTTAAATTCCTAGAATCAGACACACCAGCATTATGCTTACAAGAATGCCAACTGACTATGGAAAATAAGAATATAGCTGGAGACAATGTGGCTTCTTTCGTGAATTACCTACAGCAAAGATAAGAACAAGATTCCTGATGCATAGATGTCAGATGGCCTGGTAGAGTCCAGCATTCACCTGTACACCTTACGGTTTTGACAAGATGCAAAACAAGTGCAGTGGACAGTCCAGCAGACAGTATGAACATCTGAACAACCATTTGCAAAATTAAACAGTTTTGAGTTTGTTTTGTGTGTCCTCAGACTGTAGGGCTGACGATAGAACCTAAAGCTGAACCTTCTGGAGAGTACCAGAGCTCTCAGGGACTTCCAAATTAGGTGGGGATTCCTCAGCAACTGTTTGCTCACTGAAGCCCAGGACAGGTGGTAGCTGGGTCCTTCAAACTACAAATCTGACAGAGACTTGCCCCATATAGTGAAGTCATCCTAAAACAACAGTGAGAAGGAAAGCCCATCTACACAAGCTATGGCAATGAACAGATACTAGGAGGGCAACCGAGTGTCCAACAGCCACCTGAGAGACGGACCACTAATGCTGGTGAGCCATGGAACAGAGGGAGCCAGCATCTTTACATGTAAACAAGCAACCCACGTGACTCAGCTGTCCATTACTCAATGAGTACCCAAGGAAAGAGAATGTGCGTCTACAGAGACTCAATCTCGGAATGTCCACTGTAGCTGTCTGTAGGGCAGGAAATGGGGAATATCCAAACGAGTCAGTTCCTGTCCACAACAGGCCCTGGCCAGGCAACAACAAGGACAGACAGAAGTAACTGTGCTTGTCTGCCAAAGTGAACAGCTGGGAGGGCTCCAAGGAGCAGGAGGAAAACTCGGTGAACGGGAAAGGATCTGTGGAATACGCATCCCAAGGAACCAGGGCACACACTCCGTGTGTTGTCTTTCAGGGCTCTTATGTCTCAGTGGGGCTATTACAGACAAGAAAAGATGGAGAATATTCCTACAGACTAGAGCCTCACTCCACTTCACTTGGTATTCTGCATCTCCACACATACAAAGTCATTTTCCTGCTGAGAGTGCATCAAGGGAAAGGGATTACCAATCAGTGCCAGGCCTAGGGACCAGCAAGACACAGAGGAGATGAATTCCTGGGGTCCGTAGAAGATGAGTGTTGGAGCTAGAACTTGGGAGTTGGCTGGGTCCCGCTCCTCATCTATTATGACAAATGTGTCCCTGGAAGACCTGGACTCTGTGGAAATACAATCAGGTCACAAGTACCCTGTCTGAAGACACCACTCACCTATCATTCAAAAGGTTGTCCTCAAAGACCTTCAGGAGGGTCTCACTGAAGCTCTGCAGGACCTGAGCATCCTTCTGAATCCCCTTCATGTACTCAAAGAGGCTCTGTGTAGAATGTCTGACCTGCAACCCAAAAGGCGGTATTGTGGCTCAGCATGGCTAGCTTCTCCCTTGGTTCTCAGGGCTACTACAATGACAGTAAATGCCTGGGGCCAAACAGATACAACTGCAGACTACAGAGACATGAGGATCAGACAGGTATGGGGCTGGTAAGACAGTGGACATGTGAAGTGCACACATCTGGGTCAGAACCCTCTGGAAAGAATCCCGTGTCCCCTGCTCTGCACAGCCAAATGCTTCCTCACCGTAGACTCTGTCAAGCCACCCACAGACACAGCCAGCCCCAGCAGGACATGGTATCTATAGGTAGGCAATCCCAAGAGCTGGGTGATGAGAGGGAAGGCCTGGGAAGGTGCGTTCCAGTTCACAGTGGCCACATCAGACCTGAAAGAAAGTGATTTCAGTGATTTCCTCAAGTGAAGGCCATGCTTGGAGGGACTGGGCTACCAGGGGATCTGTATCTGACAGTACCTGGGAAACAGACTTTCCAGTTCTTGGCGGTGGGGAACATGGGGAATGGGAGGGCTGTCGAAGTGCAAGAGAGTCAGGAACACCCGGGCAGCATGAGCACGGAACCGATCAATCTTCTCACTTGCTTGCTGGGCAACGCAACACATGACGCGCTCACAGCTGCAAATGGAGGGCACATGTATGAGGCCAGCCTGGAGAAACGTGGTCACTTTATTATCAGCAGCTGCTGAAACCACATCAGGTTGTGTCTTAGTTAGTTAGGGTTTTGTTGTTGTGATAAAACATCATGACCAAAAACAACTTGGATAGGAAAGGGTCTTAGGTCACACTCCATCACCAAAGGAAGTCAGGAGGCAAAACTAAAGCAGAGGCCATGAAGGAATGCTGCTTACTAGCTTGCTTAGCCTGCTTTCTTATAGAACTCAAGACTACTTTCCCAGAAACGGAACCTCCCACGTAAATCATTGATCAAGAAAATGCCTATAGGCCAATTTTATGGACATATTTTCTCAACTGAGTCCCTCTTTCCAAAGAATTCTAGTTTGTGCCAAGTTGACAAGAAACTAACCAACACAGAATGGGTATGCCTGCACCCTGCCTGCTCCAACATCTCAGGAGCCACATGACAGGCACATGTGAATGTCAGTGTACTCTTGGGGCAAGAGTGAGAAGCAACAGTCACTGCAACAGAATTGCAGGTCAGTGGAAGGAGGACGAGAGGCCAGGCTGAGAAAGTATGGCACACACGAGATAGCAAACTTAGGGTCTCAAGCAGTATGGCCAAGGAGGTTGAAACCCACAGAGGCTGGATCAAATGATGGTAGCCCATCTTGGCATGAAGTTCAGCTACAGAGCCCTGAGTTCAGAGGCCACTACTACAGCCTCCCCCCCTCCCCCACCCCGAAGCTGACTGTCAAACAGGCCAGTTCAAAGGAGGTCCTGGTGTGGGGTTGGGAAGTATGTTACACTATGGATTCTGACACAGGCCAGGTGGAGGACCCTGGCCATGGTCCACAGACTCTGGAGGACCAGGACAAGGGTCAGAGAAGCTTGTCTGAGAAGGCATTAAGGCCCCAGGCCAGCCTCAGCTGGCTTTAGATACTCACATGTGGGCCTCAATCAGCACCGGCTCTGTCCGTGCCAGCAAAAGCATCAAATCCATGAGGCTGGTCATGGCAGCCTCACGAACCCTGTGAATAAGGAAACAGGAGAAGGTCAGTCTATGACAGGGAGTCCAAGCCCTGCCTGGGTCTACCAACCAGACCCTACAAGCAGCTCATGAGGGGCAAAAAAGTCTTGAGACACCCACTGGCCACACACAAGCTTAGCTCCACAAGGCCCAAACGCAGGGAAAGTTTCAGAGATTACAGAAATCCCACAGTGTGAACCATCAGAGAAACCCGATGCCAGCAGCTGGCAGTCTTTACTTAAATCCCTTGACTGGGGAATGAGGGACGTGCTCTCTCTCATACTGTCAAGCAAGAGAAGTCATTCTTAACACCTGAAGACAGACTGGACAAGTCTGAGCAAAGCCTTAGACATGTGCACACACTGTAATAGCAGATACTTCCCACAGCCTCCTCCCATGTGAAGCTGGCCTCCTGTAGTCTCTCTGCACAAGGCTGGCACTTCTGGTTCTCACCAAACAAACAGAGCAACCAACACTCACATCCATCCTAGACTTACTTTCTTGCTAAACAGAGCTGTCTGTTATTAATTTGTACCAAAGAAAAAAATACTGGTCTAATTCCAGAGCAAAGGCAGCCATTTAAACTGGAATTTAAGTGCATTCAGCCAGAGTGAGGAAAAGAAAGATACAAACTCTCGGGTCTGGGGTCATCCCTGCCTCTATCAAACCCTCTATGGAGCCTGTACCAGGTTCCTGCTGTGAGGGGGAACTCACAGACAAGTGCAGGCCAGGGTTCCAGGGCACTCCCCAAAGTCAGATGAGGGTGCTGGACACAAAGCAAGCCTGGGAAAGGTGTGTGCAGGGACACTGGTACATATCTGCAATGAATGCCAGGGGACAAAGGGATGGCAGACTGTGAAGTGTGCTGAGGGACACACGTGCACACCTGTGAAACAAGCCAGAGACACAGGTGCACAACTCCAAAGCACACACAGACACACTGTGGGGGTAGCCTGTACATCTCCTTCATGTGGACTACCACCTCTTAAGCTGTGATACACAGGATGAAGCTCCAAATACCACAGCAGAAACCAGCAACAAGGAGAAGCTGTACTTGCTGAGCACATGAATAGGAAAAAGAGCTGGGACCTGAGCCTCTTGGTAAAAACACCCCACAGGTATGCTCAAAAATGCTGTTTAGTCCAGGGAGCAAGAGCAATTTAATGAAACCATCATCACAGAGCCTGCCCCATACCACCCGGTCTGTTCAGACCTGGAACCCCTCCCTGTACAGCCCTTCTACTCTCGGTGACCTGGAGGTAAAGACAGGAGAGCTCAGTGGTACCTGGCTGGTTATTATCACCACCAGATAAAAGAAAACTATGCAACACTAATGCCTGCAATTTAACTATAACTTAGGAAACTCAGTTAAAAACTAAATAAACTATAAATAAAAGATAGCAAATACTAAAATAGCAGTAGCAACAACAGATCGACCAAATGTGCAGTCTTTACAATGACTCTATCTGAGAAATATGAAGGAGAAATATGAAGAGCAAAGTAAATGAAAAGGTCAGAATTTCAAAAACACCTGGACTCTCTGAGAAAGGACTAGATACTGTTGAATTAAAGACAACAACAAAAAACAGTGTCAAGGTATGTGTGCCACTAATGTGACCATACAGTTTATTGTGCCATGATGATTGTTGTGGTTCAGAAACACCACAGCTGGCAGCTGTTGGTCATTGTCTTCCTGTGGAGGCTTGCATGCAGCCTTCTGCTACCATGGGAACTGGTCCTCAGGGAGGGGGCTTTCAGGTCAGTTCCAGCTCAGAGGCCTCCAGGCTGTGTCTGAAACTCATGATATCTTGAGCAGTAGGGACTTACCTTCCACCTCTGGGGGGCAATCAAGGGTAATAGCAGTAGCCTATATTATTTTATGACTTTCTTAGACAACTGCGACCAACAACTCAAAAGAAGGCTTCTTGTGACTTGTTAGGGTTTTTATTAAATGGTCTTTGGCTTTTGGAGGGAACACCGTATAATTCCATATGACTTTTTAGACTCCTTACTGGTTTTTTACCCTCTTCCTTCTGTATGTGTAACTAACAGCCCTCTAATTGGATTCAATATCTGCTCAGAGGGAAATCTGGTCTTATACTGGAAGCCCAGCCAACTACCCAAGGCTTGTGATGTCAGGGATCCTGGATGAGAACCTACAACTGCCACTATACTAGCAAAATCCCTAACTACATTCTAAACCTCGGTCCTTAAACCCACAGGTAAGTGCAGTCCTCACCTCCCATCAAGGAAACTTCTCTCTAAATGCAGAGCTGTGGAGCCTTAAGAGTCAGGAATCATTATGGAAGAGGAGGCAGAAACATTGTGAGAACCAGAGGAACAGGGACTTTGCTGTGAGATCATAAAGTCTCACCAGCATCACTGCCTAAAGCTGAGCTGAACAAGAACAATAGACATGCTTATGTGGACTGGGGTGGGCAAGGCTCAGGAGGCCTTAATCCTACACAAAGAACTACAGGCAACCAAGGAATGCTCAGAGTGGGACAGACAGACAGACACACACACACACACAGTGCATAACAACTAATGAAAAAGGAGGCCATGCATTTGAAAGAACAAGGAGAGGTGTCTATGGGAATTTAGAGAAAGGAAAGAAACAGGAGACATGGTGTAAAAGTGTCTGGAATTGAACCATTCACTACTGGCAATTCTACACTGGACCCCCACCCCCACCCTACTCTGGAGCAGAATCCTGTCCACCCTTTGCAGAGCGAGTTGAGAAGAAAAATTCCACAGAGAGTAAGGTGCTAAGGACCAGGTCTCGGGGAGAACCTCATCACTGGCCCTTTCTGCTTTGCTGGGAAGGGTGTCCCAGTGCCAGGCAGACTGCAAAGGAATACACTGTTGTGTAACTATTTAGTCCAAAGTAAAATTGCTTTGGAAGGGGGAGGGGACCCGAAGACTCAGGAAGCTGTTGGAATTTATAAGGCACAGGAAGCTAATGAAAGCTGCCCAGGGTCAGGTATGAAAGCAGTAAAAACTGCTGTGGAGACGACACTCTCAGCTGGCAGAGCTACCTACAAGTGCAGGAGTCTCCAGAGATGCAGGTTTTGTGAGCTGTCATCCCTGCTAGGGAGTCCTTTTCAGTGATGCAGCTGCCTTTAAGTCATCTATGTAAATAACCCCTTACCTATGCTCCTGTAAGTAACTTCAAGACCCTCTAAACTAGACTTAGGTGGAATTGTCCTCTGGTCTGTCTTCAGTGCCCTGTACTGGATAAACAAGTGTTTGTTAACATCTTCCATGGAAAAAACACTCAACATTCACAATTTTTCCATCTCGAACTGCAAAGGAATCTAGGTCAACCAGGTCTCTTGAGAGTTCAGGGGCCTCAGAAAAGAAGTCTAGGGCCTGCCAATATCTATCACAGGCCCAAGCCACTGGCCACGTGTGGGCTGGGTTCACAATGCCAGCTTAGGCTACTGCCTGCTGTTAATCCTGTGGCACATTCTAGAAGGGTCTGCAAAGGAGAGCAGGTAGCAGGTAGGTGGGGATCCCTTCCCTGCACAGCATTTCAGCTGTGTTGGGGGAAATCTTGGCAAGGCTGGAAATGGCCATGGGGCCCCTCAAAGTCTCCATTTACCAGGCTCTGACAAGACTGAGGTTAGCCACAGGGAAGCCCTTCCTGTGTCTGTACATATAATATCCAGACAACTCAATCCATAACAGCTGATGGACCTGAGGGGAGATGTCCTCAGGTGGAGGAAAATATATTTACAATAAGGAGACTATAGGAAATGTCAGCAAACACACACTGGGAAGACCCAGTGCAAATGTAAATTAGTGACCAACGTTACATGAAATTAAAACTATAAAATGAGCTTCACAGTAGAAAATCAGGAAAAGTCAATGAGCAGAACATAAACTAATTAACTTTTATACAACCAAAGAGCAACAACAACAAAAAGTGACAAAATGAAGAGACCTTCAGGACCTGTTTGGCATGTGACAAGTGCTTGAGTTTCTGGAACGTGAGGACAGCGGAGATCTTCAAAGTGATCCGTAAAGTGGGGTAACCACCAGGCAAGGAGATGTAAGAAGAAACAATGTCTGGCACCCAGAATGCGAGGAAGGGAAAATGAGAAGGCAGGAAGAACATGTCAAAAATTAAAGCCTGGCACATCATATGCTCTCTCCATGTCTGATTACATCGATCAAGACAGAATCTTCTATAAGCTCCTTCTGAACTCTTCACAACAGTGCTTACAGCCAGCAGGAGGGAGTGTGAGGCACGTGGCACAGCTGTTAACGTAAACAGCAGCATTAGCCTTGCTCTCTACCTTACAAGGTGTTTCTGCAACCTGGGCAAGAACCTTGCCGTACAGGAGGAGAGAGAAGACAGTCGGTCTGACTCAAAGGACCATGGATGCCTGAGCAGCATAACAGGGAAGCAGAAGCTCGTGGCTACTCACCTGAGACGTCAGTGCAGACAGCTGCTATGAGAGTTTCTACAGTGACTTAATGACTATTGTCCTGGGTTCCCTGAGATGCCATGCCCTCTCAGGTGAGTCAGCAGGGGAGACAAACTACAACACTGTCCTTACCAGGCTCCCACATCCCCTCTGCTGTCTGTGGTGTAATCACTCATGCAGCCCAGCAATGCAGCATAAACCTCAGAGATGTTCTCTTTGCATATGACTTCATCTGGAGGCCCCCGTGTGTTCACACCAACCGTCTGGCAAATTCTGAAATTAAAATATGCGTGTCTGTGAGCTCACCCTTCACATTACAATGACCTCAAGTATCTTGCTGAGGGGAACATTGGGCATGCCGGAGGAGCCTCAGGGGAAGACTTAGGGGGGCAGAGCACCCATCCCACTGCAGGTACAGAATGGTGCTCGCTGTGAAGTCACCTTCACCGCCCCCACAGTCTGCAAGGTAGCTGGCTCTTTCTTCCACCCCTATAAAAATGCAGCTATGAGAACTCAGAGGAGTAAATGGCTCACAGGAAGGACCACGGGGAGCTAAAAGAGGCATACATGGCCCTACACACTGCATCTACACACAGAAGTCACTAAGATGAAAGATTCAGGCATTGCTGAATGCCTCAACTCATGTCTTCATCCACTTTATTTATTAATTTTATTATTTATTTATTTATTTATTTAGCAGTACTGTGAAAGAACCCATAGCCTGTACAAGCTTAACAAGAACTCTGCCACTGTGCTGCTCCAAGGCCCACATGATGGCTTGGTTTGTTTCTGTTTGGTTTCATATAAAGCCTCACTGTTGCCAGGGCTAGCCTCAAAGCTCGGTTTCTGAGGTAGCCTTCGAGTGAAGATGCAAATGTTCCCTGACATTGCACTGAAAACACCTCTACATTCCTGCTCTGGGCTAGCCTGACAGACAAACCACGTGGCGCCTGTTGATGCCCGCCTGCCAGGCTAGAGGCTCACCTTGAGATTGCTTTCAAACCATCTCTCCGGGCTTCAGCAAAGCTCACATCATTGGGAGAAATACAGGTGACTCTTCTCAGACCTGAGAGAACCTAAGGGCAAGAGGGTCCCAAAAGAAGTATCAAGCACAAAGCAAGCACAGTTTTTAGACAGTTGCAGTAAGTAGCCCAGTCTGGCCTTGAACCTGAGAATCCAGTCTCACCACCCTCAGTGCTATGAGTGTGTACCGTCGAGTGTGGCTATCAACACGCTTCTCTTTCAGAGATGTAGCTCTGGAGCCACAGAGCACAGTAGCCATGGGTGGGGCTTGCTAGGCAGCTCACAGGAGCCAATTCCCACACTAGACAACATGCCCTGATTCAGCTTCTGGAAGGACTTAATGAAGAGATCATCCCACAGCCCCCTCTCAGCTTCACTCAAACCCCAGTGACTGCCATGGATTGGAGCTCATCCCTACAAGATCTTCCTGTCTACTGTTTCCATTTTGTAGAGGGAACAGTTGGTATTCTTGATCCCAACCACCCACCTCTATATGTGTGTGTGTGTCTATATAATCAAATATGCTACAGCCTCTATATGGAGGCTGTTGGAGGACAACTTTGTTGTTGTCTCTCCTTTACATAAGTTCTACCTAAAGGTTCTCTCTACCTTTACATAAGTTCTAGGGGTCAAACCTGGATCATTAGGCTTGCCCAGCAAGTGACTTATTCACTGAGCTACCATGTAAGCCCAGGGCTACTATTTCTATTTATGCATGTATGGATGCATGTATGCATATGAATATTCTATTTGCATGTATGACTTCATGACAGAAGAGGGCATCAGGGAGAAGAGGGGATCAGATCCCATTATAGAAGGTTGTGAGCCACCGTGTGGATATTGGGAACTGAGCTCAGACCTCAGGTAGTACAGCCAATGCTCTTAACCACTGAGCCATCTCTACAGCTCCTGCTACTACTTCTTGGGCTGACAGCTCAGTTCTAAAAATCTCTTTCATTTTTAGCCACATATCAAGTGCATAAACCCCAGGGGAGGGCAGTTATTATGACAGATGTATATAGGCTCTGTACAAGGATAAAGAGGCCTATCGGCACACCATCAAAAGCTATCTGGTCCCACAGGAGGAAAGGACACCAACTTATATAAAAGCAAATGTGGTGAATTTGTCTTAGTGCATCCCAGCTTGTATGGCAAGGGGGACAGACAACAAGAGGATCTTGGGGCGTGTTGGCAGGACCAAGCCTGGTGTTTCCACTCAGAGGAGAAGAGCGGATGAACTTAATGGACTAGGTAAGTGTGGAAAGGAAAGTCTCCAGAGCCAGACTGGAACTATGTCCAGAGCTTATACAGGGGAGAGAGCAGGCTACACCAGAGTAGATGAGACAATATGAGAGGAGACTGAAGGAGACAGAGCACTCCATGTGGCACCTGGGGTGACAACCTAGATGTAAGAAATGAACAAGCCTCTCAACTCATGGCTTTCAATGATAGATCCAGCAGAGGAAACGCGTCATGGTCTTTCTAGATCAAAGGGGCTGGATGAGGGGCCTGCTAAGGCTGAGAGGTCCACTTGGCACCTCACAGGGCAGAGCATGAACAACCTTGCTCTTTACAGCTTGCCACTGCCATGGCAGGGGAAATAGTGTCCCAAAGGGTAGCAAAACAATAATGCATGATATATTCTGAGGTGCAGGCAGAGGCCCATAGGGCACCAGGCTGAGACATGGGGCTGGCAGCCTTTACCCATACCTAGCCTACCTCCTACCATGACTATAAACATGGTGGATCAAAAGCAACTTAAGGTACATGGAATTTCAGAAGGAATTTTAACTTCACGGCTCCATTATTAGGGAAATCAACTGAGATGGTTATAAGCCTAGGAGGTACGTTCAGGGCACTAGCTACTGCACAGAGGCTACTGCCTTCTCATCCAGGCAGCCACAGTTTCTTCAGACAGTGCCTGCCCACCCTACAGACTTGTGCACAACTCTGTAAGTATGTCTTGCAAGAGCAGGTTAGCCCACATACTGGAGTCAAGGTCCAACAGCCACTGCCTTGCATGGCCATGTGCTACCTCCGGGAATTCCTTCCTCATCGGAGGTGTGCAGATTAGTTGCCGGCCCTTCACATCTGTGCCCCTGTGGTGCTGTTGTCACCCTTACCTGCTGCAGATGGCCCCTGAGAAGGAAACCTGGGAGGGCACCCAAGGCTGAGGAAAAGCCACAACGGGCCATCTCCTCTGGGCTCTGGAGCTCAGCAAGGTACTGGGGAATCAGCTCCTCTGAAAAGAAAGAAGTGTTCAGAAGTGACCGCTGCCTCAAGGACCCCTTAGAAATACAAGTTAGATTCCCCAAATTCTGGGACACTCAGAGCACAATGGCAATGCTGATGAAGCACACAGGGCCATTCGTGCAGCAGTGACAGGATCAAAGATCTCAAGGGAGAAACAGAAACTGACGAGCCTAGGCAGTCAGAGCAGGGCGAGGGGAAGAATTTGAAAACTGACTAAGTCAGTTCTGTTCTTTTACAACACAGCTCAGGAAGGTGGCAAGGAGGCGGATACCATCCCTGTGCCCTGCCAGTCAGACTTTAGCCATTGGTGGCTGCTAGGACCCATTCACTGAAACCCCAGAAATATACTCTTATCCATCCTCAAATGTGGAGGCAGAAATCCTCTCAATTCACACACACCAGGGTAAATTCACTACAGTAGCCATGTGAGGAGAGGGGCGTCTTTTTAGTCTACTCATGTTTCAGTGCACCAATGGGGACGCCATTTATTGTCAACCGACATGACATGGTACTTTGTTGGAAAAGTACAATGTGACATTATTGCTCTACTTTTAAAATACAGACTACGTATAAACAATTATGTTACTATCAATGCATAAAGTTGCCCATGGTTGATAAACACTGTAAAAATGACTAGATTCAAGTCTGCCACCAGCTCACAACCATCTTTAATTCAGTTTCCAGGGAAGCTGACACCCTCTTCTGGCCCCTTTAGGCATCAGTCACACAAACGATACACAGGCAAAACACACATACATATAAAACAAAACAGAAAGATTAAAAAAAGAAAACAGGGGAAAGTCTGCCAGGGAGCTGGGAAGGCAACTCAGTCCGTAAAGGGCTCACTGTTCAAGCATGAGGACCTGGCAGACAAGAGGATTTATGGGGCTCACTGGCCAGCATAACTAGTGAGCCCCAGGTTCACTGAAAGACCTTATCTCAAGAAGGGAAAAGGGAAGGGAAGAGGGAAGGGGAAAGGGGGAAGGGGAAAGGGGGAAGAAGGGGGAAGGGGGAAGGGAAGGGAGGAAGAAAGAAAACTAAAGAAGATACCCAGCACCAACCTCTGACCTCAATGTGCACAAACATGAACACACAGATACCATACACAAAAGTATCTGCCAGAAGATCAAACTCCAGTATATTTTTATATTTTTGCAAAATCACAAAAAGGAAATGTAAATTACTGGACACTGTTGTATCCCACTTTTACGCAGAGTCTCTACAAGTCATGCCCTAGTGAAGCTCCCTGTTCAGAGATAAAATGCTTCCTTGGGCAGCTATGTTGTCTGGACAGATCTAAGGACATGTCCTGAACCCAAGTGGCTCAGGGGGAGCTACGTGAAGGATTCTGTGTAACAGAGACCTCCCTCCTTCCTGTAGCCTAGTCGCCTGGCACGAGCTGGGTGGGTCCTAAGAGAGTAACTCCAGAAAGGTGACCAGACACGGTTGCTTCTCAGGCCAACCCAGCCCAAGCCTCCTGGGCTTCACCCAGCTCCTGCAGATCCCTGCTTTAGGCCCAACATACAGCTCACTCACTCGCGATGGAGGAGCCTGCCTCCCCAGGCTCCTTCACGTAGTATTCACTGCAGAGGGCAGTCAGGGCAGAGACAGCCACCTCCTAAAACAGAAGAGGACATAAGTGAAAGTGGCTCTGTCCGAGAAGTCCTCAGGCACAGACAGGTGACTGGGTCTCTGCAATAGAGCACAATGAGTAGGTTTAAAAAAAAAAAATCAATGTATGTCATTGTTACACTCTGGCTTGTCTTATCAGCACCTGTCAAGATGTATCAATCACTTTAAATTCTCTGCACCAGTAAACCGAAAGTAAGAACTCTTTACTTCTTCCATACAGTACAATTTCTATGTACTCTCAAATGGCACAGTTAATATAAAACAAAACATTTTTTCCCTTCCCAGCAGAAGGAATGTGGGGATGGAGGGTGTTCTTTATGTGGACAAGAGCTCAAACGGCACCGGTGGAACCTGGTTTACAGAATACGGGTTTCTCGGCATCTCTAACAGGAGGGTTTGCAGAACATAGAGTTTGGAACCAATCTCAGCCCAGTAAGTTGAAGCTAGATGATGCAGCGTCACACAGAATAGGGGGCTGCGTGGCATATCCTTGGATCCCAATCTCCTCCAACTCAATCCAAGCCTTCCATTCAAACTCTTCCCAAAACTAAGGAGAAAGGAACTGAGGAGGGACAGGGTGAAGATCAGTACGGGGAGACCCCTCAGTACACCACACAGATGCTACATGCACTAATCAAACAGCAAAGAATACCATAATCCTGGCTGGTGGGACCGGATTATGCACAGTGTTTTAAAAGAAAAGTCTGAGACATCAACCATGAGGCCTACAACTTTAACCAGGAAAACTATCACAATCCCAGATTTCCACAGAATGATAATGTTGCCTAAGAAACAAAACAGAAGGAAACACAGGTTGGCAGGGCTCACGTAAACATAACTGTGTTTCCAGTCCTCACCTGGCACATCACTGCCTTTCCAAAATATCAACAATCACAGCTTACTGCCTAAAAAATGTGTCACATGTCACAGCTCTGCTTCTGCAAGGCCACCTGACCCTGAGGCATGGACAGGAGCTTGAGCATCTATCTGCTCAAGCACAGTCTCTTTTGTGTTTCTTCATCTTCATGCCAATACTTTCCACACCAGCACTCAGGCATGACCTAAGCAAACCATTACTAGCAAAACAGAGGGAAAAACTTTGGTAAAGACAGAAAGTATAGTAAGAGAGAGGAATTTGTGGTTACTAATGGTCATTCTAGCCTACCTGTGCAAACCATGCAGGCCTAATGACAGTATTGAAAACTGTCGGGTTAGTGCATGAAGGGGCCACTGAGACAGGCACTAAGACAGGCACTGAGACAGGCACTGAGGACAGCCACTGAGACAGCCACTGAGACAGGCACTGTGGACAGCACTAGCGTCACTCTCTGGGCAGGGGAAAGAAATCTTGCTTAGCATACCTTGATCTGTTGTCTGGAATGGCTTGAAACAAGGTGAAGACTCCTGAGAGTGTCATTTATCAGCCACTGCCAACCTTCTGCCAAAAGAGCAAAGAAACAGCCCACCTCAGAATACTTCGCTGATCCTGAGAACAAACATCTTCTGCTTACTCTTAGAGCAGATGGTGACTTCTCTCTCGAGAACATTCTTCCAACTGCACAAAAGCCCAAGAGCCCCAGTTCCAGGAAGAAGCCCACCTCAGGCTGCTCAGAGTCATCTCCCTCAACACCCTGCTATCACCATCACTGTGGAGAAAATGCAATTCACTGTTAAACCAAAGACTTGCACACTGTGTTTGGGAACTTTTTGTTTTGTTTACAGTTGCAAGCTTCAAGTGATCTTTTCCTATCTCTCTCCCTCAATTTCTTCTGATCCCTGACAATTTAAACCCAACTTCAACTCAACTACATCCAATAAATGAGTTGAGATATACTCACTGTCTCCAGCTAAATAAAATTAGTAACTTTAGACAGGGTATGCAGGCCTGGGACTGCCCTTTGTGTAGCACTAGGATTATTAGATAATAAATGAGTACCTGGCCATCTAGACTGTCATCTACCTGGGACAGAAATGCTCAGGATTGGGTACAATGGTGACAGGCAGAGCCACAGACAATGGTGGAGCCCAGAAGGACTCCCTGCCCTTTCTGGAAGAGGATGACAGGAGTTTGCAGCAATTTCAAGACAATAGCAATGCTGTGATCCTTTAAACTATAGTGCATCATCCACCCACCCTGCAGGTTCATCTCTTACTTTGAACTTGAATAACTGTAAGGAAATGTTATCTATGTGGTTGAGGAAAGCACCTACCGACAGTGGCGTCCCCTTTAAATGGCATTCTGGAAAGTGACAGCTTCTCTATTAAGATGCACACTATGGAAAAAGAAAAAGAAAACACATTATTTTTCCAAAATGACTCTTACAGCTGACCTCACTACATCTTAAACAGGGTATAGCCAGCACCTAACCTTCCCTCCCACCTCTCATGCTGGCAAGTCCAGGCTATCTCCCCAGATGGATACTAGGAAGAAGATACTCCAGACCTATCCTGAAGACAGAAGCTTGGGGAGCCCTCTTAAAGAACCTGTGTGAACTCAAGAGATCCAAGTAAGGTTAAGAACACTTCAAGTCAGGTACGGCCAGTGGAGGAGCACCTTAGCCTCACTTGGCCGTGGGATAATCTAGACCGTCACTTGATTGTATTTAGTCTGGTAGAGTTTCTAGAGAAGCTTCCCAGAGGAGAAAAGACCCACCTTGAATGTGGGCAACACCGTTGCATGGTTTTCTCTCCATGATCAAATAAAATGGAACATTAGCATCACCCCATTTCTATACTTTCTAATCGCACATACTATGTAACCAGAGCCTCACACTCCTACAGCTACAACCACAGCTGTTCTCGCTGCCTCAGTTTCCCTGCCATGATGGGTCTGTGTAAGGGGAGATGCTGATACTAACGTATAGTTCCCAAATTGGTTCTTGACTTGTTATTAAAGAAGGCCGAAGCTGGGCGGTGGTGGTGCATGCCTTTAATCTCAGCACTTGGGACAGAGGCAGGCAGATTTCTGAGTTCAAGGCCAGCTTGGTCTACAGAGTGAATTCCAGGACAGCCAAGGCTACACAAAGAAACCTGTCTTGGAAGAAAAAAAAAAAAAGCCCCTCTCATTCCCTTCATCTCTCTTTTCCTCCTGGGACCCAGAAGTCCAACCTGTACCTTCTGCCCAGCAATTGGCTCGGTCTTCTTCTTCTTCTTCTTTTTTTTTTTTAAATACATGCAACATCAAACTACAAGCTAAAATAAGCCTTCCTTTCTGGTATTTTTCTGTTTTGTTTTTTTCTTTCTGATATTTTGTAATAGCAATGGAAGCAGTTCAGTGACCCAGGCCCTGAGGTCAGTCTTGTCTCACAAAATGACAACTACAACAGAAAAAACAAAATTACCTACTTAGGAAACAATGGCTGTCCTGGACCCAAATATACATTCCCCAAGGAAAAAAGTCTCAAAGGCTACATAGTCAGAGCGCTTGAATGAACACCTAGCGGCACACAAGCATAGGACAGGTGAGCACCTGGGGTTTATAGATGGAGGGCAAGTATGCAGGTTCCATAAATGTTGGGGGGGGCATCTTGAGGCCACAGGTATAAGGGAGGTGAACACTTGGGTCATACCAGTGTAGGATAGGTAAGCACCTGAGATTCAGAAATACAGGGAGGGAAGCACCAGAGATCCATAGGTGTAGGAGAGATAAGCACCTGGAATCCAGGGATATAAGGCAAGAGGATGTCTAGGGATATAACAGATGTAAGGCACAAGGTCATTATAGAAGCACAATGCAGTGCAGTCCTAAGAATCAGATTGGTAAAACCTACTGCCCTCAGAGATGGGCCTGGATGTTGCTCTGGTGAATGCTAGTCATCTATTAGTGCTGCTATCTGATTTGTGACATAATAAAATAATGACTCAATCCACGGTTGGGAACAAAACAGGCTGGCATGCCATTAAATCACATAGAGAAGACAACTTAAGGCAGTGGTCAAATGCAGTAACATCTGAACATCTCTATCAGCAGAGGAGGAGCTGTGCATGCAAGGAGCTGTGTGGGAAACTAGCCGAAAGGGCCGTACTTCAGAGTGGTCACTCTCTGCCAGATATGGCCTGCCTGGGCACCACCTGAATTCAGATGCTCACACCTGCCTCTCCTTTGTGCTGCCATCCCCTCTTGTTTTCCACATACACATCATCACATGGCAATGCAGAAAGAGAATTTTAAGTATGTTTCTCTTATTTATAAACCTAGAATCTCATGCCAATCAACATGAACAGGGACAAACTCCCTGAAGTATGGTGCTAAGTGATAAAGCCTCTATTGTAATAACAGGACCAGGGACAGACGCAGGTGACACAGGTGGGCACAGCCAGTCCCTCTCCTTATACCATCTGCCCACAGTGACTCCTTGGTCTGTCCTCACACTCACTGGTGCCTTCTCACACCTGTTCTTAGAGTCATCACTTGGGTTCTCCCTCACACTCCCCCAGAATGACCACTTGGGTCCCCCTCTTCACGCCTGAGTGATGGCTCAGGCCCCTCACCTCATCCCTGGCCCCTGTTTGTCAATGCCTGCTCAACCTCCTCCTCATCACACTGCTACAACAGCCCAGTTGGTCTCTTTATATACACTACACTAAAATGAAAACATTTAGTGGGCTTTCTTCTGAATAATTTGTAATTCTTTAAAAACAATATAAACATGTAAAGCAAATATGTGCCCATAACATTCTGCTGACGGCCAGTCACCGTGTTACAGTTGATGGGCACACCTCACAGTTCAGATACATGAGGAGAACATGTTGATTCCAATAGACATCCTTTTCTTTCTTTTTTTTTAAAGATTTATTCATTTATTATGTATGTGAGTACACTGTTGCTATCATCAGACACACCAGAAAAGGGAACCAGATTTCCATTACAGATGGTTGTGAGCCACCATGTGGTTGCTGGGAATTGAACTCAGGACCGCTAGAAGAGCAGTTAGTGCTCTTAACCACTGGGCCATGTCTCCAGCCTGACATCCTTTTCATAAGTCCACTACCAAGTATCATATCTCTACTTCCAAATACTCAGGCCCGGCCAGGCAGTGGTGGTGCGTGCCTTTAATCCCAGCACTCGGGAGGCAGATTTCTGAGTTCAAGGCTAGCCTGGTCTATAGAGAGAGTTCCAGGACAGCTAGGGCTACACAGAGAAACCCTGTCTCAAAAAAACAAAACAAAACAAAACAAAACAAAAAACCCACCAAATTCTCAGTCCCAAAGCAAGTCTCAACAGATATAAGAAAATTGAAATAACTCCTGTATGTAACCAGATCATCATGGATTAAAGCTGGACTCCATCAACAACAGAAACAACAGAAAGCCTATAAACTCAGAAAAACTAAACAACTCTCTACTCATTGACCACTGGGTCAAGGAAGGAAGGAAGGAAAATCAAATCAATGAAAATGAATACACAACATACCCAAACTTATGAAACACAAGGAAAGAATGCTAAGAAGAAAGTTCATAGAACTATGAACCTTCATAGAGAAATTAGTGAGATCTCACATTAGCAACTTCATAGCACACCTGAAAGCTCTAAAGAAAAAAGAAGCCAACATACCCAAGAGGACTAGACAGCAGGAAATAGTCAAACCCAGGGCTGAAATGAATAAACTAGAAACAAAGAAAACGATACAAAAAAGCCAAGAAGCCAAGAGTTGATTCTTTGAGAAAAATCAACAATACAGACAGGCCCTTAGCCAAACTAACAAAAAGGCAAAGAGAAAATATCAAAATTAACAAAATCAAAAATGAAAAGGGAGACATAACAGATACTGAGGAAATCCAAAGAATCATTAGGTCTTACTCTAAAAAATCTGTACTCCACAAAATTGGAAAATCTAAACAAAATGGACAATTTTCTTGATAGAAACTACTTACTAAAGTTAAATCAAGGTCAGGTAAACAATTAAACAATTTAAATAGACCTATAACCCCTAGGGGAATATAAGCAGTCATTAAAAATCTACCAACCAAAAAAAAAGTCCAGGGCCAGATGGTTTTAGTGCAGAATTCTACCGACTTTCAAAACAGAGCTAATAACAATAGTCCTCAAATTATTCCACAAAATAGAAACAAAAGAAACATGGCCAAATTAGTTTTATGAGGCCACAGTCACTCTGATACTGAAACCACACAAAGACTCAACAAAGAAAGAGAATTGCAGACCAATTTCCTTTATGAACTTCCATGCAAAAATACTCAATAAAATATTTGCAAACCGAATACAAGAACATGTGAAAAACAACATCTACTATGATCAAGCACATTTCATCCCAGAGATGCAGGGATGGTTCAATGTTTGAAAATCCATCGATGTAATCCACCATACAAACAAAAGAAAAGAAAAAAAAAAACAACCCTACATCATCATTTCATTAGATGCTGAAAAAGCCTTTGACAAAATCCAGCACCCCTTCACAATAAGTCTTGGAGAGATCAGGGACACAAGGCACATACCTAAACACAATAAAGGAATATACAGAAAGCCAATAGCCAACATCAAATTAAATGGAGAGAAACTTAAGGCAACTCCACTAAAACCAAGGACAAGGCTGCCCACTCTCTCCACATCCATTCAATACAGTACTTGAAGGTTTAGCTAAAGCAGTAAAACAACTAATGGAGATCAAGGAGGAACAAACTGGAAAGGAAGAACTCAAAGCATTGCTACTCGCAGATGATGACAGTATACATAAGTGACTTCAAAACTCTACCAGAGAACTCCTGCAACTAATAAACACCTCAGCAAGGTGCTGGGTACAAATTAACTCAAAAAACAGAATCAGTACTCCTCCTCATTATAAACAATAAACAGGCCAAGAAAGAAACTACGGAGACAACACCCTTCTCAATAGCCACACACATAAAATATGTCGGTGTAACTCTAAACAAACAAGTGAAAGACCTGTGTGATAAGAACTTCAAGTCTTTGAAGAAAGAAACTGAAGGAGACATCAGAAGATGGAAAGATCTCCTATGCTCATGGATCGGTAGAATTAACATAGTAAAAAATGGCCATCTTACCAAAAAGCAATCTACATATTCAATGCAATTTCCATAAAAATTCCAACTCAATTCTTTATATACCTTGAAAGGGCAATTTTCAGCTTCATATGGAAAAACAAAAAATACAGGATAGTTAAAACAACCCTGTAGGGGGCTGGCGAGATGGCTCAGTGGTTAAGAGCGCCGACTGCTCTTCTGAAGGTCCCGAGTTCAAATCCCAGCAACCACATGGTGGCTCACAACCATCCATAACGAAATCTGATGCCCTCTTCTGGAGTGTCTGAAGACAGCTACAGTGTACTTACATATAATAAATAAATAAATCTTTAAAAAAAAAAAAAAAACCCTGTAAAATAAAAGAACTATGCACACTTGATTTTTCACAAAGAAGCTAAAACTATACAATGGAAAAGAAAAAGCCTCTTTAACAAATGTCGATAGTCTGACTGGACGTCTGCATGTGGAAGAATGCAAATAGATCCTTAGCTATCACACTGCGCAAAATTCAACTCCAAATAGATTAAAGGCCTCAGTGTAAGACTGAATGCACTAAGTCTGATAGAAGAAAAAATGGGGAATAGCCTTGAACTCACTGGCACAGGAGACATCGTCCTGAACAGAACACCAACTTCAGGCACTAAAATCAACAGTTAATAAATGGGACCTGATGAACCCGAAAAGCCTCTGTAAGGCAAAGGACAAAGTGGCAGCCTCCAGACTGGGAAGAACTCTATACCAGTCCTCCATCCGACAGAGGGGCAATATCCAAAATATATAAAGAACTCAAGAAATTAGACATCAACAAACCAAATAACCCAATTTAAAAAATGGGGTACAGATCTAAACAGGATTCCTGACAGAGGAATCTGTAATGGTTGAAAAGCACTTAAAGAAATGTTTAACACTAATGGAACATCGTTCACTAGGAAGATCCTGTCCTTTATCTTATAGACAGTTCTTGACCTTTTATGGACAGAGTTGATTTAATTCAAATGAAATTCCTCCAGGTGATAGGCTCTATATTGAGACCTGAATAATTTCTCTGTGCTACATGACCAACATTCCACCACCCTCTCCCTTCTCTCCTGCTTACTCAGTGATTCCTCAGACCTAAGCAGTGATTGCAGAAATCTGTACAGACTCTCATTTCCACTTCCCATCTCCACTCTCTGTGCAGTATGGCACCATGTACAATGTAGACTTTAACTCACTGTTCTATAAACTTTTGTCATTTATGGAACACCCATGTCCTTTTTCACAGTAACAGTTCACTGTCTGTTTTATTATTTACTGAAATGAAATGATTTTTCCTTTTTAATAAATATATTTGATTAGAAAAAAAAGAAATGTTTAACATTCTTAGTCACTAGGGAAATGCAAATCAAAATGACTCTGAGAGTCCATTTTACACCCATCAGAATGGCTAAAATCAAAAACTCAAGTGACAGCACATGCAGGCAATGATGTGGAGCAATGGAGCACTCCTCCATTGCTGGTGAGAGTGCAAACTAGTACAGTTGATTTCTACTCTGGAAATTTGGCGGTTTCTAAAGAAAATTGGGAATAGTTCTCTCTCAAGTCCCAGCTATACTACTCCTGGGCATATGCCCAAAAGATGTTCCACCAAGCCACCAGGACACTTGCTCGACTATGGTCACAGAAGCTTTATTGGTAGTAGCCAGAAACTGGAAACAACCCAGATGTCCCTCAACTGAGAATGAATAAGGAAAATGTAATATGTTTACACAATGGAATATTACTCAGCTATTAAAAACAATGACATTATGAAATTTACAGGCAAATGGAAGGAATTAGGAAAGATCACTCTGAGTGAGGAACTGAGATCCAGAAAGACAAACATGTTATGTTCTTATTTATAAGTGGTTATCAGCCATAAACTACAGTATAACCAAGCTACAATCCACAGAAACCAAATAACAAGGAGGGCCCAAGGGGGAATTCCTGAATCTCACTCAGAAGGGAAAATAGAATGGACATTGGGAGTGGAGAGAAGGAACTGGGAGGGGGGAGGGGGAGAAGGAGAACAGGAGGATCAAGTGTGGGGAGGGTAGAGAGAGAGAGAGAGAGAGAAAGAGAGAGAGAGAAAGCGAACTAGAATTGGTGCTGGTAATGGTAGTAGGGAATCTCTGGGATTTTCCTAGAAACCTAGGATGATGGAAACTCCCAGAAATCTGTGGGGTGACTCTAGGTAAGACTCCTAACAACTATGGAACCTCAAACTCTCATCTCCTGTAGCCAGGCAGGACTTCTAATAGAGAGATGGGGTCACAAACCCAGTCACAAAGCCTTTGACCCAAAATTTGTCCTGCCTAAAGATGTGCAGGGGTAAAGATGGAACAGAAATTGATGGAACAGCCAACCAATTTCTGGCTCGACTTGAGACCCAGATAAGCCAGCAAGAACCTGAGTTTTCTATCATATTCAACTAACTAGGAATATTCACCTGATTATGCTGTAAGATTCCTTGGACATTAACATACGATCTAAGAAACCATTCCTTGTTCTGCAGTACTTAGTACATAGAAGAAATTGGCAGCTGATATATCCCTATGCCTAATCACAGTGACCAGTCCTGTGGCATGTAAGACACATCAGAGCCCCACAGATTGACATAGGGTAACTAGATATACTAGGCTAGGAAGCATGTCTGCATATCCCTGACTGCATACCGAGAGCAAGCCAGGGGCAGTAGCAAGATCTCCAACAGAAGGGAACAGCTACCACCTGTTACTGGGAGGTCTGGTCTGACCTCAGGGTACTCTTCCCCCATATTCAAGTGAAGGACAGCAGCTTCTGACCCCAGACCTACCTGCTTGTCTCATAAGCTCTCCTCCAAGACCCCTGAAAACCAAAGGAAGAAGACAGTTAAAGTCTTTTACACATGAAACACCCCACTAAGCAACAGATACACCTTCAGGCCCCCAAAACTATGACAGTTTTCAATAATCAGGTGATTTAGCGCTACATTTTTGGAAAAACCCAAAATTGCCATGAAAAGATCATCCTCGGGCAGACTCCCGTCCTTTTAGCTTCCACAGGACACTTGGTCATCACCAATATATCACACAGAACCAATCCCAAATGCTGCTTAACACACTCCACAATGCCAAGACGACCGTCACATGGCCCAAAGCTGTAGTACACTCATGTTCATCATCACGCTGTCTGCGAGAAGCTATCGAACCCGATGGAGATAAGTACACTGTGACCATCAAAGGCACGGCCATCAGCAGCCACCCCAGTCGTCATCCTCCTACTGAGGGCCTGAGATGCCACTTCTCTGACACCTTGTAGCTTACAAGCTCTCCAAATAAAGTCACACTGTTCTCCCAAATTCTGTACTATTTAAGTCTCTTCTGTAGCTTTAAGCAAACACTATAAGAATTAAATAGAAAAACATTTTTTTTTTTTACATATGGGAGTTTTGCCTGCTTGTATTTCAGAGTGTCATTTGCATACCTGGAGCCCATGGAGGCCAGAAAAGAGCATTAAATCCCCAGAACTGGAATTAACAGATGGCTGTGAATTGTCATGTGGGTGCTGGGAAGCAAACCTGAGTCCTCTAGAAAAGCAGCCAGCACTCTCAGTTGCTGAGCCATCTTTCCAGTCCCCCAATTTAAATTATTTTAGTAAGTTTTCTGCAAGGCATTTCATCCTACTGAAACACAACAAAACAAACAAAAAACCCAAGGAATCTTTACTCAAAACCTAGGCAGTTTCAGGAGTAGGTTATGGCAAAAGCAAGAAATAAAAATGTTTCAAAGTCCTCACAGAGAGAAGTGGTTAAGATGGTGAGGCTTATGTGACAGTTCTGACAAGCCCAGAGGCCCAGACTGGGATAATATTAGCCCACAAAAGCTCCCAGGCACAGCATAACTCACTGTGTGTGCCCACCTTCACTGCCTACTCCCAAAGTCTGGAGAGGAGTCAGTAAGAGGCACGGGAAGTAAGGCTCCTCACTTCCAGAGTTCAGGACAGTAAATGTTCAGCCCCACACCACAAAAAGAAACAACACAGCAAGACATGAAAGAGAGGGAGGGGAAAACGGGGAAATCCTGTGTCTAACAGAACTTAGATCCAGAATATACAGAGCTTTTACTGCTCAACAAGACAGATGGTGAATATTTTCAAGGAACTGAATGAGGGCTGGATGTGTTGGCATATGCCTTTAACCCAGCACTCAGGAGACAGGCAGATCTAGGGAACAGAAAAACAAAAACAAACTATTAAGAAGGAGGAGGAGGAGGAAGAAGAGGAGGAAGAAGAAGAAGAGGAAGAGGAGAGGAGGAGGAAGAGGAATAGGAGGAAGAGGAGGAGGAAGAGGAAGAAGAATAGGAGGAAGAAGAGGAGGAGGGGAGGAGGAAACGGAAGGGAAGGAAGAGGAAGGGGAGGAAGAGGAGGAGAAGGAAAAGGAGGAAGAGGAAGAGGAGGGGGAGAAGATGAAGATGAAGACAAAGATGAAGAAGAAGATGAAGACAAGAATAATTCTCAAGGCTAGAAAAATGAATCAGCAGTTAAGAACACTGGCTACTTTTCCAAAGGATGCAGGTTCAATTACCAGTGCCGATGTGACAGCTAACAACCAAGTGCAGGATATCAGACACCTTCTGGCTTCCTTGGGAACAGCATACACATTGACTACAGACATACAGTCAGGAAAACCAGCAATATACATAAAATCAAAATCAATATTTTTAAAAGACCAGAATGAGACATAGTAATACCAATCTAAAATAAAACAAGAGAGATAAATTATATATACAATAAGATGGATGAACCTCAAAAACACTGAGAGAAAGAACCAGACCTAAAGGCTTTACATATTATCCTTCCTGCACAGAGTCTAAAAAAAGGAAGACTGCAGAGACAGAGAGCACTCAAGCTTTCTGACCCCGAGAGCCAACAGCCACCAAGAGCAGTAGGCAACACCTGCTCATTTGGGCAGGACACAATGGTCTTCAGCCACAGAAATGCCAAGGACACACTGAAACATGGGGTGCCATGACCTGTGACTTTAGCTTCCAAAAAGCTGAAAGGCACCAAAGATTTGCAACCATCATTCCCTTGACTACTGGGTTGAGTGACAGTTGCACGTGGAAGAGTGAGGACAGGTGAAGGTCAGCTATTGGCTACTTACAAGGACAACAAGGGACAGCAAACAAAGGTTCCTTTCACCAAGTCTGACAACCTAAATTCCTGGGACCCACAAGATAGAAGGAAAGAACCAACTCCTACAAGTTGGAGTTGTCCTCTGACTGCCACTAGTACACATGGTATGTGTTACACACACACACACACACACACACACACACACACACACACACACGCACGCACATAGATGTAATTTAAGTGCTTCGGTGAACCAACTATTCCACAACACACATTTCCATTAGACACAAGATGTCTTAACTCTGTAGACTTACCTATAGAGATGGCGGTCACAAAGCTAAAATTAAAGAGCCAAAAATCAGTTATTTGAGTTAAAGAATTTGTTATATATATAGTGATGGCTGTCAACACAAGAATGATGGCAGGGTGACAGAGCTGAGCTTTTGACTGCCAGAAAGTCCATCAGGAAGGTCAGAAGACAAAGGCCCCCAACTCACTGTGCCTGGCCTTGGTTAGGTTCTTCAGGTGCATTGCTTCTAAGGGAAAACTAAGGCACACAGTGGGGAGAAAGAGGGTGTCCCCTTCCATCCTAGCCCACTGATAGACACACAAGCATAAAACAAACCCTGACAAATGGCTCTGGAGTCAGTCTTCAGACTCAGAAGTAATTCAGTTTGTTGTGAGTATGTTTGATGTTTGCTGGATATAATTTAGTTTGTTGTTGTGAGTACATCTGATACTTGCTGGATATTCACACAACTACTGTCAGTTCACAACCCCTTCATACACATCTGTAATTCCCACAAAACTAAAAGTAGCAGCCCTGTCACCACCCATGTTCCTCAGCAACAGGAAACCCTAGCAATGGAGGACACAGAGCCTCCATTCCTTCAGCCACTGCATAGGGCTGCCCTCAACACCCTCACTTCAAGAATGCCTGACAAGAATGCCAGGCTCCACTTGGAAGCAAGAAATATAAAACTAATCAAATGGCCTCACCATAGTCATGATCTGAGACAAACAGTTCGTTAGTATAAAAAGAGGAAAATTGTATGGAATAGAAAAATATTTACATTAATCCCAGCACTTGGGAGGCAGAGGCAGGCAGATTTCTGAGTTCAAGGCCTGCCTGGTCTACAAAGTAAGTGCCAGGACAGCTAGGGCTATACAGAGAAACCCTGACTTGAAAAAAACAAAAACCAAAAAACAAAAACAAAAAAATAATTTAATTCCTTAGGAAATAAATTACTTTTTCTTTTATGTCATAGATGGCTTTGAGAATCTCAAACTCCCAGAAAAAACATACACATTTTCTTCTAGTCCCCAAAATGTGTAAAATTCAGTATTAAATTTCAGGACAGTAGAAATTAGAGCCACAGAAGCAAAGGCCTTTGTTTTATGGGTACTTGACACTCCAGAAGGACTGTCTGGTCCAAACAGAGGGGACATGCCCATCCCTCACCTGGGAACTCCTGTTAAGGCCCACAGTGAAACACCAACACAGCCCTGAGACCTACACAATGCCCATCCAATAAGATGGATTTTGGCCCCAGAGGATGAATCTATCCCAGTTACCAATTCCAGATAAACCCTCACAGGAGTCATGCTGGTGGAAAGAGCCCATTGGGCCATTGTGTCCTGGTCAATACAATATGCTCAAAGAAGCAGATCCTGTCCAGGTAGAGGGGGTTCAGATGGACCACACAAACCTGCTGGTGGATCTGCTTCAGGCTTTGCACTGCCTTCTCATCCAGATAGTCTGTGACAAGCCTGCAGAAGGTGAGACACAATGCCGAGTTCATAAGGATTACACTGGAGCCCAGGTTCACATAAGCTCAGAAAGATCAGCTTCTTGTTCATGCTCCCACAGCCCCTGAAAATGTGCCACTTCAGCCTTAAATAAAGCTGTATTGGGGGCTGGAGAGATGGCTCAGTGGGTAAAGACACTTGCTGCCAAGACTGACAGCCTGAGTTCAATCCCTGGGACCCACAAGGTAAAACTGATTCCCCTCAAGTTGTCCTATGACTTCCACATGTGCATCTTGGCAAACTCATCCCCATGTGTTTCTGTTTGTCTCTCCCTCTCTCAAATAAATAAATAAGTATAATTTCAACACTTCTTTTATGTATGAGTAGTTTTGCCAGCATGTACATGTATGTGTACCATACTCATGACGGATGTCCATGGAGTCCAGAAGAAGATACTAGAGTCCCTAGAACTGGAGTTACAAGTTTGTGAGCCACCATGAGTGTACTGGGAACTGAACCTGGGTCTTCTGAACTGTTCTTTACCACTGAGTCATATCTCCAGCCCCTAAATATAATTTAAAATATAAAACAAATAGTAAGACAGAGCAACCAGGGAAGGTAAGATACACAATGTCAATCTTTGGCCTCCACACATACACACATGGACAAGTACATCACTCACACACACACACACACACACACACACACACACACAGACACACACACACACAGACACACAATCTGTGTTGGTTACAGAAGGTGGGCATCTGAGTGTTACACCTTTATGCTTACATTCAGTTTGCTAAAGACACAATCTTATTTATTATCAAAACAGAAGCACCTTTACTGACCATTATGCTCCTGCTGACACTGTGGAAGAGTTAAGGCCCCTACAGGGGACATGGATTTCCACAGGTGTTTTCTGTTGTCATCAGAAAGGCTGCTGCTAGTCAACCCAGCACTTAAGTCTTCAGCAGGGGGTACCCTACCTGACTCCCACTGCAGCTCGCTGAACACAGGCTATCAGATAAACTACAGTCTGCACTGAACATCTGATTTTTTTGGAGATATGGTATATGCTAGCAGAATTATGCAGTGTGAGTTACTTATGGATCTGCAACCTCCTGTGCTTTAGGCCAAACTATGCACAGCCACAACACCCTGGGGATCTAATATCCTCTACTTGCTAGGCAGAGCTACGTGGTAACTAACTCCAACTCCCTGGGAGAAGCTACTCTGCTAAGTGAGAGACAGAGCCACACAGAGTCCAGTCCCCTGGAGGTCTGAAATCTCCTGCGTGCTGCACAGAACTACCATACTGCCTAATACCCTGAGGTCACATATCGACCCAGCAACTTGGGAACGGGTCTCAAATGTACCTTACCATCATCACAATGCACTGCAGAGGAAGGTCACGGCCCATGGGACTTTTGCCACAACCAAGGAGAGCAGGGTCATCAACAACTAGGTGCCCATTCTACCCATATAGACTGTGAGCTGTGCTCTGGAGCCAGGGGACAAGCAAATGCCCTTGGGACTGACTGACAGGTAGGAATGAAGTCCATGTGCCCATCTGCTGTCATTTTGGCCTAGGGAGCCACCGTACACAACCACAAAGGACTTATATACAAGTCTCAAGCTCGAAGGGGAAGGAAGGTCACAGACTGTGAGGCACTAAGTCCTTACTCTCGAGGACTCGGCTGCACAGTGACATAAGGAAATCACAGCTCTTGAAATGCACTGTTGTGCATGTCCTTGACCTGTTACTTTATGGTTACATTACAGGCTCAGCCAAAGAGGGAAATATTCAAGGAGAACTTCCAATCTTACCCTGTCTTCCTTTTTCTTCTTTGACTTTTTTTCTCCCCAGAAAGGGTTTCTCTGTGTAGCCCTGCCTGTCATGGAACTCAGAGATCTGCCTCCCTCTGCCTTCTAGGTGCTGGAACTAAAGGTTTGAGCCACTACTGCCTAGCTCAAAGCAGTTTAAATTATTCAAGTGACACATGGGGGCTGAGGAGAAGACTCATCAAGAAAGTATCTTACCATACAAGTCAAACAACTTGAGTTCAGATCCCCAGACCCGGGGAGAAGCCAGACACAATGATGCATTTATATGTGTAATCCCAGGGAGACGAGAGGTACAGACCAGAGAATCAGCTGAAGCTCACAGACACTGTCTCAAACAAAGTGGAACATGAGGAAGATGTTCCTCTGACCTCCGCGCATGTTCTCTGGCACACACGTGCTCCCACATTCACACACAGTGACAAATGACAAGTGCCACCTTTGAACAGTTTCTCTCATCATGTGAGTCATAGCTTTGGGATGATGAGGAGAAACCAGATAGACAAGGAAGCACAGAATTATGACTGACCACCTCAGTGTAAAAATGGAGCCTTAAATACACAAATGATCAACAGTCAGAGCAGGGAAGCTCTTCTCAAACCCCCAAATCACTACTATCACCTAGCTTCACCAATGGCATCTCCTACCTGTTACTCTGTGTGGCCAGCTTGTACAGGGCATAGGTGACCTCTGCACAGGCAAGGATGGCACCATGTCTCGTGTGTAGATCTGGACTCTGTGTCATCAACAGTAGTGCAGGGAATACTGCAATAGTCGGGTTGAGAGACACATAGAACAACACGTTACTTACAAGTATTTCCTCTGAAAGTCAACGCTGTCAGGGTCACCACCACTGTTTCTAATGGGCAGAGCCCCCTCCTGGGCAACCAAGCGATGTCATAGAACACAGCAGATACATCTAGGCATATATACACATACACAGCATATACAACAGTATAGATATCCAGGCACCGATGCCCAGTGAGAGACCACTGAGAAAGAGGTCATGTCTGCTGATTTTCCTGCCTGCACCTCTACCTGCTAGGTGGTGGCAGTACTCTGCCTGAGGAGAGCAAAGGCCACACATCCGTGAAAGGTGACAGGCACTTCCATTCATTACTCCCTCCCAACAAGAACAGAAAACCTCAGCCTCTGACACTTAGGAAGGAGAAAGCAGAACAGCTCCAAATTCCGAGTGCAGGCCAATCTAGAGGCCCCGCCCACTCCAATCAGCCCTGGAGTTCACCATCATCCTTAACCTGCACAGTGCAGCCCACAGTACAATTCCTTGGTTTTTGGATGGCACCTGTGCCTGATGCCACCCAAGGCTGCCACTGGACAAACACACTGCATTTGTCTTCATTGTTCTACCCTGACTTGGCCCAAAGCTTACTCTTTAGCAACAGATTCAGGACTTCATTATCATCACCCACTATGAGAACAGCACATTTCTGTTGTGTCTGTGCATGGGGAGGGGCACACACGTGCACATGTGTGAGAGAGTGCAACAGGCAGTAGTGTGTAAACCTACCGTGCATGGCTATGTACTCGGGTACTTGTGGAGTCAGGTTGTGCAATGCCTTTGCAGACAGTTCTCGGATGGCCCTGAGAAGTAACGGAGCTGTTAGTAAGGACAGATTTACACACTCACACAGCCTTAGGATGGAAACACCCAAAGATCTATCAAAGATGAACAGATAGGTAAAATATGATAGATATAGACAATGCAATATTGTTCAACTAACAAGAAAAAGAATTCTGACACTTGCTATAACAAAAATGATGATTTATAGTCAGCAGATCAAAAACTGCCCAGGTTTCTTGTGTAAGGCTCTAAGTTAAGGATAGTTTTTATATTTTTAAGGGTTATATAAAGAAAAGATAATACATATATGAGTCAGAGACCTAAGGCATTAACTATCTGTCCCTTTAAAGGAAAAGCTGAGGGCTGGAGAGATGTTGCAACGGTTAAGAGCACTGTCTACATTTAGAAAGGTCCTGAATTCAATGCCCAGCAACCACATGGAGGCTCACAACCATCTGTAATGAGATCTGATGCCCTCTTCTGGTGTGTCTGAAGACAGCCACAGTGTACTCATACATAAATAATTCTTTAAAAAGAGAAAAAGGAAAAAAAGAAAGAAAAAGCCAATTGCCCATGCACACATTTCAATATCACGTTACACTTGAAGAAATCTATGAAACAAAGAGAAATATTTCATAATAACAAATATAACAGGATGATGTGCATGATCAATATGGAGGCTTGGGCCAGAGTTTCTTCACGCCAGAGAGCCCCACACTACAGAAACATGGCAGCAGTTAAAAAATACTTTTAAGGCTTTAGTTCTTTTGGAAACCGAAACACTCCCCAGTGAACTACAAAGAAACCACTCTGACACTGGGATTTATGGAAGGGACACCATGATTATATTGCTAATTTCCCCAGCATCTGCATTTGGCTGACCAGGCCTGCCTAGAGATGGTGGCAAAACATGACAGTGCTAACGTCTGAGTTACACACTTGCCTTTCCTCTTTAAAGACACACTTAACTACCTATAAAATACCATGAGAGCCCCAAAGCTTCTACTGTAACTATGAAAACTACCACTAAAGACTGCTCAGCAGTTAAGTTACAACATATAAGATACCTAGGGGGGGCCAAGCAGAGCAGAACCAGTGTGCAGGCAGGGCAACTGATGAAGAAGACCAGGCTACCCCAGTTGGACTGCACTGTCCTCAGGCTGTAGCTTCCCTATTACATGTGACAAGGTATTCAGAAATAATTACAACTCAGACTTGCCCAACCAACAGCCCCAGAAATGAAACAAATAGACCTTTAACAGCATGCCACACACAAACTGGAAGTTTCATTACTTCTCAGAAATAATTCATTTAAAAATAGTTTACCTATAATGAGAAAATACACTCATAAACTTACAAAGCTCAACTAAACTCTTGCCATTGAGGGGGAAAAAAAGAGTTTTCTGAGAGTCACAAAGACAAAACCTACCCATCCCAATGGTTGATTTTCATGGAGACCAGGTGATCAATCATGGGCTTGGTGTATTCCTGGAAGCCAGCAATAAACACACTGAAAGACATGAAAGAGAAAAGGGGAAATATGAGCAGATACAATGATACATATGTATAAAATTCTCCTAAGACATTATTTTATGTATTACTTAAGGTTTAAAAATACCTAAGAACTTGGAGGAGCCAAACCCTTCATATACTGCTCTTGAGAATGAAAACTAACAATTATGTTAAAAAAATAGTTTAGCCATTCCTATCAAAGTAAAAGCTACCTACCAGATGACCTGAACATTGCCTGCATCGGCAATAACTCAAAACAGGAGAGCAAGAAACCATGTACATAGCTCAGCAGCACACCCAGGACTGTGACTAGAAACAGCATTCCATGCATGTGCAGCTGATCGGGAGGCAGACTGCTTAGCCACCCATGCCATGGGCATGCAAGAACTTCCGTTTGGAGCCAGGGTCTTACTATGTACCCCTGGCTGGCCTAAATCTTGCTATATAGCTTAGGCTGGTCTCAAACTCAGAGATCAGCCTGCCTCCCAAGTGCTGTGATTGAAAGCATGCGTCAACAAACTTGGCTTCTTATTGTTTTGAAGATTCATTTTTATTCCATTTGATTTGGGTTTTTTTTTTTTAACTTTTTAAAGAATTTCATACAACTCCTCCTATCCACCTTCCAACTTCTTTACAATGTCATGGCCTCTTCAATTATTAGTGGGTATGTATGTACACGTACAACATGCTGAGTTCGTTTAATATGTTTACCTAAGGCTGCCCACTTGGGATTAGATAACCTACCAGGGGGCTTGTTCCTGCAGATGACTTACTCTCCTGTTGGCAGCCATTAACTGCCTATAGCTCTTCATCTAGAGATGGGGCCTTGTGAGATTTTCTTCATCTACACTGGAGTGTGAACTGGTGTTGCCATGGTGCAGATCTCGTTTAGATGATCATATTGTTAAACTTTCATAGGTGTAGACCGAGTCATACATAAAAGACACTATTCCACAGAAGACATTCTGGTCCTCTGGCTCTTACAATGCTCCCTGCTTCTCTCCATAATGTTCCCTGAGCCTTGGGTGTATGAGTTGTGGTGCAGATCTACTGAGGATGGGTATCAATGGTTAGTTTTTCTCTGAATTTTTATCAGTTGTGGATTTCTGGGATGGACTACTCTGCTCTCTCCTAGAGGCCATGACCTCACCAGCCACAAGTAGTTGGCTAGGTGTACAGTACCAAGTGTGGATAAAGTACCTCCTATTGAGTGGATCTTGAGACTGTTGTTCATTACACCCAAGATATAAGTGCCACTACTGCACCTCTGGATATATTTTGCTGTGCTATCAGTCAGATAGAATTAGTCACTGCTTTTCCCCTTGGCAGCTTACATAGCACCCTCAGGTTCTATGAGGGCTAGCCTTCAGGGAGAATTAAGTCCTTCGTCTTATGTGTGTTGTATCTTCAGGGACAGGATCTTACCTTCAAGTTCTGGAAGGTAAACAAAGGCAACAGCAATGACCTATTTCATTTTGGAGGTCTCTTGTAATTTTCCTGACCAATAACTTAGGAGGAGGTTTCCCATGCCTGGCACTGGGGTCTTTGTTAAATAATCATGTGGTTTGAATAAGAAATGTTTCTCATAGTCTCAGGTGTTTGAACACTTGGTCCCCAGGTAGTAGTGCTGTTTTGGAAGGTTCATATTGGTGTGGCCTTGTTGGAGGAAGTATGTCATTGGGAGTAGGCTTTATCTACAAGCAATCCACTACACTCCTTTTTCTTGGTCGAGATGTGAACTCCAGCCACCATGTCTGAGGCTTGCTGCCATAACGGAGTCATTCCTCTGGACCCATAAACCCAAATAATCTCTTTCTTCTGTAAGTTCTCTTGGGCATAGTGCTGTATCAAAACAACAGAAATTTAACTGATATAGTCTTTGGCTCTTGGGAGCAGCATTACAACTAAGTAGTATAACTCCATGTAAGTTACTTGAATATATATAACATATACTTATGTATTTATTAGTAAAACATTTCTCTATGGATTTTTCAACCATCCTTAATGCTATTCATCCCTTCTTTTTCTGTGTATTGTCCTCTCTAGCCCCTCATTAGGTAAAGTGCTCCCCACATTATCCATATTTTCCAGTGACCGAATATGCCCCTCTCCAGAGATCCTTCTACAGTGCCCCTGACCATGGTCCCTTTTCATTTCTTAGGTAACTCTAGATCATATGCTCACATCTAAAGATTACAAGGGAGGATCCACAAATAAGAGAAAACAGACTGCATTTGTCTTTCATGGACTTGATTAAGTCACTTGGAATAATATCTTCTCGTTCTCTCCATTTACCTTCAAATTTCATGGTTTCACTGTTCTTTACAGCTAAAGAGAATCCCACTGTGTGTATGCACAACACTTCTATCATCCATTCATCAGTTGACAGGTTGTCTGCATGCCCTGGCAATTGTGGAGAAGGTGGCAATGGACACACCTGAGAAGCTACCCGTGGGGTGGGTGTGTCCTCAAGAGCAGTGTGGCTGGGTCACATGGTACATCTTTTAGCTTGAGAACTCTCCATACCACTTTTCTGAGTAGCTGCACCAGTATGCAATCCCACCAAAGGGAACGAGGGTCCCCTTTCCCCACATCCCTGTCAGCATTCTCTGTCAGCTGTTTTCCTGATCTGAACCATTGTCACTGGGGCAAAATGAACTGTCAAAGTAGTTTTTAATTTACATTTCCGTAATTGCTAAAGATAAACAAACACTTTTTGCATTTCTATCAAGAGATTTCTTAGCTATTTTATTTCTTCTTTTGAGAACTGTGTACAGACCCATGGCCCTTTTTAAACATTGGGTTGTTTTCTTGATTTGTTTTTTTTAGTTATTTATGTATTCTGATCCTCTTACCAGATGTGTAGGTGGCAAAGATTGTCTCCTGCCTTGTAGACTTGCTTTTCCATTGTTTCCTTTGCTATAGAGCAGTGTTTTAATTTTATGATGTTCACTGGTCAACAGTTGGCCTTAATTCCAAAGCAAACACAGTCATATTCACAAAGTTCTTTCCTACACCTTTACATTGTTCTTTTAGTAGTTTCAGTATTCAGGCTTCACATTAAATCTCTGGTCCATTTGGAGTTGGGTTTTGTGCAAAGAGATAGATATGGGTCTAATTTCATTCTTCTACATGGAGATATTCAGTATTCCCTGAATCATTTGTTGAAGATACTGTCATTTCTACTGTGTGCTTTGGGTATCTTATCAGATGTGCGATTGCTATGACTATGTGTCCTCACGTTTGGGTCTACCTTATTTCTTGTTTGTGCTTTTGTGCCAGGACCACGCTGTTTTTATTACTACAGCTCCCCAGCATAGCTTGAAGTCTGGTACGGAAGCCTCCCAGCACTGTTCTTTTGCTTTAGGATTTCCTTGAGTATCCAGGATTTTTTGTGGCTCCATAGGAATTTGAGGATTTTTTTTGCCATGGGGATTTTGCTTGGGACTGCATTGAACCTATAACTTCCTTTTGGTAATATGGTCATTTTCACAGTATCAATTCTACCCATCCATAAGCACGGGAGGTCAGTCTATCCTCCAGTATCTTTCTCAATCTCCTCCCTCAGAGATTTAAAGTTTTCACTGTAGAAGTTTTTACCTCTTCTGTTAGGTTTATTCCTAGATACTTTTTGTGAGTCTATTGTGAGTAGGAGTGTTTCCATAATCTCTTTCTCGATGCGCTTGTTGTTGGTATACAGAAGGGCTTCTAGCTTTTATAAGCTGATTTTGTATCCTGCCACTTTGCTTAAAATGTTGATCATATCTAGAAGTTTTCTGCTAGAACTTTTTAAAATGTCTTTATATTATCTGCTAACAGAACAATCTGACTTCTTTTCCTATTTATAGTCTTTTAATTCTCTTGTCCTATTATTATAGGAAACACTTCAAGTGCTAGGATGAAAAGGGTTGGAAATACTAGACAGTCCTATCTCATCCCAATCTTAGTGGGTCTGCTTCGACGTTCTTCTGTTCAGGATGGTGTCGGTTATGGGTTTGTCATACATAGTCGTTACTGTGCTAATGTATGGTCCCTCTTGTCCCACTCTCCCCTTTGATCATAAAGCATTTTGAATTTGTCAAAGCCCCTTCTGCATCTATTGAGACGATTATGTCATTTTTGTCTCTAAGTATATGGCTTGTTGCTTTACTGATTTACATGGTGAACACGGCTGCATCTCCAAGATTAAAGCAACCTAATTGTAGTGGATGGTGTGTGTGTGTGTGTGTGTGTGTGTGTGTGTGTGTGTGTGTGTGTATGTGTGTGTGTATGTATGTATGTCCCTGTATTCTGCTTGTAAGTATTTTATTAAGGATTTTTGCATCTATTAGGTTCACCAGAGAAAATTGGCCTATAGTTTTCTCTTTTTTTTGTGGGTGTCTTTACCTGGTTTGGGTATTAAAGTTATATTGGCTTCATAAAAGGAGTTTGGAAGCACTTCTATTCTGACTTATTTATTTGTTTTGTAAAGATTTCAGGAGTGTAAGTTATAGGAGCTGGAGAGCTGGCTTGGCGGTTAAGATGACCGACTGCTCTTGCAGCAGGCACAGGTTTCATTTCCAGCACCCAGTCTACATGGTGGTTCACAATATCTACAACTCCAGTCCCAGGGTTGCATGCCTGCACCAGGTGGATAAACACATGTCACAGAAGACATGCTGATTGTAGATCTTTTTAAAAGTCTGACAGAATTATGCTGTGATTCCATCTGGGCCTGGGCTGTTTTAGTCAAAAGGCTTTTTGTTATTGCTTTAATCTTCTTACATGGTATGGATCTATTAAAATATTGGTCTCTTCTTGGTTCAACTCTGGTGGTTTGGATGAGTCTAGAAACTCATCTACTTCTTTCAGATTTTTCTAGTAGAGTACACACAATTTTGAAGTATTCCCCTACAGGAAATGCCATCATATTCTGTAATTTTTTGGGTGTCTTTTGTAATGTTTCCCTATTTGTATGTAAGTGGTAATTTGGGTGATCTTCCTTTTGGTTAGTTGGGTCAAGGGTTCTACAATCTTGCTTATCTTCCCAAAGAACCAGCTTTTAGACTCATCTATTCTTTGTACTGTTTTTTGTTGTTGTTTGCTTGTTTCTATGTCATTAATTTCTGAGTTTCTTCTAACACAGGTGAATGTCATTAGAAGATATTTTAGCTTAGATTTTAAGTATACTAAGAGACAGGATCTCTGGAAGAATGTATGATATATTTAAGGGTAGAGAGATACTTGGTTGTTGAAAAGCACTTGATGCTCTCATAGAGGGCCTAAGTTCTATTCTCAGAACCAAGATAGAAGCTTACAACTGTCTGTAACTTGAGTTCCAGGGGATTCAACGTTTGTTTTTTTTTTTTTCCTATTTCTGCAGGCACCAGCCTTACAAATGTTACACATGCATATATGCAGGTAAAATATTCATGCATACAAATTAAGTAAAAACCCTTAAAAGAAACATATATAAAGGAATCTGAAAGTAAGATATATCCAAAGGCATGGATGGCTCTGCAAAGAGGAGGCACACCCTTTGTCTTTACAGGGTACACTATTTTGCTGTATTTTAATGCTATTGTCTTGTAAGAGTTGTTTGTAGGAAAACTAAATTAAATCACAGGGAGGTTCCTGATGTCTACCTGACATAGTTATACTTTCTATGGTAAAATTCTAGATCGACAGGAAATAAGAAATTAGGACAGATTTACTGTAAAAATGCCACCTAGGCATGCAGCAAGGCCCCATTCTAGGTCATCTACCTTGGTCTTAAGTCTATTAGCACTCATCTTTTGCGAGCATTTCTGTATGAAAGTAATAGTGTCGCCATGCTGGGAACCTGCATAGCACATGGTAACTGTGGTGGAAGTCTCTGCTCTCACCTGGTGAGAGGCTTCAACCAGACAGCAGACTAGGGGCTCTCTTTCCTCCCAGTGTCCCTAGCTCTTGGTCAGGCCTCATCTTTTTTTTTTTTTTAAGATTTTTATTTTATGTATATGAGTACACTGTAGCTGTACAGATGGTTGTGAGCCTTCATGTGGTTGTTGAGAATTGAGTTTTTAGGACCTTTGCTCACTCTTTTATAAGTACACTGTAGCAATCTTCAGGTGTACCAGAAGAGGGCGTCAGATCTCATTAAGGGTGGTTGTGAGCCACCATGTGGTTGCTGGAATTTGAACTCAGGACTTTCGGAAGATCAGTCAGTGTTCTTAACTGCTGAGCCATCTCGCCAGCCTTTTTTTTTTTTTTTCTTTTTGTAAATTATTTTATTTCTTGCCACCTACTACATTTGGATTTGGTTTGCTTTTGATTTTCCAAATTCTTGAGTTGCATCATTAAATCATGTACTTTTGCTCTGATTCTTTTAATGTAGCTGGCTAATAAATTTCCCTCTCAAGACTGCTTTTAATATACCCAATGTTTGGGGGTGGGGTGTCTGTGTTTAAGTTATAAGAATTGTTTCATTGCTTTCTTGATTTCTTCTTTGACCCACTCATCATTTAGTAATGTACTCTTTAATCTCCACCACAGGTCTGTAGACTTCCTACAGATTCATTTGCTGTCTTTTTAAGTTCTGTTGTACTGTGGTCAAATACAACACAGAGATATTTCAAATCTTCTAAATCTGTTAAGATTTCTTTTGTATCTATTTTAAGAGAAGCTTTATGGATTGTTGAGTGGAATGTGTATTTTTTTGATGTTTGGGTTCCAAAGATATCTGTTAGGCCTATTTAATGCATAATGCTGTTTAAATTCTGATGATTTTTATTTTTATGGCCTGTCTGTTGAAGAAAGCTAAGGTATTGAAATCACCTACTAAGTTGGAGTTAATCTATGTCTTGAAATCTAGCACTACACTTTGTATGAAATTAGGTACACAGAACGTTTAGGATTGTGATGTCATCTTGGTTAATTGTTCTCTTCATTAGAATGAAGTGTCCTTCTTTATCTCTTCTGATTTCAATCCATAATACAGATTTAGTTTAAAGTCTACTATACAAATGATAGGATAGCAATACCTACTTGCTTCCGGATCCCACTTGCTTATTCTTTCCAACCTTTTCCTTTAAGGTGGTTCCTGTCTTAGAAGGTTAAGTTGACTTTTTTATAGATAATAGAAAGATGGATTTTGTTTCTAATCCATTCACCTAGCCCAGGGCTTTTGATTAAAAAGTAAATGGCTCTGTAACTCCTTCCATGGGTGTGCCTGGCAAATACAGAAGTGGATGCTCACAGTCAGCTATAGGATGGAACACAGGGCCCTCAATGGAGTAGCTAGAGAAAGTACCCAAGGAGCTAAAGGGGTCTGAAACCCTATACGTGAAACAACAATATGAACTAACCAGTACCCCCAGAGTTCATGTCTCTAGCTGTATATGTAGCAGAAGATGGCCTAGTCGGCCATCACTGGGAAAAGAGGCCCCTTGGTCTTGCAAACTTTATATGCCCCAGTTCAGGGGAATGCCAGAGCCAAGAAGTGGGAGTGGGTGGGTAGGGGAGCAGGGCGGGGGAAGGTATAGGGAACTTTCGGGATAAAATTTGAAATGTAAATGAAGAAAATATCTAATAAAAAAGTAAATGTCATTAATATTTAGTTACTAATTGAAAAGTATTGATTGCTATCGCTTTGATTTTGTTGTTGTTGTATGCTGTTTCACTAATTATAACTTCATTGATTCACTTTACATATGGTCTTATTCTTCTCCTCAGCCTGAATTTTTTTTTTTGTTTTTTTTTTGTTTTGTTTTGTTTTTTGAGACAGGGTTTCTCTGTGTAGCCCTGGCTGTCCTGGAACTCACTCTGTAGACCAGGCTGGCCTCGAAATCAGAAATCCACCTGCCTCTGTGTCCCAAGTGCTGGGATTAAAGGCATGGGCCACCACTGCCCAGCCTCAGCCTGAAATATTGCTCCCAGTATTCTCTGTAAAGTTGGGTTGGTGAATATCCATTTTTTTTAGCCTGTTTATTTATATCATGAAAAGCTTTCTCTTTCAACTACAGCAAACAGTTTGCTGGTATAGAAGTCCAGGTTAGTATCCAGGTCTTTTAGAACTTGGAATATATTGCTTTGGGCTCTTCTCAATTTCAAGGTTTCCACTGAGAGACTATATTATTCTAATGGGTTTTCCTTTATATTTAACTTCTGGTTTTTCTCCTGCAGCTTTCTTTATCCTCTGTTTGTTTTGTATAACTAGTGTATTAGCTATAATATTCCATGGGAAGTTTCTTTTCTGTCATCTACTTGGTATTCTGTGTGCATCTTTGAGGGTTATTTCTTTCACTAACATGGGGAAATTTTCTTCTATGAACCTTAAGATCTGTGGTCTATGACGCTAACCTGGGATTCTTCTCCTTGTATGTCTAGAACTTGAAGATTTGGTCTTTTCATGATGTTCCACATTTCCAACATGCTACTTTAGTGTTTTAAAAGTTTTGTTTTGGTTTGGTTTTTTCCTTTCGCTCCAGGCAGTGGCAGCACACACCTTTAATCCTAGAGCTCGGGAGGCAGAGGTAGGTAGATCGCTGAGTTTGAAGCCAGCCTGGACTACAGAGCAAGTTTCGGGACGGCCAGGATTATACAGAATAACCCTGTCTCAACAACACACACCCCAAAAGTAAAAAATAAAAATGTTTTTCATATTGTTGCCTGTGTGTCTAATTCCTCTACTTTATCTTCAAGTCTCAACACTCTATCTTCCACATGACCCACTCTACCTGTACGGCTTCCCTCTGGGTTTTCTGATTGAATGACTGAGTTTTCAGTGCATCTTCATTTGAGCACTCTTCAATATTCCTATCTCTCTACTGAATTCAGGTTTCCAGTCCTGAACTGTCTTCCTTTCCCTTGGCCACACGTGTGTGCTTTCCTGGGCATCACTCGGGTCTTCCTTTTCCTCTGCCGCAGGTGAGTGCTTTCTTGAGTTATCACTCAGGCAGTTCTTCTCTGAGGTAAATGAGCTGTGTGTGTGCATCTACTTTACGTTTGTTTCTTCAATCCTTTGATGAACTTCATGACTGTTCTTCTAAATTCTGTGTCCATGGGTCCATCTTGGTAATTCTCATTTCTATAGACCTGGTGGATCTTGATGGATAGATTGGAGCAACCAAGACGACTTTGGTTCAGAAATAAGAAAAATGGAATGCAAGTGGAACAAACTGGATCTGCTTGATTTACCCTATATACACCTAGAGAGTGTGAGGGCGGCACAGATGGCCACAAAGTTAGACTAGCATACAGGCTGTGTGGCTGAGGCTATGGGCCTTGGGGAAGGAACGACACAGGCAAGCAGGGTTTCAGGAACTTACCAGACTGGGCCAGCACACAAGATGTGCAACAGGCTAGGTCTGTGGGTGGGGAAGGTACAAGCAGGCTAAGGTCCAAGGAACTCACCAGACTGGATCAGAACACAGGATGTCTGACCTAGCCTAGGCCTACAGGTTAGGTATAGTATGAATAGGCTAGGGTCAGGTAGACTCATCAGACTGGTCGAACACACAGGATCTGTTATACTCATCCATGTGTGCGTGCAGCCTGTGTTGGCATATACACATGTGTGAGGGTCCCTGAGGAGGCCAGAAAGGGATGCCGGATCTCTTTCTTGTAGCTAGAGTTACCGGCAGCTGTGTACCTTCTGACACAGGTACTGAGAATCAAACTCAGATCTTTTGCAAAAACAGCAATAGTAACCACTGAGTCCTCTCTCCAGCCATCTGAACTTCTTGACACAACATATAAAAATGAATGAATCACTAAATAATCATGTTAAGAGGAAAAGATTAGACAAAATGAAAAGCAATCTATAATAAAAACAGAATTTGTTGGGTAACAAGTACGCTCAGAACCCTGACAGCTTACCCACCTGACAGTTTTTGCGACCTCCTTGTCAGACTCAGTAAGCTTTACACTTTGTATGCATGTAATGTGTTAATTACACATCAGTGAGACTATTAGAATATACAGAAACAAAAAGGCACAGTTGGCAAACAGTTTGCACTAAAAAAAATAAGAAAAATAAAACTCAGCAAAAAACTGGCCTGCAGCTGGGCGTGGTGGTGCACGCCTTTAATCCCAGCACTTGGGAGGCAGAGGCAGACAGATTTCTGAGTTCGAGGCCAGCCTGGTCTACAAAGTGAGTTCCAGGACAGCCAGGGCTATACAGAGAAACCCTGTCTCGAAAAAAACAAAAAAACAAAAAAACAAAAAACAAAAAACAAAACCTGGCCTACATTTGCCTTGGAGCATCAGCAAAGGAGAAACAGAAGGGCAATAAGCATGTGGGAGTCTGTCCAACATGGTCATCCGCACAGGTGAGTGCTCTGAATGCCAAGATGCTCACACAGCCTGGCTGCTGCCAATCTCAAGGAGGTATGGAGAAGCCGAAACCACACATTCACAGTTTCATGCAAAGTTAAATCTCTGGTTAGTCTTTACGTAAGAAAATTAAAATGTATATCCTAGTAAACATTTCTAAATAAGTGTCTGCAAGAGCTTAGTTTATCATGACAAAAACTCAAAAATGCCCAAACTGCTGATCGACATGGCAAGCTGAGCAGCACCAGAAATCACAATTTAGAAGCACCTAAAACAAGAGACCACTGTGTTCAGTGAAAGAACCTTCAAATTCCCAACGGGCACACAGCAGAGGGTCACAAGCGTCACTACGACATACACTTATGAATTTACAGATTTGCACCATTACAATATATGAAAATGCATATGCTGAACACATTCAGTCTACCATATGCCTTTAACACTCAAATGATAATCAGTTGCAGTGGCCCAACTAATGCCTCCCCGGGGACCCTCTACCACTTTTGAAGCTACTCAATATAGCAGACCAAGCAGGTTCAGAAACACCTTCTCTGCAACCTCCTCCTTGAATACTGTCCCAAGTGAGGAGAGTTACAAGCCCAGGTACCTACCCCCTTCCTCACACCCTTCATTCATCCCTCTGCCCTTTACAGTTAGTATCCCAATGCCACCCAATTTCTATTCACCAGAACACAGTGCTGAACAAGCACACTGCATTTGGGAACTGCCTTACTTCCTGTTTCCATTGCTCTAACAAACACCATGTCCAAAGCAACTTGGAGGAGAGAGGGTTTATTTGGCTTACAGTTACACAGCACAGTTCATCATCAAAGAAAGTCAGGACAGGAACTCAAACAGGGCAGGAGCTGATGCAGAGGCTATGGAGGGATGCTGCTTACTGGCTTGTTCCTTGGTTTGCTCAGTCTCCTTTCTTATAGAACCCAGGACCACCATCCCAGGGATGGCACCACCCACAATGGACTGGGCCCTCACTCATCAATCACTAATTAAGAAAATGCCTTACAGACTTACCTATAGCCAGATCTGTATGGAGTTATTTTCAAAACTATGGTTCCCTCATCGAAGATGACTTTAGCGACTATCAAACTGACATAAAATTGTTTATCACAGGGACCTCAGGACAAACTACATTCACCTCCCCGCTGGCTGAGGCCCCACACCTTGCTCCTAGTCACAGCCTTCTAGAAACCATACACATGCTACTTTCTGTGAATCCTGCCCTCTAGGATCCAGACTGAGAGAAATACCAGTAAGGGAGCTGAGACCCTGGCCAGAGGCTCTGCGGTGCTAGGATATGGTAAAGCCTGCTATTAGACTGTCCTCAAAATACAGCAGCTTATCTGATACTCGGATCTGAGAGTCACAAAGACCCAGTGTACTGGAAAACCCACACACTAGAGCTAGGTCATGTTCTGTGTTGTGCATTTTTTTTAAAGATTTATTTATTATATGTAAATACACTGTAGCTATCTTCAGACACACCAGAAGAGGGCATCAGATCTCATTATGGATGGTTGTGAGCCACCATGTGGTTGTTAGGATTTGAACTCAGGACCTTCGGAACAGCAATCAGTGCTCTTACCTGCTGAGCCATCTCTCCAGCCCCCTGTCATGCATGTTTACAGAATGGACATTATAAAGTATGTATAAGTTTTAGACTGGTGTGGGAACCTTAGCAACAAGTAAAATTTGCCAAACTACCAGCTATTTTACCTAAGAATCTCTGAGAAAGGGCAGAGACCCTCATATACAACATTCACATGCTAATAATCAGAGGACAAAGAATATGTGGACACAGACATGAAGTGCTGGACTGAGGGGTAATGGTATGCAGGCAAGGGCAAATATGATCGCATTCTTCCTGGAAAAGAGGCTGGTCACCCTTTAGTTTTTTTTTAGTTATTATTTTCTTCTTCTTCTTTTTTTTAAAGTCTGTCAAAGCTGGTTATGGAGAGGTGTAAATTCTGCGTGGTCTGCACAGCATGGCTGTCAGGAAATCTACCCCGAGGGTTTACAGTGGTCAAAAATGCTTTAAAATGCACTTGACATGTTTCTCCTAATTCAAGGCAAATAAACTACTTCACGAAGCATCATACCCTTTTCACATTGGTGTTAGAGTGTGAAACTGCTCCCTAGTATTTATGTTATACAGCAAAAATAATTGGATGTGATTTCTGAAAACAGCAGTTAAGGGTTAAATATTTATCCCTTGACTTGAATTTTCAAATATCTCTATCATACTCACCTGAGAAACAATCAGATAATTTCAACTTGGAACACATTTTATTGAAACAAACAAACAACAACAACAAAAATCAATCACAGTCACTTCAAATCCAAAATGTCATTTTGAAAGATCAATACATGTGTGACACCAGGTGGGAAAGCTGTCACACAGAAGGGCATGCATAGCTGTGCTTGTGGCTATTCCCTGTACAGTTCCAAGGCAGAAAAGCACCAACCAGGAGGACAAGGAGAAGATTAATGTCCAGAGAAGATGTGTGGCCCTAGCCCTGAAGCACAAGCAGGTGCCCATTTCTCCAGCGTGTACCGTGCAGGATGAACTTGGTATGAGAACGGTTTCAGAAGCTGTTCTCAGCTCAATTCCCTCTCTACAACATAAGTTATATACAGACCACAGGATAATGAAGGAAATATTGAAGGTGAATTTTGACACCCAAGTCAAAGAGACAGTTATATTACACACGTTAAAACTTACCTTATAATCAGGAAACAGTTAGATATGTTACCAACTGCAAAATAGTCTGCTGTAGTCAAAATATCAATTCCATGAGGGAAAGTACCCTAAAAAAGTAAAAATAGAGAAAAAACCTGAAAGGTGAGAAACGGCCTCTGAGGGGACAACGGGCAGGCGGCTGAGGCTGAGCCACAGGGCTCACGGGAAAGGACCACCTGGTATGTCACTGCTCATCCCACTGCCCTGCCTGCCCACCAGGGGCTGCACTCAGTGCAACTTCTTCTTCAAAACCGTTTCAACTCAAATGCTATAAAAGTGACACCAGATCTCAGCGGTGCTCAAGTGCTTACTCATGGTGCTTGGTCTCCCTCTGTGGTCACAAAGACAACAGCATAGCCCTCCAGAGCCTGCTGGAGCAGGAAGGCCAATGGAAGTTAGGCAAGCGCCTGCCTGGCTTTGAAACCTGGACCAGGACCCACACCTCACTAGCTGCCACAAGGATGGATGTGGCTGACAGAAACAACCAGGCTCAGGGCTAACAGCCAACCTCTAAGAGCATCACTAACAGCAAGCCATCAGTCCCCCAAAACCAGAGGCAGGTCCTCATCCTCACCTACCAAGAATACTCCTTGTGGAGCCCCTGCCCTAAAACTGTCACGTGATTGGTATGACCAAATATTATCATTTGTGGTGAAAAAAATATTACAATCTAGAAACCATATAAATAACTTTCTTGACAAATATAAGTATGTAGGAAGCTTTATAGCTATTGGCCCAGAGGTGGCTCCATCCCTGTAGGAGATAAGGCTCCCTATCTCTGCACAAAGCTGGCACAAGTCTAACAGGCAAAAGCCAAGAAAAGCACCAGGCACACACCACCAGCACCTACCTGCCACATCCCATACCTCACACAGGGATCGATCTACTCAAAGACAAGCTGTCTCCCCCTCAGCACAGGAGGAGAACAACCAACTGAGGTATCTTATGTACCAGAAAGCCGTCCAGGGGGTGAGCCGGAGGGGGATTGCTAGAGGCTGCTTGATCTGCACAGTGCACACTCTGGGTGCTCTAACCACTTCCTGTGTAAACCAACCTCACAGTTGGTGTGGGGAATGTAAATGAAATGTACTGTCTTTATCAGAATTGAAAGAAGACAGAAGTAGTTCCATGTTTAGAGAAATTGGTAAAGACACCACTAAGTTAGACTATCTCCAGATTAGTATAGTCTTTAAAAAAAGAGAGAGATTTATTTATTTATTCATTTATTATATGTAAGTACACTGTAGCTGTCTTCAGACACCCCAGAAGAGGTTGTCAGACCTCATTAAAGATGGTTGTGAGCCACCATGTGGTTGCTGGGATTTGAACTCAGGACCTTTTGAAGAGCAGTAAGTGATCTTAACCGCTGAGCCATCTCTCTAGCCCCCAGATTAGTATATTCTTAAAGTCAAGATACATGTTCAAGTTCTATTCTCCCTAGCAAAATGCTAGTCCGTTTTGAATTAGCCTGTTAAGTTTTATGAGTCCTAGTTCCAACCACTCAAACCACCCAGAGTAGGGCACAGAATCCCTCACCCTGGGGTTAAAAGCAGAGCAGGACCCCTACTGGGTGTGCTTGCTTGCTGGATTGAGTAGCTTCGCACTTTTCTGCATAAGTGAAACCTTTTGCTTTACAAAAATGCTTTGGATTGTATAGTTATTTATCAAGGAGACCCCAGACTCATTCTCTCATATATGAGAGAGAAGCCCACAGCCTAAGTAAAGTTACTATGACTGCAGCCGGATTCCCAAGAAGACCAAAGCACATGACTGGGCAAGCAAGTGCAAGCACAGGTTTGGCTGTGGCCGAGAAGGAAGGACAGGTCTGAACTGTGCTCAGCAGTACCCATATCACTCAACCAGAATAAGCAACAGCCTAAGGCTCGGCCTGGCCAGACAGCTGTCCTTCCTTCCCAGAAAGGGGACTAAGCACTCACACTCTAGCATTCTCACTTGAATACAGGGTCGTCTGGGGTCTGGGCAAACCACCAGCACACAGCTGTAACCCAGCAACACTCTAAGCAGCCACAGGATGATGCATCCTCATGCTGGTCCTAGACATGGCAACTACTCACTGGTTAATCATAACCTGCAAAGACTCCTAGGCGATAGCAAGGGAACCTAGCAGACATTCATACACACACATCCCTGCTATAGAGCATGCTCAACTAGCCACTCAGGGATCTTGGCCAGGATCTAATTAATGCTGGTGTCAAGACCTTCATCATAAGTAGACCAACCCAGTGGAGGAGTCCATTCCTCTGGGCAGGCCTACTACTTCCTGGACCACGCCCAGCATCCTCTACTATAGACACATCTATCTGTCCTCACAATATTCTTGACCCAAGCCATCTCCAGGTTCTCTCACCTAGAGCACACCCCTCTTGGCATTGACCTCTCTAAGCCCCATCAGCCTTCACACAAGTCTACTCTTCACATCAGCATAGCGCAGGGCTATCCTTCTGCCTTCCTCACTTGTAGCATTAACAAGCACTCAAGAAACTGGTTTGAATAGAAATGGTGCAAACAGGATCCTGTGTTTGAAGGCTTGGTCATAGGGAGTGGCACTATTAAGTTGTGGCCTTGTTGGAGTAGGTGTGGCTTTGATGGAGGAAGTGCATCACTAGGGGGTGGGCTTTGAGATCTCAGAAGCTCAAACCAAATCTACTGGCTCACAGTCTCTTGATGTTGCCTGTGGACCCAGACACAGAAGTCTCTCCAGCACCATGTTTTCTCACCATGACAATAATGGACTAAACCTCTAAACTGTAAGCCAGCCCCAATGAAATGCTTTACTTTATAAGAGTTGCTGTGGACACGGTATCTCTTCACAGCAATAAAACCCTAACTGAGATAAAACCCTAAATCAGTCATTCTTAGCTGTTTTCTCTCAGGGACTCTTCCTCCCTGTCCAGACTCATGCTGGCAGCTGCCCACCTTGTTCAGAGCCTAACCCATGGTCCTCAGCCTTCCTAATGCTTTCGGACCCTAACCCATGGCTCTCACCCTTCCTAATGCTTGGAACCTTTCATACAGCTCCGCGTGGTGTAGTGATTCCCCAGTCACAAAACTATTTTCACTGCTACTTCATAAGTGTGATTTTGATATTGTTATGAATCATAATGTAGATACGTGTTTTCTGACAGTCGTAGGCAACCTCTGTGTAAGAGTCATTAGACCACCCACAAAGGGGCAGCCACCCACAGATTAAGAACCAATGCCCTAATCCCTCTCTAGTCTCCTGCTAGACCAACTTTATACAGAATCTTATACATGGATGAATTTAAACCCTTCTTTCAAGGTCTGTAATGGGTATCAGCTGTGTAATGGGCACAGTTTACGCAACCCCGAGCACAGCTACAGTACTACTGAACATCAAGAGCAGGAGGAGCCAGCCTCCAAATCACAAGCTAGGGACGGTCAGGGACCTACAGGATCCAGGGGCTCAGCCACCTCCTCCAAGCCACCTGGTGCCTGACACGTGTATAGCCCACAACAATACGTGAGGCAAAATCAGAACATGCCTGAAACACTCTCACACGGGGTTTCCTGAAAGACACGTGGGACTCAGTGCTCCCTGGTCACCTTATGGTGAGTCTTGGACCAGAACTGCCATGTTTATTAGCTTGCTCTGAGGTAAGCCTCATCCATTACCCACACCCAACAGTAGAAGAAGATGTGAAACCAAAGCTGCCAGGGTTCCTACCTCTAAGCCTACAGGAAGTTTCAGAAATAAAGATTTATAAAGTGGCCATACCTGTCTCCCCACGTTCTCCTGGAAGGCAGCCTGAGGAGCAAAGAGAACAAACACAGCAGGTGAGTGAGGTTTGCCTCTGCTAAACACCAGAAGATAATTCAAAACAAACACAGTTCAGTGTAAATGACCCATGGCTTCACTTTTTAAATAAAAGCCCTCTTTGTTGGCTGACCAGAGCCCTGGGGTGGCTTGTCACTGTTGCTATGTCCTAGTGCTCTTTAAAGCCACAGGGTAAGAATTCTATTTAGAAGATCAGATGGAACCTGACAGTGACCTTTCACTAGGAATACATTTTCACACTAACACCCCAAGGAAGATCCCGGAATTTAACTCTGAGAACAAACTATACAGGTCAGTAAGTAGAAACCAACTCCTAAAACACCCATTTTTAGGAACCCCATGATCACAACTCATCACCATTCCCAACATATCAGCGCTGCCTCCTAGAGGGCAAACCTGTTTCCAACCAGCTCTCTGAGCTACCTGAGGCCTACATGCCAGGCAACAAACAAGTTGGGGCTCACAGCGGCCCATCTGAACGTAAAGAAAACTAAGTACTTCTAGGTAAACCTTGTACGGATGACTCTTCTTTCTTTGTTGACCACTTTCCCTGTCTCTCACGATGTCCGACCTAGGACTGTCTGACCAACATGACAATGGCCCCTTATGCCTGGCTTATTGCCCAGTGGGGTTTGAACTTTCCCCAAAGCATACACGGCTGAGTCCCAACCGGGATTAGAGTCAGGCGCTGACACCAGCTTCTTATGGAGATGGAGAGAAGTAACACACAGCCTCGCACAGTGCGCCATCCTGGCAAGCAGAGGTGGGTCAGGCACAGGGCGTAAGGCAGAGGTGGCAGAGGTAACAGAAGAAACACCCCTGACCTAGGTAGACATCCCAATATGGGTTAGGGGGCTGAGAGCACTCATACGTGCAAGGATCCCACAGGACTGGTAAGCACCAGCACAGAAATGTGTGCCATCTCCAGAAATCACAGAGCCTCACAGTGGGGGTCAGGGTACTACCAACAAGTTTCAAGAGGGAAAAACAGGATACTTTTTGCTTCTTACCATTTTGTAACTTCTGCAACCCCTCCCTTTAAGATTTATATTTCATTTTGTTTTGTTTGTAAATGCTGCCTGTATGTATGCATATGACACACATGCCTAGTGCATGCGCAGGTCAGAAGAGGATGTTGGATGCCTTAGAACTGTTATGGATGGTAGCATGTGGGTGCTGAGTACTGAAGCGGGGTCCTCGGGAAGAGCAGCCAATGTTCGTCACCGCTGAGCCATTACTCAAGCCTCTTGCAGTCAATATTCTCTCTCTCTCTCTCTCTCTCTCTCTGTGTGTGTGTGTGTGTGTGTGTGTGTGTGTGTTCATCTGTCTATTTGTTTTTACAAGACAGGATGTTTCTCTATAATTCTGGATGCCCTGGCTTATAAACCAGGCTGGACTAGAACTCAGATCTGCCTGCCTCTGCCTCCCAAGTGCTAGGATTAAAGGCCTGAGCCACCATCACCTGGCCTTTGCAACCAATTCTTAAAGAAACAGATACCAAAGAAAGGTGATGTAAAGAAATACAATGTCAACTTAAATACAATGTAACATTTGCAAGCAGGATCATCTTCCAAGTAAAACCTAATACAAGATTTATGTTGAAACAATCTTGAAACTAAGAGGTTAGGGGATCACCCAACACAATATGAAGGGAGACCACAGAGACATCACTGCAGAATGTGCTATCAGCACAGCAGAGAAAAGAAAAGGCTGAGAACAGGGCTAAGTGGTTTGTAGCCCTCACACTGAAAGCGCTCACCAAAGAAACAGAGAAACAAGACTGAAAGCTGTCATGGAGATGTACTAAGCATCTGCAATACACATATCCATAAAAGACAGATATCCAGGGTCCATAAACAACCCTTGAAACTCAACAACAGAAATGAGCCATCCAGCTAGACAATGACTGAGACTTGAAAGAACGCATCTTACTCAGGAGGACACAGGTAGCAAATGAGCACCCAAACAGACTCAACATTGTCACAGGAAAGAAAACGAAAACCACCACACACTTATCAGCAAAAATGAAATAGTGTAGTAACCCAGGAAGAAATCTGGCAACCCCATCTTAGGTGACACATGCCTTAGTTAGCAAAGATGGGAGAATACATAGTAAGTAGTACAGCCACCCTGGGGAACAGCTAGAATCCTAGAGACAGGCACTGTCTAGCAGCATCCTAAAAGATGGGTCCCACAAACTGTACTCTATGCATATAACCTAAGAAACAGAAACTATGCTCACAGGAAAGCCAGTATGAAAGGGTTCTATAGCTAGTCTTAGCTACTTTGTTGGTTCTTCTTTTTCCCAACCTTTTACCCCTACCCTGTTTCTCCTCCTATCACCAGATAGGAAAGAAAGGAGGAGGGAGGGGGAGGGGGAGGGGGGAGGAAGGAGGGAGGAGGGAGACAGAGAATCCCTAGATCTAATTTCTTTCCCTTTGTTTCTTCTTTGAGAACAACTACTAACAAATTACAACCAACCCCCTTGAATGACTATTAATCACCAACCCCGCCTATCAGGGCTCTAGCACTTATATGTCCTCTGAAAATTTCTCAGAATTCCAAACATCATATATTCACAGAAACTATCTGCATCTGGCAAAACGTGCGTCTGCTAGAGCACAAGGAAAATCATAGCCGGCTGCTACAAAGTAGCCCATGTCCCCACACCTGGGATTAAATCGAAAACATTCTTACAATACTGCTGTTTCTTTTTTTTTTTTTTAAGATTTATTTATTTATTATATCTAAGTACACTGTAGCTGTCTTCAGTCACTCCAGAAGAGGGCGCTAGATGAGATGGCTCAGTGGGTAAGAGCACCCGACTGCTCTTCCGAAGGTCCAGAGTTCAAATCCCAGCAACCACATGGTGGCTCACAACCATCCGTAATACTGCTGTTTCTAAAGAAACAAAAATTCCAGAATTCTCACTACGGTGTTCATAGTAACCCTGAGCAAGCCACAACCCAGAGGCCCTTTTACAGGTAAGTGGCTTGACACAGCAGGGCTCACTCAGAGAACAGAGAACAGATCTGCTCACAGGAGAACCAGGGCTCACTCAGAGAACAGATCTGCTCACAGGAGAACCAGGGCTCACTCAGAGAACAGATCTGCTCACAGGAGAACCAGGGCTCACTCAGAGAACAGACCCGCTCACAGGAGAATTTAATGGCCTGGGACTTCCCAACATACTGGACACAGTGAGAATTCCAGTCCCAAGGACTGTCACTTTAGTGATGTAACAGCATTGCAAGATTGGAAAGTAGACTGATAGTTGGTAGTAGTTAAAAGGATCATGTAGGGACATCTGTGATAAGGAATACTGTGTGCCTAGATTGTAGGCGATTCTCACATATGTGTGGGATGGAGCCTCACAGAACTAACCATGTGCACAGGACATATACAACTGAGAGTCCTAACCAGGACTCCCGAGTTGTCTTAGACATGTGTGGTTACCCAATAGAGAGCAAGGGAACGCAGACTCAGACTTTCCCGTATTCTTATTACTCCTCGGGGAAAATCTCAATAGTGTCAAAATATAAGACAAAAAAGCAAATTAAAAACAAAAACAGGCCTTTTCACAAAGTCAGCATATCTGGCCTGCTAGATACTGTCTAGAATGCAAAACCTCGAGTCCTTAGCAACCATGAACTAATTCTTTCCACTAAGCCATGCCAGGTCTCTACTATCCAGCTCCTGAGTGCTGACCACCAGAAAGACACCTCTAATGAGGATCCAAAACAATGGCTTCATTACCTTAGAAGCACTGTAGCCACCAGACAAGAAGCCAGGGAACAGGCTATGGAAAATCATCAAATGAAAGCTAAGGCCACAGAACTGGGAACTTGTGGATGCTCTACTGCTCCACTGCTCAACCTCCTGGACGCTGGCCAGGTGACCAGACATCTCACACACCCCAATGTGAAACTGGAGAGTCTGCCTAAAGAAGCAACTCTTCGTGAGACTCTCTTCTGTCACTACGAGAACCCTTATGCCTTCAAATGAGTCTCACTCAGAGGCATCCCTCACCTTCCTCTGTTTAAATCCTACAGACTATTCTGTAAAGAGTGCTGAACTCAAAAGGAACGCAAAGAATTTCTTGCTAGTTTAATAGGGTTTTAATTTCAAGTTAAAAAAACCTGATTTACAGAAGTTTTTTATTTGTTTTTCACTTCAAACCAGGCCACACAAAGCCATAGGACTTTATTTTATTGTTGCTTCCCACAAATATGTCTTAGGTTACAGAAAACAATAAATGAAACATAAAAATATATTAGTACAGATTTATTATAAAATTGTATTATATATCAGTCTTACAGTTACTGTTTATCAGTTAACTATGAAGGCAAGACTGCTAAGACCTCTCAAGAAATCAATGGGTTCCTACTAACACTGCAGACAAAATGGAGTCCCTGTGGGGACACAGACAGTTTTAAAGGACTCTGGGGAGTGCTTGCATCCTGGTTGCTTCTCAGTACAGATGCAGGCAGAGAGCCAACAGCAGCCATGGAAGACCACAGGCATCCTGAGCCAGCAAAACCTCACAAGTCACCTGACCAGAATGCCAGAGGCACAGCCCCTTGGCTGAGAGCCTATGGTGCAGCATGGGAACAGCTGGGCTGCCTAAGCCCTCCACAGTAGGTCTTCAAACACGAGAATCCAATACACTGGCTGCCATGCCACGTACATGGCTCATGAACTCGGCACACAGGACCTGAGCACACAGCCGCCAAAGTGCAGCCAGAGGCCAGCAGCCAAGTTACAAGACAGAAACTCCATCACTTGTGACAGGCGATGGGACAAGACAGGGGCCACAGTGAGAGAAAAGATGAAATCAGTTGAAGCCTGTGATGACAGCAAATCACTTCATTTAACAACACAGAAGACAGGACAAAGGCATGACTTGAGAAATAAGAAAGCTGGGCAGATCTATATTAAGTAAAAACTATCGAAAATAGTGGACATTTTTTCAAAAAAAAAATTGCTAGAATGGGTTAAGACAATACTACCAAATAATTAAAGTAGAAAAACATCAATCTCTTAAAAACTATGGAACAAAATACAAGAGAAATACTTCCACTCTCTCCATGATGCTAGCTCACCTTCAGTTCAAAAGCAGACAAAAGACTAATAACCCTCATGAACCGATTCTGCTCTGAGAACGTTGACAAACTGAGTCCAGCATAAGAGAAGGGACTATACTCAAGGGGAAGTCAGAATAAGAATGAACCACATCACCAGAGCAAAAGGCAAAGGCCACTTCATTACATCAGAATCAAATAACTGTGCAGAGTTTTAAAACATGAACAAAATGAAAGTAGCTACAGGAAAGAACTTTTCAGCCTGCTAACCAGGAAGTTCCCACCAACAACGCCCAACACGCAGGTCAGGACAGTGTTCCCTTTCCCCTAGCTCCATGGTTCCACCTGACCTCAGGAGTCTCCTCTCCATCCTACTTTGAGGCCTGGCTCCTATCCACACAGAATACATCTGGGACATTGCCAACTCAACCGCATCCCCTTCATATTTTAGACATCTGTTGGCACTAACAAACACCACTCCTGACCTTTGCCTCAGTCTCAAAGCAGATGTAATAGTATATCATGCCCAGTCAGTCTCCATGACCAGTTGAAACAAGGATGTAGAAGGAGCCCCTATACTCACACCATGGGTCTTCCCAACTCCTCATAGCTGACAGCCAGAGCAAGTCTCAGCCTGCACCTGTCTCAGAGACTTCCCCTCGGTTCCCGATATCCCTGAATGTGTTCGCCTGCTGGCCTGTCTATGAGGGGAAGACAGCCGCAGACTGCTCAGGTATCACAGCACTCCTGACAGTGCCTGGACTTCTCATCTGAGGTCCTCTGGGGTCCAGCCTCCCAAAGCACCCATGGACCTGGCCTCAGTCACTGATCACAGCAGTCACCTACGTAGAGTCAGCCACTGCTGCAACACACCCCCATATGCAGGAAACCCTAGGGAAACATTTCACTGTCTCTTCCCCTCGCAATTCACGAGACTCAGTCTCATTACTGTCCCAGAAGTGGAAAGCCATAGGTAGATGGAGCAGGGACTCTAACCAACATCTCTGTTGGCAGCCAAAGCTACTCAAGCTCCCTCTATGCAAACCCATCCCAAACGCTGGATCTCGGGGGGGAACTGGAGAACTGAGTTCGGAAGGTAAGGCCCACAGGCAGCTGCAAAGCTAAAGCATAACCAGGGGTATCCACTCCAGTGTGGCCGGGAAAGCAGAGCTAACTACAGCTTGGTAACAGCTCCCCCTGGAACACGGAGCCTCCAGTGCCCTATCCTGTCATCCCTGGACCAGTCCTGCCGTGTCATGAAGGTTAGAAACACAGAATAAATTTCTTCTCCTCTGCAGAGCTTGAGCTACCCTGAACTGGTCTGGCTATTGAACAGAAACCTGTTCCCCTATGCTTATTCAACCCTGACCTCCTCAAGAACCCCACAGTTAAGGCCCTACAAGTGTTACCATGGTGACTGTTTTACTCAGTTCTTTCATCTGCTCTCCTCTGCTGCCATGGGGTATGGGTTTTCCAAAGAGACAGAGGCCCACATACAGGCCACTGGCAACGACGACAGCCCCACCTCCAGGAAAGGAATGCACTGGGGAAAATGAAACTTACAGAGGCTGCTCTTCTGCAGTTCACATTTCGGTCAAATACAGCAGCAATGACCAGGGCACTGTAAAAACAAGGAAAACTATTAATTAAAATGAAGTGCGCGAGGGCTGGGAAAATAGCTCAGTCAGTAAACTGCTTGTCTTGCAAGCATGGGATTCCCTCATAAAAACGTTGGTGAGGTGGCGCATGCTTGTAAGCCCGGTGCTGGGAGGTAGACAGGAGGTTCCCTGGGACTGCTGCCCAACAAGTCTAGCCTAATGGCTGAATGCCAGGCCAACAGGAGACCCTGTCTCAACAGAGGTGGATTCCTGACGACGATACCCAAAGTTGTTTTCTGCACACGTAACAAAGCACAGGCATACACCGTGTGCCATCGTTACATCGTTCACTCATTTCCTCACTTGCTGGTCACCCGGATGAGCCTGACAGACTCTAGGGAAGCTCAAGGTTCTACAGGCTACAACCGATTCACAACTAACCTTGAAGATATCAAACATTATAGATAGCCCCAGCCCTATCAAACGTCCTTGGATGGTATACGCTGAGCCTCTAGTGGCTTGGAGAACAATGCCTTTGGCCTGCAGGGATCATGATAAACGGTTCCAGAGGATGAGAACTGGCCGTGTGCAGATGGTCACAACTGGGTGGCTGACACCAACACGCCTAGATCACAGCTAGCTCTACGCTGAGCAGCAGGAGCTCCATATACCCTGCAGGCAGCCTGACCCTTGGAAACACCCAAACATATGGTTTCCAACATTTCCCACAGGTCTGACCCAGTGTGAGACATGATGGGGCAATGCCCTGTCCACATCTGGGTTGAGAGATATGGGACATAATGAGGACTAGATGAGGTCAGCGGGATAGAGACCAAGGCTGGATCCTCTGGGTTTCACAAAAGAAGACACGCCATAAACTCTGCTCTCTGCCCCTTTCAAAGTGAAACTAGTGCTCACAACTCTCCTGGCAAGAAGGTCACTACTAGATGCAGCCTCTTGACCCAGGAGGACCCAGACCACAGGTCAAAATAAGCATTTTCTTTATAAAGTGGTGTCCTGCAAGTATTTGATAAAGTAATGAGAAACCTGCTAACAGGCAGGCAGCCAGTTAGAGCAGTCACCATGGAAACAGCACATGGAAGGCAGCTGCTAGGTCTCAATCCTTCCTACAGCCAGAAGCAATAACGCCACACTATCTCGACTTTTCCTATCTCCCAAGACACTCGACAGGCTTTAATTATGTCTTTTTCTTATATACTGTCTTAGTCAGGGTTTCTACTCCTACATAAACATCATGACCAAGAAGCAAGTTGGGGAGGAAAGGGTTTATTCAGCTTACACTTCCATACTGCTGTTCATCACCAAGGAAGTCAGGACTGGAACTCAAGCAGGTCAGGAAGCAGGAGCTGATGCAGAGGCCATGGAGGGATGGCTTGCTTCTCCTGGCTTGCTCAGCCTGCTCTCTTATAGAACCAAGACTATGAGCCCAGAGATGGTCCCACCCACGAGGGGCCTTTCCCCCTTGATCACTAATTGAGAAAATGCTTTACAGTTGGATCTCATGGAGGCATTTCCTCAACTGAAGCTCCTTTCTCTGTGATAACTTCAGCTGTGTCAAGTTGACACAAAACTAGCCAGTACATATACCAAACTTCATTACTGTCGAAACTAGAAACTCCTTGCTCCTCTCCATGTCAGGCCTCTCACCTCTCCTGCATCCACCGCCAGTTACTGCTATGGGTCCCACCCTCCAAGGGGAACCCTTCTCAGGGAAGCATTTCCTCGTCAGGGATCCCTCTTCTTGGTTCCCACATTCCAGGGACATTCTCAGCAAACAGCAAGGTGCAAGGACCGCGGGCCAGCCATGTCTAGTTTTCAATCTCATTTCAACTTTACCAGGCATGCAGTGGGCACTGCGCATCAAGCACAGGAGATAGAGCTGTGAGACCACTGGCTACCCTCCCAGACTCCAAATCCCAACCAGGGATCACCAGAGGACAGAAATGATTGGAAGGTCAGAAGGTCTTTGGGGTCCAGAAAGTAAAAACAAACAAACAAAAACAAAAACAGAAACCCTCAAGAACAAGAACTGAGGCCAGCAAGATGACTCAGCATACCACCAAGCCCAATGACCTGAGTCTGATCCCTGGGTCGCAGCACATGGTAAGAGAGATAACCAACCCTTTGCAAGTTGTCCTGGGACCTCCACACACAGGTCTTCAAACACAAGCGCTCACACTTGAGCACACACGCACACACACACTTACTTTAATTTTAATGTTAAAAACATCAGAACGCTGCTAAGCAGGTAATGTGCTCCAGGAGAGAACTTGTGCAACAAGAGAGGTGACAAAGAACTGTCTTTAATTCCAATAGGAAAATGGGAGAGGGAAGGAGGCACAACTTTCCTGGCTTGTGGGATTTATACTTTGCCACAATGAGAAGCAGAGAAACCTGAAACAAGAGAGGGTTCATCCTACCTCACCATGAACATTTTAAAATTGTTTCTACCTTGAGCACACTACAGCAGCTTTTGTGAACAGTCTTCAGATCATAAAGCTGACTGAGGGCTCCTAGCAACCCACAAGCCACACACACACATACACACACACCCTCAAGGTTCAGGGAACATCTAGAAGATAGGTACAGAAAGAATATTACTCTGCCCGGGCAAACGGACCAAAGTCCAATTTCAACCAAGTGTTCATTCTAGAGGAGTCAGGCCGTTGAGAAAATAAAGCTGCCTGTTCACAGCCCTCTACACATTCTACCCATCCAGGCACTGGGCACGGGATGAGGAGAATCCCAACTGCAATGTAGCCTGTGGAGATAAAGCCATAGCTGTTCAAGAAGCTGATGTCAGCATGAGACTCATTCACTTCCTCCCTCTGAGGGGTGGGGCTCTGCCCATTTTTCCTAAAGCACTTTCCACTTATTACTAGGCAGTTCTACAGCTGCGGATAAGACCTGATAAGGTGGTGGGATTAGGGTAGCTCCTGGGGGGGGGGGGGACACTTCTAACCCTACTCATCCTTCTCAGGTATGTGAGTGGCTGAGTAGTACCACGCACATGAATCTGTAGGTATCTCTCCTATGCTCAGCACTGACACAAGAAGCCCCGAGATGCGGACCATGCCCAGTCGGAAGGCAGATGCAGCAGGCCTTAGCCACCTACCTTGCTTATGGGGCCACCCTTCCCACAACCACTGTCACTGGTCTGTGTGCTCCCAAAAGCCCCAGCTACCATGATCCTCAGATCCTAGGAACACTGCAGCCATTCTTCTCTGAGCAGTGAGATTGCCAGTGACGGCTCTTGGTCTCTGACATGGAACATACACAAGATGCTCCATGCAGACCTCTCCAAGGTATGAGTAAGCAAAGTGAGCGGTAAGTCAGGAGTGGGACAGGATGTCAGAGTCCAATACTGGCTGTCAGCACAGAGAAAGTCTGTATGTAACAGGTGTCACCACAGAAGCAGCAGCCTCATACACTCCATCAAGTTAGCTTTTCCTTAAGCAAATGCCTTAAAAGTCACTGCTTCATTAATTATTTTCTTTCTTTTTTTAAGAAAGGGTATCAGAGCCGAGCGTGGTGGCGCACGCCTTTAATCCCAGCACTTAGAAGGCAGAGGCAGGCGGATTTCTGAGTTCGAGGCCAGCCTGGTCTACAGAGTGAGTTCCAAGACAGCCAGGGCTACACAGGGTATCAGGATAGGAACTCATTCTGTGGCTCAGGCTGCCTTGAACTCAGTAATTCTCTTCCCTTAGCCCCTCAAGTGCTAAGATTACAGGAACAAATCAGGATTTACATGTTTCATCAAACTTCAGAAATTACACTGTGGTAACTGTAACAGTACTTGGAAAACACTGCTTTTTAAGTAACAGTAAGCTTTTAAGTTAATTAAAACAAATCTGCATGTACTTATGATACAACAATGTTTGACTGTTGAAACAGGGTTTCTCTGTGTATTCTCTGTGTAGCACCCTCACCAAGCTGTAGACCAAGCTGACCTTGAATTTACAGAGATCTGTCTGCCTCTGCTTCCAGAGTGCTGGGATTACAGGTGTGTTCCACCACCACCCAACCATAACAGGTTTTTAAAGACTTTCAATTTGGGCTAAATTCTTTTTTTAACTTTTTACTTATTTGTATGTGTGTGTGTTTGTGTGTAACACATGTGTGCTAAGTCTGAACGTGCCTGGAGGGGGCTTTAGAGTCTCTGGGACTGGACAGTTGTGAGCTGCCCTTTGAGGGCTGCACTGAACAAACCCAGGAAGAACAGCCAGTGCACTTAGCCACTGAGCCCTCTCTCTAGCTCTGGACTAAATTCCTTAAAACTAATTTCCTACTTTCAGAACAAGACTGGCTTATTTAGAAATAAAAATAAGTTTTGAATGCAAAGGGGTTTAATGATATTAGTCAAACAGAAAAGGGAAGTCTATTCCTAAGCCACTGCTCTCCTAAGCCACTGTTCATGCTTACTACCCTTCACCTGGGCCTCGCTCATCCCCAGCAGGAAGACCCGATGCAGAAGTCACTACTCTTCTCTCTCACTTCAGAGAAAACCTAAAGAGCAACACCTGGCACCACAGTGAAAGCCACCATCTGAGGAGAGGTGTTTGTGGGTGTGTCCAGCTGCTTAATTTCTCTAGGGAAGCTGTGACAGCTCACCAGGATTTAACCACACAGAAGGGATTCTCTTTCTGGTACAAACCTAGGGAAAGTGAGAGGCAAGCCTTAGCCTGCCCCTCTCCTTTCCCACAGTCTTAGACCTTGGCTCAGCATACACAGTGAGAACAGCATTCACCCCAAACTCTTTTTTTTTTTTCATTTGTGTGATACTGAGTAGCGTTTCAAAGCAAGCACACTTGCCTCTACATGGGAAATGACAACATTTGCATTCTGAAGTAATTTTTTTAAAGAGAAGACTAATAACTCATTGTGAAACTCCATGGTTTTTTCAGTTGCAAGTCACATTAAAATATAAACCCTGCATTTTACTGAATTTCTCTAAGTCATAAGCAGAACCATGTGCTTTGGGGTCACAGCCAAGCCAGTACAAAGTTGGGCCTGGCAGACCAAGACTGTCTCCAATTGCTGGCCTTCTCCTCAACACAGTTTTCTTCTCTCTGGAAGTTGGGCCATTCAGAGAGGCTGAGAAGAATAAGACATAGCTTTGAGCAATGCTTGCTATTTCCTTATTTTTTTTTTTTTCAGGACAATCTTGCCCTGAAGGAAGAGATCCTACAGAGCCAATCCCAGGCCGTTCACAGGCAGCCCACGCTGCCCTGCCGGTTTGCACAGTGGAGGTGAGAGTCAGGAGCTGCCCCTGGCACAGGCGGGTCTGTGCCTGGGCGGAGTGAACGTCAACAGGAGCTCAGCTTACAAAAGAGTTTCAGGTGAGGAAATCGCTAGAAGGTGACAGGCAGGGTGCTCTGGCAGCAGCAGACAGTTTGCTTTCTTTTCCTTCCTGTAGATCAGATTTTGACTTCTGGTTAGAAGGAATCACCTACAGAACACACAACCAGGCCGGCACCTTTCCACACCACATCTTACTACTCCTGCCTTGCACCAGGCTTTTCAGGAGGCCAGATAGTGCCGCAAAACAGTGGCATAAATTCTGGCTCCACCCGTCTGCTCAAAGACAAAGAAAGATGGTTTCAAAAGGCAATCAAAACAATTTCAAAAAGATAGAAATATGCCTTGAAAATCTTTTAAAATTCCTAAAGCAGAGTTAACACTGTGAGGGTAAGAATAGTTAATCCAGTTTCTTCAACCCAAAATTAGAAAAGGTTAGTGGCTTTCCCTGCATCAGGCACTGAGGTGCAGCAGGACGCCCCACAGCGCCTCCCTGGCTCTATTTTACTCTGGAAACTATATTTGGATCTCAACTGTACTGGTACAGGATACGCTGAGGAGTTTATGAAAGTAAAGATACCAAGATTTTATCATCGGCTAGAAATAATGGGCTTAAAACCTGATAATTAAAGAGCATGGTCACTCATGACGAACCTCACAAGCAGGTCTGCAGGGCACACCCGACCGATACTCAGACGCACAGAGCTTCAGGCAGGAGGTAGTACATGCCCCAAGCTCACTGGCGCACCTGACTCACCACATGCCCTCCCCCGCTGATGCCTGGAGTCAGATGGGCCAGGAAGGGCCAGGCACAGGTTCATCAGAACCTGTCTAACCGGCTAGAAATCTGCAGCGGCTCAGCTCCAAAGGGCACTGCTGCCCATCTGCTGGCTGCCAGCTTAGAATCAGATGGCTGTGAAGCAGAGGCTGGCAGCCCTGCAACCAGACAGCTACAGTTTCCACGCACAACATGCAGACATGAGTTCCCCAGCAACCCCTCAGGCTTGTCCCATAAGCCAGCAAGTCTAGACTCCCCAAGCCCAAAGAAACACGTGGACCCACAAGAGTTTCTACAGACTAGAAGTAGAGATGGCTGTACAACAACTTCTCCTTGGCCAGGAAATTCAGGGTCATTCCAGAGACTGAGCTGTATGTGAAGTGAAGGGCACTTCTGTGTTCACCCACTAAGTCTCAACAGAAGCCGCACTCTCCACACCACACCCAACATGAAGAGGGCCTCGTATCTCCCCACAGCACACCTAACTCAGAGCAAGCAAGTTCACTTAAGTTCTGGGAAGACAGTGCCAGGCTCAGTCAGGGCCGCCTTCTACAGTCCTCAGACAGTAACCTCGTGGCTAAGAGCTTGTGCAGGGCCAGAGCAGAGAGCCTTTTTGTGCTCCCCACCCCCTCCCCCACTATGGAAAGAGAACAGAGTGCTGAGTAGGAGGTCGGCATGGAGCCAGGTATGACCATGACCCTGACAGAGCAGTGATGACTGCCAGGAGCCTGAGAAGTCACCACTGATGGGACTTGGCTCTGCTGTGCAGTTGCCTTTTCTTCTCTGAGTGGTAAATGGTGACTCTGAAGAAGAAGGTACCATGTTCCTTCAGCAGCCATGGAAGCTCCTCACCATACTGTTCTAAGCGTAGGGAAAGCTGGAGCTGGAGAAGACAGAGCAGAGCCCAAAGACCCACCTACAGCCATAGCACCAAGACACAGCAGCCAACTTCAGAGCCAAGCTTTTCACAGACTGTCCATTTCCTTTACTGAATCCACCCAGGGATCCATCATTGCTGTGATGTGAGTTCTACAGCACAGAGTGAAGACAGACACTCTGGTGGGAACTGTGTAGCCCCGACTTTTCCCTCAGGACCAGGTGCCCTACAGGGACCTCTCCTCTGTACCTCCTGCCTTCCGAAGTGGCAGAATGGCCTTGAGACCCCACACCCAACAAAAATGAAGCATGAGAGAGCTAACCTAATGCCCCCTCTAACATGGCCACATGCTCCCGGGCCAGCAGGTCAACTCCTGTTCCCTTTACTCTATGATTCCCTCCCTCAGGCCATCCACCTTCCTCCATTCTGGATCAGAAGAGGGAGAAGGACGAGCCATGGCATCCTGGGGGTGGGGGTAGCTGCTCTCTGAACAAAACTGTGAGACCGAACACAGTCTGTCAGGACTGTTTTTATTTTGAAACAGGAAGCAAATGCACATCAGAGCCAAGGTCCTACCATCCTTCACCATCTCCTGGCAGGTCACTGGTACCAAGTCAGGGTCACGTCAGGGTCACATCTGGCTCTATGCCTAACTCCTACTCAACACTTTTCATCTTCAGGGGAGGAAACTGGAAGCCTGACTGCAGCTACCCACCTGACAGAGCCTGTGAACTGAACCAGACCCTGTCGTGTAAAGGAGCTTTGCTGCTCTGGGGCAGGTGTGAGCAAGAGAAAGACCTGTTCACTACTTATGCAAGTTGAAGATGAGGACAAGAAACAGTTGCAAGAACCTCCCTCACAGCCACATAAACAGCAAACAGAGGATGCACCTGCATGGCAACAGAATGGGACGCAGGGAGGTCACAGCTATGGACCAGGCCTGAGGATCAGCAGAAGGCCCTGGGCAGCTGGGCTCTTGCTCCTTCCCACCCAGAACCAAGTCTACAACCAACAGCACAGCTTCCTGGTAACTGTGCATATGTCAGGTCCCCATGAGTTGTGCCTCATCAGTATATGTTTATGCTCCATTGAATGAGACAGGTCCAGGACAGCTCCCTTCTGAAAGACCCCACAGTCAGATGTCAGGGAGGGGGGTAACGGGGGTGGAGGGAGGAGGGGGGTGGAGGGGGAATGTCCTGGAGCTGAGTCTTGAAATGAGGTGAGGGGCAAGTAGCACCATAAGGATGTTCTAGGGGGTCCTGGAAATTTAGCAGCTGGCTCAGACTTTCAGGTATCTGGGAAGTACTGGAATATCTGCTTTTCCTGAGGCTGGTTTTGTCTGTTCTGATTTCCCAAGTTGTGTGGCCACATCCACCTCACCTTCATTCAGCAACTTAAAGAATAAATAGTACTGGAGAGCTCTGTGAGGTGGGAAAGTATTCTTAGACGAGGAGTGGCAGGTGCCTGGTCACTAGACTCCAGTACCTGAGGGTCCTAGGTGTAGGGGCAACGGCGGCGGCTCCAGGTCTGACCTCAGAAACATCATGCCTTGGGCATGGTGCCCAGGCTCTTCTGCCCGACTTTCTGGAGTTTTTTTTTCTTTTTCCTTTCCCTTGGAAGGATGCAGGACAAGTGTGCCCTCAGCACAGACATCTCCTCAGTTTTGTACAGCAATTGGTACATAAATTTGGGGGGTGGGGGGTGGGAGGTGGGAGGTGGGAGGGATAGCAGTAACCTTTCGAGTTCAAGCTTCATTCTGTTTCTGAGGAGCCAAAGGAGGGCACCACGCAGTTCAGGGTGTCTGTCCATCTGGTGTGGATGGTGCAACGGGTGCTCTCCGACTGAGTCTTCTCATGCTCATTAGGGCAACACCAATAATCTGCTCTGTCCTCAGCACACTATGGGATGGCTCCAGAGTATTCAAGTGACTGGACTTTACTCTGTTCCCATGCATGTAATCTCTTCTGAACATTTGGAAAGGTCTGAAGTGGAACCTGGGACCCATTTGCTTCCCTGGACAGCCATGTTTGGAACCCTATCTCCCCACATAGCAGATCCTGTCCCGTTCCACAAGATAAGGTAGTCTTTTCCTCTCTTGCCCATCTCTTAGAGAGGAGGGGCAGGGCACAAGGATGCTGATATTGGCAGCTAGTTGTAGAGAATGGCTTACCTAAAGCCAACAGGTTACAGGCAGATGGTATGTTTATCTGAGGCACGTCTGCCACATGACACAATCACTCTTGAACGCAACCAAGAGGCATTACCTTGAAATGGCAGTCACAAAAGGTGTCAACTCCTGAGGTTCATAGGCACGTGCAAAAGCCCAGCACACATAACAGGCAGCATCCCTGACATTGGCCCCAACGCTGCAGGCACCCCGCTTCTCATCGTAGGTAAGGGCCTTCAGGATCACCGTGACAACTGGCAGGAAACAAAAACAAAGAGCAGTTGATGGCAAACCATGAGGCAGAATCACAGACAGGAGTCAAAACCTGCTCAGGAAAAACAAAACAAAACAAACAAAAAACCCTGAAAGGGAAGCAAGCCCATCAGCTCAAAGGTACAAAGGAAATTTGGGTTTCCCAAGAATCACATAAAGAAATGACAGTTCTTCAGAACAATAACCATAGCTAGGCTGCCAAATCTGTGGCCACACCAACAGAGTACAAAACTTAGAAGCCCACAGCAGGATAGGAAGGGCCGTGTGTTTATGGGGAGCACTGGTGACACCCACAAGTGAGGCGAATGGATGTGAAACCATAGGACACCATCCAAATCTTCTTATCACAGACTTCAACAACCTCAGAGAGAGAAGAAGGCACCAGACCTAGACCAGAGAGGGAACCTCCACAGACACCCATGTGTCTGGAAAGCCAGTCCTAGGTTGCCTTGTATGTACAGGACTGTCTGCTTGTTTGACCATAGAAAGTGTCTATAGTAACCAAGAGATAAAGTCATATGAATTCCTCTTTGGTTCTAGTAAAAATATACAACCAGGCAATTGACATATATGCATGCACAGAGACAGACAGACACACACACAAACACAGACACGCATACACACACACACACACACACACACACACACACACACAGCAGTTGATACAAAGAGGCGATGTATGCAAGAATACTGGAACATTAAGTTATTCCTGTATTCATAGCACTCCTGAGTATTTACTTGAAGGGTTCTTAAGTCATCACATCACAGACAGACTTGCTCACCAATGCTTTTTGTTTTATTTGTTTAAGGCAGTGTCTCACCATGCAGCTCTAGTTGGTTGGCCTCAAATTAGCTATGTAAATCAGGCTAGGCTACCCTCGACCTCTGCCTGCCTCAGCTTCCCAAGTGCAGGGAGTAAAGCTGTGTGCCTCCATGCCCAACACACTCATCAGGGTTTATCTGCAGCACTGTTCAAATGGCTAAATTATAGGACCAACCCAGGTATCCATCAAGAGAAGAATGGATAAAGGAAATATAGTACATCTAAACAACTAGGTTTTCTTCCACCATAAGTGAAAACAAATCAGGGGGCTCTGTCAATAAAGTATCTGTACTGCAAACATGAAGAGCTGCATGGGCTCTCTGGCACCTATATAAAAGCCGAGCATGCCAGGGTGTGTGACCCCAGCTCTTGGTAAACAAGGAGACAAGGGGATCTCTGGAGCTCATTGGACAACCAGCATAGCCAAATAAATCTATGAGTTCCAGGATCAGTGAAAGAATCTGTCAAAAAATAAGATGGACATCAACAGAAGATATCTGACATTGACTTCTGACTCCCACATGTGTATGCACACACACGCACACTCTCTCTCACACACACATACACTCTACATACAAAACAAACACAAATGAAATCATGCTATTTACAGGAAAATGGCTGTAACTAGAGATTATCACATCAAACAAATTAGCTCGCTCAGATAAATATCACATTTCTCTCTCATTTGTACATCCTAGATTTTATGCAAAAATCATGTATACACATGACATGAAAGCAGAAGCAAACCATTTGGGAAAACAGAAGGGAGCTAAAAGGAGGGAAAAGGAGGGGGATATGGCGAGGAACTCAGTAAAAGTATATTATGCACTTTTATGAAAATGTCCTTTTGACATCCAGTACTGTATACTCTATAGCTGTGCGCCAACAAAAGGTGCAATCAGGGCTGAGGAAATGGCTCCATTGGTAAAGTGCCTGCCACGTAAGCTCGAGGACCTAAGTTTACATCTGCAGCACACACAGAAAAATCCAGGATAGTGCTGCACACTCCAACTCTGGACAGAGAGATGTAAGAGGAGCCCCGTGGCTTGCTGGACGACTAATCTCACCAAATAGGTGCAACTCTAGATTCAGTGAATAACCTTATATTAGAAATAAAGTAGAAAGAGATAGAAGACACCCAAAATTGCACCCTGGCCTCCACAAATACACATGTGTATGTGCACACCTGTGCACACATACACATATACCACAGAAAAAGGAAAAACAAATGTTACTGTATATTCTGTTCTGTATATTCATTTCTTTGTAAAGAGCTGCTTATTAAGATGTATACACGTCTTAAAGCCGAACCATTACACTTCTGAACCACATAAAGGAATTTAATGTATCTACTATGTGGGGGAGGGGGGGCGTGGTGGATGCATGTACAGGTGGCACAGGCATAGAGGTCAGAGGACAGCCTTCAGGAATTAATTCTCTCCTTCCACCATATGAGATCCAAGCAGCCAACTCAGGTTGTCAGAGTTGGTAGCAAGTGGCCTTATCTGAGCCATCTCGACAGTCTAGAATTTAATTTTATAAGAAAATCAATTGTTAATTTTTTTTTGTTTTTTGGTTTTTTTTTTTTTTTTGTTTTTCGAGACAGGGTTTCTCTGTATAGCCCTGGCTGTCCTGGAACTCACTCTGTAGACCAGGCTGACCTCGAACTCAGAAATCCACCTGCCTCTACCTCCCAAGTGCTGGGATCAAAGGCTTGCGCCACCACCGCCCAGCTTCAATTGTTAATTTTTAAAAGCCTCTAAAAAGTAGTAATGGAAAATAGCAACAGAGAAAAACTTAAGAAAAAAACTTGATTTTTACAATGCAAAGATAGGCTATTCTTTTAAAGTCACACTAAGTAGACTTTTCTAAAAGAGCATGCTGAAAGTCTCAATTTCTTGATCCCAGTTAGACAACCGTGCTGTAGTAAGGAACACTGGGCAGCTCTCACTGGTATCTTTAAAATGTGTTTAAAACATAATTTGAGGACTAGGAATATGGTTCACTGGTACAGAACCTAGGTGCATTGCATGTGTGTGGCCCTGGGGTCAATGTCCAGTGTCATACCTACAGAGACAGAGGAGCCTCCTGCTGGCATCATAGCTCAGACAGTGTCTGTAGCTATGTGTTCCTTGAAAAGAAGGGGGCAGGGCGTGGTGGCGCACTCCTTTAATCCCAGCACTTGGGAGGCAGAGGCAGGAGGATTTCTGAGTTCGAGGCCAGCCTGGTCTACAAAGTGAGCTCCAGAACAGCCAGGGTACACAGAGAAACCCTGTCTTGAAAAACCAAAAAAAAAAAAAAAAAAAAAAAAAAAAAGAAAGAAAGAAAGAAAAAGAAAAGACGGGGGTTTCAAAGCAATTTGGGGTTCAATGATTAACCTTACTGGCAGAAGCTCGACACAAACACTGAAGGCTACCAAGGGAGGATTCACAGCTGATAGATAAATCAAGGATTTAGTCAAATACCGGCAGCAGACACAAAGGGCATGTGAGTGTCCAGGGTCTCCAAAGGCAAGATAAATGGAGCACGCTGCTTCTAGGACTGCATGCACGCCACCCTCAGAACCATGCTGCTTCTAGGACTGCATGCACGCCACCCTCAGAACCTGTGCTCTGTCTACATCCTCACCACGCATGAATACCAAGCCTGTGTCTACAAACAGTGTGAAGAGAGGCAGCACTTAGCTATGTGCATGTGAGGTGCCCATCTCCTGCATGTGCAATTATCCACCAGAAAATAGCACCTAGAAATATATTGGCAAAAAGAAAAACCAAACCAAACCAAACCAAACCAAACCAAACCAAACCAAACCAAAAACAAACAAAAGCCCTGAAGGGTCATTATTAATGTTATAAAACCAAATCTCTGCCTTTCTGCTTCTAAATTTTCCTATATAAATAGTAATTGTTCAATGGAATCTATTTCACATAGCCGTGGTATTTCACAGAGGCTGTAAAAATGTGCACAGGCGAGAGAGAGAGCACGAGGCCCTGGACATCCTAAGGGAACAATGTGGGATGTAGTGAGTCCTCATGAAGATGAGGAGTCACCTAAGCTGGTCCTGCTGAGAACCCCCAAATAAGGCCTATCCCCTGACAAATATCACAGCATTAGGAATGTGAGTGTAGCTTCTAGATGTCCAAGATAGAGTCCACATTCCCAGCAGTTTCACATATAAGTGGCCACACTGGAGTCTTGGGCATAGTGTAGGGCCAGCTATTCCTGGCCTCTTCAAAGCCAATCTCTGAGTCAGCTCCATCCACAGAAACAGCTCCTCCACTCTGTCAGCTCGGCCCAGCCCCATTTCCCGTGCTTTCCAGAGGCACTCTGTGTGTGATCACAAAGGCCAGCTCCTTCACAGCATTCTTGAGATCCCTACAACTCCTCCCCAGTTCCCACCTAGCCTTACAGTCCCCCTACTCTGCCAGAATTCCCATCGCAGACTATGTCCCAGAGACTCCCTTATCCTACAAGGCTTCTCTGCACCCCAGGAAACAGGCAGACTCTCAGGAGCAGGAAGCAGACCAGCAGGAAGCCAGAAGCTGAACCCAGTTATCTGACAGACTATTCATTACTCCTGTAAACACTTGATGTTCCCCCCAAACATGGAGCTGATGGTTAAATATCAACCTAGCAAAAGACAACCACCTTGAGGGCTACGGATTAGAAATTATATCTACAGTTATCTCAATTTGAACTATATCCAATCTGCAATGCTGAAAAGGTCCTCTGTTCATTGAAACAGGCCCAGCTGACCCGGAACTACTCCCAGTTTACTAGTATATAGCTCGAATCCACAACTCTGTTAATTAACAGGTTGCCCACTAGGGAGCAAACAATGTCAAGAAGATTGGCTGTGGCACCTGTGGGAGGGCAGCATCCATATGCGTAGAGTCACTGCCAGCTGGACTCCCTGGAGCTCAGTAGGCACCAGAGCCCAGATGCTCTGGGCAAGGCCAGCCAGCAAGCCTCTGGCCTCAGGGAAACCTGGATGTGTTCTCTAAGTGTCAACTTATCACTCCACAGGACAAAATCAATTTCCAGACAGACAACTGCAAGTGGCAGTGTCAGCACTCTCCATGTCCACTTCACATCTCTCCTACACCTTGCCAGGAAACTGGTGCCACCCACGAGCAACCCCAACAGGCAAACACAGACCTCCCACACCACAATACCCAGCCCAGCCACAGCACCCAGGTTTCTGTCCCCAAACTGAAGTAAGATAATTTGGGAAACTAGCCCTTCTCGGGGACTTGTTGACATAGCCAGCTGCAAGGAAATCAAGTGATGGGTCTGAATCCACTAAAAGTATGTCTTGGTGGACTTTCTCAGAGTGTAATTCCATTTACTGTTCAGAGGACCAACTGCCTGGGAGGATACCTGATGGTTCTAACTACCCATTCCATCTGAGAGACCACAGGAGTTGCAGGCTCCAAGAACCCACTCACATCTTGCCTGTCTCCAGACAGCCAGGACCTTCAGATGTCAAACTATGCTGAGACTCTCATGCCTGTGTCCTTCCACAACTCTAAGCTAGAAAAGCAGGAAATAAAGCTCGTTAGGGCCTCAGGCCCCACAGGCACCCATAGGTGCCAATGCTGTCCAGCAAAGACCTGACAGTCCTCCCCTATTCTGGCCCACAGCCCAGTCAGCAGTCTTCAGGGACAGCATCCTGGCTTTTCTTGTGCTGAGATACTTAAAAGCATCCTCCACAGAAGCACAGCACACACCAGGAGCTAACAAGGAATATGGCATGAGGCAATGACCACCAACGACTGGCTCCTGAATGGAGGCTGGCCTAGTAAGGGCAGGATGCTATGATACGGATCACTGGAAAGGAACTGATTTGTAGAAAGGACAACGTGGGAAAGACAGCAATGGCTGATCCTGTAACAGAAAAATAGGGAAGCTAGACTGTTGCCTCCGATTCATCCCAAGGTGTGAGAGTAGCAGCCTGGCACTCAAAGACAGGTTGGGCCTAGGTCTGCTGCTCCTGGGGGGGGGGGGGGTGACCTCCTGGGCTGTCCAGCCTCTGCCATGTGAAAGGAAGACATTGAGTTTCCAGCTCTGGTATTCAGGGATCTGGGAAACAGAAGTCAGAATATCTTTCATGGTTACAAGGGCACTCACAAAGCTGGGCTCAGGGGAGGGAGATGGTGATTTGGAACAAGAAACTCTTTGCCTTCAACCTTTATATAATCATTATCAGACTGAAAGTCAAAAACAGCTCTTTCCAGATTCAACAGGTTTAAAATAAGGAAACTGTTCAATAGCTTTGAACAAAAACCTTTCTCATGGTTCCAATTACACACTGCAAATGCATGTCAAATATATATATCATACCCCAGAGGGCTTCCTTTTGGCAACTTGGGAGTCCAGCAAGGTAATTTAAACACCCTTCTCTCTAGACAGCATGTCGTTTGTTTAACACAGGCTGCCTAAGGAAGCAGCAGCCTCCAGGTGAGAGCAGTGAGTTAACCCCCAGAGCTCCGCATTCCTCACTGCAGGGTCTGTAGAGCCTGTAAGCCAGGGACACAAAGATTCAGCTATCATCTGCGTAAGCAGAAACAAGCAGCCCATAAAAACCACCACACGGTTACATCTCCTGACAGCCACTCGGCCATACTAATTTAAAACAAGTTAAGGCATTGGGCAATCGTGGATTGTACAGGTTTCTGAGGTGTGTCTGGTGCAAACCCCAGGCTCTGCTCGACCTTCCCAACTCAAACTCAATGGTAAAGAACTTGCAGAGATGGAGGTGTACAGTGGTGTGAGCAATCCTGAGAAGAGAGTATGAAAAAATCAACTATTCTAATGCAGTCCAGGAGGCCAACAACAGGTAAAATACTGGCCATGGCCAGACAGACATACCACAGGGAGCAGCAGTGTCTCCCAAGCAATGCCCAAATCCTGACCCACCTCATCCCACGAGTGGAGCCACACTCAGACCCAGAAGCCTGCCCACCAAGCCTGAGCCTCAGGGGCCCAGTTTCCGAGATCAGGTGTGGCTGCAGGACCTGCCCCTTGTACCAACAGCCATTGTACTGTTCTTAAGAATGTAGTTCAACTTGCTCAGGAAAAATGCCCCTCGAATGTGCTGAAGATAGGAAGAATGATCTACAGAACATCTGGATTAATTTCCCACAGGCCATGTAAGAATGCCTCCAGAAGCCCCTCACTAGCCTACAGCAGCAGCAGCAGTAGCAGCATCTGGCCTATGACCATGGAATCCCAACTGTGTGGGAAGGAAGGGCAGATTTGTGGATCTGGCCTGCCCTTGAAGGGCCAGGGACGACTCAGCCCACACCCAGTGCTGCAGGGAACACATTCTCAGATATCATCTGGCTCTGTACCCTCCAAAGGCACTTCAGGGGGGGGGTCTACCTACCAAGCAGGTCATTACATTAAGCCCACACTTAATCCAGAAAAAGGTTCTGTACTCACCTGGGTCCCAGAAACCCTCCAACTATACAGTCAAGAGCCAAGGTTCATCTGTCCATACAACCCAGCCAGGTGTCCTGAAGATCTCATGAGAAACTCCAACAAGCAGGTACACAGTTACCAGTTTGGCAGTGCCCTTTATTCCAAACGTGCTTCCCCCACCCCCAAGAAATTCATTCACAGGAGAAGACATTTCCACTTGAAATTAAGACTCACTAGGGAAGGACCCTTCAGAAATTCTAAGCCCACCCCACCTACATTAGCCTCCTGGGTGGTACAGCAGATTCTGTTGGGAACAATGACATTTCATCAGTGAAATGACCACATCCACTTCTATCCCTATAAACTGGAGAATGAGATGAAATCCATATAACAGGTAGTAAGAAGTATGGGGCACCTATAAACGCAACATTCCTGATTGGTGTGACTGGAAGTAGATAACAGAGGGAGACAGGGGAGAGCTACTGAGGGAACACAAGTCTTATGGTGACACTATAAAGCCACACACACACACACACACACACACTCTCACTCACTCATCTGGGAATCTCTGCTAGCTACAAGTGTTGTGCCCAAACCAACACTGTAATTCTGAAAGATCCACCGGGTCTTCCTGAACACTTCTTTGTACTCTTATAAACTTGTTAAGTGCTTCAGAATGAAAAATAAAAAGAAGAGCAGAAGAAGGTGTTACAGTTTGGAGATGAAGCATATGCCCAGAGATTGCTGAAGGCTTGGTGGCACTACTGAAATGAAAGGATCGATCACAGGGGTGCTAACTTTATCAATGGATACTGATGACCTCACAATGCACGGCCAGTGGGGCCTAAATGGAGGAAGTTAGCCACTAGGGAAATGCTTTAAAAGATTATATATGTGTGTGTGTGTGTGTGTGTGTGTGTGTGTGTGTGTGTGTGTGTGTGTGTGTGTGTGTGTACATATATATATTCGACTCTTTCCCGAGTTCTCCTCCTGGCCCCTGGTATAGCACAACAGTTTGCTTTGCCATGATGGTTTGCACCACACCACGGGACCAACTGATCACGGTCTGATACCTTGGTATCATAAGCCAAAGCAAACCCTTCCCTCTTAACTTTCCTCAGGTAAATTGTCAAAGCAATGAAGAACGACTAGCACAGAAGTCAAACCAAGCTGAGACCCAAGCAAAAGCCTGGGGTGTACAAGATGGTAGTTCACCTAAGAAGCGCCAAAGAGCAGCCTGAGTATCACCTGTATACACAAACAATGCCTTGAGCCCAGCACAGGCTGCATTTGTACAGGTATGACAACGATGTCACATTCAGTACCCACAGAATACCTGTGTACAAGTGGCGTGAGGAAACAGTGTTCTGTACTTAGAATAGCTGTGTCCCTCTAAAGCTCGTGTCTTGAACTATGATCACTAAAGTGTTGGTACAATGTGACCTAGGGTCAGGTTATGAAGTCCCCACCAAAAACTGGAATGGTGTATGATAAGGTAGCCTAATAAAGGTCTAAAGCCCATCCTCACAGAAGGACACACCAAGTGTGAGTAAAGGGACACTGTCAGACTCACAATGTGCTAGCTGCTTCATCTGGGACTCCCAGCTCCAAAGTGGGTACAAACAGTAAATTTCTCATGTCTACAAATTAACTGTCCAGTATGAGCTGGTTTGTTATAAGAGCCCCAAAGAACTGACACTATATCCTGAAAAGCACAGGACTCTGAAAAGCCATACTGACTGAGCATGGCCTAGCACCTGCCTGGATGGAAAGGCCAGAGGCCCTCCCTCTCCAAATGTGACTGGGAAGACATGGAGAAGGCATTGGCGAGCAATTAGGGATCCAGGACAACAAGAAAACACCCACTAGGCTACATTCAAAGATGTCTGAAAGAATACAGCCACAGAGCTTTGTCCCAGCGTGCAAGGCAAAACCTCCATGTGAAGCCAGGCTTAAGCTCACACTGTAATTCCTGCACTCAGGAAGACGAGGCAGATCAATTCCTATGAGTTCTGGTTTAGCTGAGCCAGTGAATGAACCCTGTCTTTAAAAAAACACAAAAAAACAAAAGCAAACAAATAAAACAACTTGTGTGAGAGCCCACACAGTTCGGGTGACAGGACAGGCAGCAAGAGTTCACTGTGTCCCCATGTATTCCAGAGAGTTGGCAGAAGATACGAAGATTGACCATGAAAGTTTTCAAGACAAGGGGGAAATCAAGTGTTCTGTCCCTTGGGGGACACCTGCACTTTCCCCAGGGTGTGTGTGTCTCTCCAGAAGGAGCACCCACCCTACCTGGAGGGGTTACTTACAAGCCAGCTAACCCAAGGCAGCAGTGCCTACCTCTCAGTCCAAGGTTACAGCCACCTCCCACCCATATTCCACACCCTAGAAGTAGCAGCTGCCACCAAAGCGGCACAACAGGTCTATGCTATCCGCCCTTTCACCAGAATGGAGAGTCATCGTCAAATGCGAGTCGCTGCTCCATATCACAAGGTTTTTGGTAGAGGAGAAAATTGAGCTGCGGCTGCAACTAATGAAATATGGTGTCCAAGTGCTGTCACATGCTCTGACAGCAACTGGCCAACAAGAGATGACAGATGAGGCTAGAGGAGAAAGCCAGACGTCCATGGGAACACCCAATTCCTTTCCCACCAAACCCCACTTTACCACTATTGGCCAACTGAGGCCTGAATTTAGGGCCTAGACAAGACGACTGGAGGCCTCTCCCAAAATAAGCTCCTGAGGGGTTTCCCTTCCATGCTGGACTAAGAGGCAAATAGGTGAGTCTCCCAAGACATCCTGTCCCTTGGGTTCCATCTTACTTGTCTTCACAGAATGTGCATACAACCCCACAAACTTTTTATTATTGTACCTGCCCCGTGTCAGAGCATGCACACAGCCCCCAAAAACCCCACCCTACGAGTCCATGACATACACAGTACCACAGACCCCATTTCATATGCCCATGATAGGACATACACACAGCACCACAGGCTTCATATCACATGCCCAGAGCAGGGAGTCCACACAGTTGCACCTCTGCTTCTCTAAGTTCTCCATTACTAAACATGCCAACACCCACATGTGCCCCATCCTGTATTAGCCAAGCAGAATCAAGTTGGGATAGCCAAGCAAGGTCAGCACAGCCTCCCAGGGAAACAGAACACAGACTCCTCAACATAGGGCAGAGGAATATGCTCCTCACACCTGCCTAAGCACACAAGTACCTCAACAAACATGGTCTCTGGGGTGTGGTTAGGGCTCCTGACAGGAGTTTAGTGGTACCCAGCAAAGGCACACAAAAAGACCACAAGGCTGACAAAAAAGACTCAATACCTTCTCTATCATCAGTCAGCCAGTATATCTGCTGCCTTTCAAAGCCACTCAGGTGCTGCCTTCCAGCCAAGTCAAGGCCCTCCAGATTAATACTCAGGATTACACCAGTCATTTTTCAAGTGATCCTACTGGTTCTTTGCCAGTTAAACACTCCTAGAATCCCCTAGTGACCATTTCCAACAAGACCTAGTGTTGGCTCCCTTTTTCTCTGCCATAGGTTCCTTTTGTTATCACCCTAGCCAGCTGTCACAGAGGCAAGGGCCTGTCAGTTCCTGCCTACTACCACCAGCACCACAGGCCACCACAGAAGGAGGACATGGCATGGCAAAACCACGAAGCAGGAGGTGCCTCCAGGACCAAGGGTGTGCTCCTCTGCTGATGCTGTGCTGCTGGCACAGAAACACCCACAACTAATGACAGAGTGGCAAGCACAGCAGCATGAAAGAAGAAAAAGAGCGTCCTGGAGGATTAAAGGCTAACCCAGGAAGTCGAGACCAGTTCTACCTGACTTACAGCCAGGGTCCCCAGCCCTAAGGCCCAGGCCACCAGTGGCCCAAGATGGTGACCCCGGCTCTAGCCTCTGGGAACATCACAGGTATTTCATAGACAGCAAGATCCCAGGAGACTGCAGTGTCAGAGATGGGCAAGGCAACAATGCAAAAGATACACAAGACTCCAGGAGAAGCAAGTAGCCCAAGGTCACAGAGGGCACATCTAACATGGTTTCATCACAAGCCTGGCACCCAACTAAGTAACTGGAGAGGTTCTGATGTCATCATTCCACATGTCTCTACCTTTCCTGGTCATGACCTGGTAGGTAGAGCCCCACTAAGTAAGTCTCAGACTTTCCACCATTATACTGCCTGGCAGCCAGCCTTGACTACCAATTCCAAAGGATGCTCTGTTGGTATCTGCAATTACGAATTCTAACCCCCATTACTTGTGTTCACTACAGGGGCTGGATTAAAAATTAAAAAAAAAAAAAATGGTGCCTACCATCTGCAGGAACAGCTCACAGGCAGGATGCTCATTTTTCACAGCACTCATTTTTCTTTGGAAAACTAAGTCACTATAGGAGGATGGCTATGAATGCAAAGGGTTATGTGTTGAAGGCTAGGTTCCCAGCTGGTGGAGCCAATCATTGAGAGTTGACCAGATAATAGGGGTGCTGACTTAATGGACTAATCTATTGATGGATGTTTACTTTGATGGCATTATTGGGAAGAAGAGAAACTTTGGGAGGTAGAAGCTTTTAGAGAAAGTAAGTCAGTGAGGGGGTAGATATTCAGGAGCCAAATGACCCCCCCCCCTTTCCTCCTCCCTCCTGGCCACCATGAAGCAAGCTATACCTTCCTTCTCCATATACTTGCACCACCATGACATTCTGCCATCTTGAGCCAAAGGAATGGGTCCAGCCAACCTTGGACTGAAAGATCTGAAATCTGAGCCACAATAAATCTTTTCTTAGATTCTGTCAGATACGTTGTCACAGTAACAAAAGACTGAGGAACATGGAAGACACAGCCCCGAAGACACTGCCACTTTATGGGGCCACAGGTGAGTGCATTACACCTAGACTCAAGACCAAAGACCAAGCCTGGATTCCCATGGAGAAGCCAAGTTCTGCTCTTATCTACTGGCTCAATGTAACTCAAGTCCCTCCCTTTATCCCCATAAGCCCAATATGGCTGAGTAAAGCAGGCACTGGGCATCAGGAACTATTATCAGTCTGTTCACAACTGACACTTCACACAACAGAGATCAGCAAGCATAAAAATGAGAACAGAGAACAAAACACATGGAACTCCCACAAAGGCACATGAAGAATGGCTTTCAAGTGCAGTAGCACTCAAGGCCCAGGAACTGTGTGCAGCAGTTTCAGTGTCCTGCTGTCACAGCTAACCTGAACTGCTAGAACCTGTGTTCTTCATCCGGCAAAATCAGCTCCACAACTCCCCAGTAAACTCAGTGGGTCACACATCACCACAACCACCCCAGACAGGACTAGACAGTGTGAATGCAAGCTCCGTAAATGAAAGGTTGTGACTTGGGAGCAAGATTTCTCTTCAAGTTATTTTTCATCAATGGGCCAGCAAGTTGGCTCGGTAGGTAAAGATATTTGTCTCAAACCTGACAATCTGCCCAGGGATCTACATGATACAAGGAAAGAAACCCTCCACCCAAAAGTTGTCCTTTGACCTCCATATGTGTGATATGACATGCATTAAAGACAAAATAAAAATAAATGTGATTTAAATTTTTTTCATCAAATGGCATAAACACCATCACAGTGTTTAAAATAATAGAAAGATGTGGGTAGAGAGGCACTCTGAGTGTACTGCAAAGCCAAGATACTATCACCCATGCTCAGAAGTATCACAGGTCAGGCAGGTCTGGCCCTAAACTGATTTCCACTTTCGAAAACAAACACAACAAACCATGTAACACAAGTAGGGAGGTTATACACATGGTTCCTACAGACACATGAGCAACAGTAACTGGGCCACGCACTGCCTTGACATGCTAGCACTTTCCTTTACTGGACAACACATCAATAATAGTTCACACAAAATACAAAATCTGACTAAATAATTGCCAAATAAAAGCAAAAGGATTAAAGACACTTCTAAAGGTTTGGGGGAGTTGTTTAGTTATTTTTGAAATAGGTCTCACTATGTAACCCTGGCTGACTTTGAACTCACAGAAATTCACTCTCAATTGCTCTGAGTAAAAGTGAGAACCATCATGCCCAGTTAAAAGCCACCCCCAACCCCCTTTTTGAGACAGGGTTTCTCTGTATAGCCTTGGCTGTCCTAGAATTAACTCTGAAAAACAGGCTGGCTCAAACTGAAGAGATCCACCTGCCTCTACCTTCTGAGCACTGGGATTAAAGGTGTGTGTCACCATTGCCCAACTAAAAACCCATTCTTAATGAATGTGTGCATGTATTTAGACACATCATATACATACTGTACATGCACGCATACACACACACACAAAACCACCCAAGCAAAGGACACTACAGAGAATGGTAAATATATATTGATGTTAACAGAGATACTGCCAAGGGAAGTATTTTCTTATTAGAAGAGCAACAGGATGATATAAAATATCTACAAAGCACACATCTAGTAAGGGTTTTCTATCCATACTATATACACTCTCCAGGCATGACAATATATATACACCTGGAACTCTAGCACTGAGCAGACTGGGGCAGGTAGATCACAAATTCAAGGTCATTCAAGAAACATACTCAGCCGGGTGTGGTGGTGCACGCCTTTAATCCCAGCACTCAGGAGGCAGAGGCAGGCGGATTTCTGAGTTCGAGGCCAGCCTGATCTACAAAGTGAGTTCCAGGACAGCAAGGGCTATACAGAGAAATCCTGTCTCAGAAAAAAAACAAAACAAAACAAACAAAACAAACAAAAAAAAAAAAACCCAAAAAAAAAGAAACATACTCTCTCTCAAAAAAAACAAATGTCTCTCAACATCACCTCCACCCACACATACACACCAGGTACGGGCTGATGGTTTTGTTTTATTTTGTTTAGGTTTTTTGTTGTTTGTTTCTTTGGAGACATTATCTTACTAGGTAAACCAGGCTGTTCTCCTGAGTGCTGAGATGGTAACATATATGCTATTAGACCCAGCTGAAAAGAAATGTATCTATTGAAAACACATTTGTGGGCTGGCTAGATGGCTCAGCAGGTAAGAGCACTGACTGTTCTTCCGAAGGTCCTAAGTTCAAATCCCAGTGACCAAATGGTGGCTCACAACTACCCATGAGATCTGACGCCCTCTTCTGGTGCATCTGAAGTCAGCTACAGTGTACTTAAGTATAATAATAAATAAATCTTTGGGCCGGATCAAGCAGGGACTGAACAAGTGGAGTTGACCAGAGCGAGCAGAGGTCCTTTAAAAAAAAATCAATTCCCAACAACCACATGAAGGCTCACAACCATCTGTAAAGCTATAGTGTGCTCACATAAATAAATAAATAAATAAATAAATAAATAAATAAATCTTTAAAAAAAAAAAGACATTTGCCCAAACAAATTCACAGCCACAAATCCGTGAGAGATAGATGCTCAAGATCATTGTCACTGAGGCAAAATGCAAGCCAAAATCACATCAACATACTCCTTCAGACCCGCCAGATTGGGTATAAAGGTTGGCTTCCTTTTTCCAGAAGGAACCAATTGTGGTACACCACTACTAGAGACATAAGATAATACTGTGCCATGAGAAGTAGCTTGATAGGCAGGGCACTGTCACTGGACCAATACTGCTGTAGAAAGGTCCACGGCAAAACCACTTATGACAGCCAAGAGACAGAAACAACCCAGACATCACTGTACTCAATCTTTAAAAAGGAATGATGTTCTGAAACATGGGTGAGCTTTGGATTCATTGTATTCAGTGACAGAAGCCAGATCCAAAAGTTCTAACTCAGAGACAGAAAGCAAACTGGCGGTCTTCGGTGTTGGGGAAAATATGGCAACTGATTGGGATGGAGCCAGAGAGAAGCAACGTCTGTGCAACACTACACACCCCACATGCCACTGATTCCGTGGGTCCGCAAGACAGTCCCGTCGGTAAAGAAAAGCCTTGCAAGAGTGAGGGGACCTGAGTTCAATCCCCAGAACCCCATGTTTAAAAAAAAAAAAAAGGCCAGGCCTAGTGATATGTACTGTAGTCCCAGTGCTGAGGAGATGAGGCAGCCAGAATGCTAAGGGACTACTGGACAGTCAGGCTAGCCTGCTAGAGAAGCTCCTGGCCAATTAGAAACACTGTCTCAAAAAGGACAGTGGAAGGCCAGAGAGCTGAGCTAGCTCAGGGGTTTAGAACATTTATGACTCTTGAACAAGACTCAAGTTCCGGTCCCAGCACCCATGCTAGGTGGGGATCCAACACCCTCTTCTGGGCTGCTACAGGCACCTGTATACATACACACAATTTAAAAATAAAATCTTTAAGAAAAAGGTGAAAAGTGTCCAAGGAATGACACCCGAGATTGTTCTCTAGACTCTTCACACTAGTGTTTATACAAATGTCCGTGCATGTGTGCATTCACAGATATGTGCATACACAAAAGAACAATTTTGTAACACTATATGAAATGCTTAAATAAAAGATGAAATTGCCAGGCTTGGTGGCACACACCTTCAATCCCAGCACCCAGGAGCAAGAGGCAGGTGGATCTCTGTGAGTTTGAGGCCAGCCTGGTCTACAAAGTTAAGAAAAGCAGCAACGAAGATCATGGCATTCGAAAGGAGGAGAGAAAACAGAGCAAAGTGAATGCTTTGAAAACAGTAAGAGGCTAAAAGGCGCTCATTGCAACAAACTGAATGTGATGGATTCAGGACACAGCCAAGCAGAAAGAGGAACCTTGAAGATAAAGCTTGGTAAACAATACGACCCAACAGACAGCAGATACTCCACTCTGGAAAGACCAGTCAGGGAAGAAGGGTTGAGGCTATTACTACCCTATTTCTTACAGGGACGGTTACAGGTGTAGCATGAGGACAGAAAAGGAAATCATCTTCACGTCACTTTTTAACGTTACCTGGCCCTGTTCAGCTTAACTACCCTCTGTGTATAGCTGTGAGCAGAACAAATGTGCCCAGGAGATCTAATTCTTGAGCTACACCTAGAAGAATAACAAGTCCCAAGCAGGGCCAGAAAACAAGGCCCCAGAGCTGCACGGCTGGCCTGGGAGAACAGACAGGTGAGGAAAACTGTGGGAATCCTCAAGACTTGGCCCAAGTTCACAAACTCAAACTGAATTTCCCAATCAAAGACAAAGCGAGCCGCAGCGCACAGAGTTTCAGGTTTCCCTTTAGACACAGCATTGGCGCCAACCAACACCAGGAGGGACGGGAAGAACCAGGGACTGTTTACACAAACACAAGCAAAAAGCCTTTCACCCTCAATCATTCACCCTGAAGGCTCTTCAAGAGCCACAGGAACCTGGTTCCATACAGCTCAGAGGCAGAAGAGCCAGGAGAACATGCGCCCTACACAAGCTGCCCACAGGCCACATTCTGGTGCTGCCAGGCCTCCCACCACAGGGCACCACTCAGAGACACCACTCACCCTTGCGGGCCTTTGTAGAAAAAGTATCTTGCGTACTCAACAAAATAAAGTATCTCCAGTCTATAAAAGCCTAGAGTGGCATCACCTTAATCAAGAAATTAAAACCTAAGTGACGGTGTCACACCTCTGAGCCGTCAGGTTCCCTAAGCTCTACATCCACCCTCTCTCTGGAGAACATGCGAACAATAAAACTTTCTCACACACTTTGAGGGAGAGTGATAAATGCAGCCCTAGCCTCCACGTAAAACTGTAAAGCTACTTAAAACATTGAGAGGATTTTGTTGTTTTTGTTTTTGTTTTTAGGGGGCGTGGTCTTCGGTATTTTATTTTGTTTTGTTTTTGGTAATTCAATTGCAGGTTCTTGAGCATGAACTCTGTAGACAAGAATTTTGTGTTCCAATGTCAAAAGGTTGGACACACCTGAGTCCTAAAGTCTGTACGGCAGCACTAAGGGCTCCACTAACATGTCCACCTTCTGCCTTGTGGACCCCTAAGGCTGTGGGGTTGGAACACAGGCCTCAGTGGAGCAATCTATGATCACAGCCCACCTCTGGCCAATCCTGGAGAGGTTCTAGGCAGTAGGAGCACAGGAGGAGGAGGGTGGATCATCCCCCATCTTGGCCAGATGCCCCGCTGGGCCTACAGAAGCTCGGAGCAGCTCTGTCTACTGAACAGCAACACTTGCCCCCTGGGCTACAGCTCCAGGTCTGTCCTGTGGCTTTGAGCAAAACAAGAGCAGTGCCTAGGGCCAAAACCCAAGTCTAGGAAAGTGTCCAGACCACTAGGAACAGAGCTTTTCACAGTCCAGTCGGGATGTACCTTAACACAAATGGAATAGGAGGGAGGCTTGGGAAGCAGAATAAGGCATGATGGGAAGGGCCATCCATCACCTCAGAGCTAGCTCAAGACCAGGTTATTAAGGGCTTGGCAAAATCATTTGTTTCTCTGGATAGTCTCTTACTATTACAATCCTAACTGAAAGGAATTCCAATTAAAAACCCCTAAAAGATACCCTCTTCAATGGGAAAGAAGCCATGAAGGCAAGGTCAAACAAAGCCAGACTCCTAAAACCTGGGACAGGCCCTGGGCCTTCGGCTATTCCTCTTAAAAAGCTCAGGAGTGCACAACTCCCACAAACCGCAGAAGCATGTGCACGCCCCAGGAATCTGGAACTGGGCAAGATGGAGCTGCTGTTGTCCTCTGCCACCCAAGGACCCTGTACTCCTATCCCAATCATGTCACCAACACAGAACTCAAGTTCTGGGGAGACCAGAGTAGAGAGCCCCAGTGTGAGCTGCCTGCTGCCTCCAACTGCCCCGGGGCATCACAGGGCACTGGGAAGCTGAAACCAGACTTGTGACATCACTACAACAATTCCCATTTCCTTTTTACTTTCCAGATGTTCCTCACAAAAGGAGCACAAAAAATTACAGGAAAAATCATCTTGTGACTATTTGTAAGGAGGTCAGAAAATAAGTGACTTCCCTTCCTTCTTCAAAAATGTTTTGTGAGAGAGGCTGCTGTGTGAAATGACTCAACAGGCCTGGCAAAGCCTGTGCTGACCCTCTCCCACATTACGCAGCCCTGCATTGCACTGCAGGGGACAGCCCAAGAACAGGCAAAGAGATGTTGAAGGGACAGGAAGTGAGCTCAGAGCCAAGCCGTGCTGTGGAGGAGTACCTAGGCTAACCCAACACACTGCTCTGCCTTCCATACCCTGCAGGGAAGTGTGCCACAGATGGCTCCAGCAGGGACCCAGGAAAAGAGTCTGATGCAGCAGACTAGAGTCACAGCACTATCTATACCCAACAGCACCTGTCTGCATTCGATTGAGATGCTGCTGTCCAGAGATGGCAGCTGCCCCAGACACCCACTCTATACCCCATCTTACCTCCCATGTCACATGATGAAACTGTGACCTACCAGACTAGGTACCTGGGTCAAGTTACTTAACCGCTCTGTGCTCATTTAACTCCTATAAAGCAGGTGCACAACAGCTCCTGTGACTACAGGGAATGATGCAAGTACCACTCAGCACCAAGGACCCACATGGAAGATGCTCAGGAAATGCCAACTGCCACTCCCAGTCCTACCCCCTAAGATTTTACTTCTCAGAAACTTCATCAAGACATTTAGGTCATGCAGAGGAGTGAGACCAAACACAAGGGTTCAGACCTCACTAGTGGCAAAAGAAAGGCCTCCTCTTTTTTTTTTCTTTTTTTTCTTTTTTTCCTTTTTTTTCTTTTTTTCTTTTTGGTATCTGTAGGTGTTTTGCCTGCATGGGCATGCCTGGTGCCTTCAGAGGCCAGAAGAGGGCATCAGATCCCCTGGGACAGTAGCTATAGTTTCAAGCCACTGTGTGGGTGCTAGAAATTGAATCTAGGTCCTCTGATAGAGCACCCAGTGTTTTTAATGCTAAGCTCTCTCTCCAGCCCCATCCTTCACTTTCTAAGGCATAAGCAAAGAAGTCAAAGAGGGCAGGGAACATAGCAACAGAAAGAACCACTAGGAGGTTACAAGCACATGAACCTTCAGTGGGGAACCAAAGAGGAAGCACTGCCAGTCCCTGACCTACACAACAGAACCTATTAAAAGCCCAAGGTCTTGGCTATCATCAACTCTTGATCATTCTGTCAACCAGCAGCAATAAAGAAACCCCACTCTGCAGCAGACAGAGTTGAATCCCTACATAAAGTCCCCAAGCCCTCCTATCCTGCAAGAAACTCACTGAACTATTCAGAGCAGTTAGAACAAGGTATCAAAGCAGGGCTACTCAAACCCCCCCAGAAACCAGAGATCCTGACTGTGGAATATGCTTCATAGAAATACTAGAAGATATAGTAAAGGAAACTGAGAATATAAGGAAAAAGAAGAGGAGGAAAAACATTCATATTCTCTCTTTCTCTCTCTTTCTCTCTCTCTCTCTCTCTCTCTCTCTCTCTCTCTCTCTCTCTCTCTCTCTCTCTCATAAAGCTAGAGATTGCCCTTGATCAACATCTAGAGCGTGTGGATATCATCAAGCCACAGATGCCAGGCCATGTAGGGACATGGTGGCAAGGCTGGGCCTCAAAACAGGGGATGCTCACTAAATGTCACCCTTCAGATCAGAACTCCTGCTGCATGAAGACTCTCCTTGGAAGAAAGCACTGTAAAGTGGCATTAGGCCAATACGTCTGTTGGAGGGTTTAGGGATTAGTATAGCACTGCCCTCACTGACTATGAAATACAAAAAAGAAGAGGGAAGGAAATGTAGAAGCTATGACACAGCAAAGATAGGACTGGCCCAAGTGAGAGGGCAGCACAAAGGGAGGAGGGATGGCCCTCAAGAGGATGTGGGAGGCAAAGAGTTAAGGGGGTCCATTAAAAACACCTGAAGTCCAGATTGCAAATTAGAATCAAGGAGTAAAACTCTCAGCAAAAGGTGAGTGAGAGCAGAGGGGAAAGGGTAAGACTTTCAGCAAGTCCCTGCCAGCCTTCCTAAGAAGCTGGCCTGCCCCAACTGCTCCAGAAAGAGGTGCAGCAGAAACGGCACTGAGATAATTCTCAGCCTTGCCTCTCCATTTTGCTCTCTTCAAGTCCTGAGATGTCCAAAGGCTACCCTCTACTGTGGAGTCCCGGAAAGTGGCAGAGTAGCTAGAGGACTTCACCATACCGGGAAGCCTCAGTAAACACCCACAGAGTAGAAGCACTGCCTGGGGGAACCGGAACCAGTACAGACCACCTCCGCCCAGACAGATGTAACAAACTGTAACAAACTGGTGACTGTCTCAGAGCAGAGCTTAAGGTAACTTGCTACTCAGCTAGAGATGTGAGAAACCCTAGGGAACTGCTCGCTGTTCTTATAAGACTGAGCATTTGGCTTAGACTCTTCCTAGGAATGAGACAAAGTAACTAAACTAGGTTTTAAAGAATTAAACATAAAGGTGAAGCCAAGTAAAATCTAAAGTCTTAAATGCGTGCTGGCCCTTGCCAGCAGCTTCAGGTATGACCAAGAGCCTAGCCAGCTATCACAGTGTCCTTTCCCTGTCCCCAAACTGACATCACATTCCAGCCTCCACTGCAGCCCGCACAAGCCTCAAAGCAAACAAGTAAACACTGGGGGTGGGGTGGGGGGTGGGGGTAGGGGATGGTAAAATGGCTCCAAAATTTAAAATCTAAGTTATTACTTAAAGAGGGGGTGTGAAGGTGAACACACTGCCGACGCCCAAATGACAGACAGCACATGTCAGCTCCACAACCAGTACAGGCCCTGGGCATGTTCCGGCAGGTCCCTGTGACAAGGCAGCAAGGTTAGCATCCTCTCTGCCACCCTAGTTCTCCCGGTGACCTCAACAAAACTCCTAGAGAAGGGTAGAAATCGCAGAGGTGGCCAGAGGCTTCTCTGGGCATCACAGCAAAAACACTTGTCATGTTTCCATCGGTGACATGTGTTTCAGGACAAAGTTATATTTCTCTGCTTCTATGTTCCTATGCTGGAGTACTGAAGCGAGCAAGCGAAGCTCTACACCTGAGTCTTTAATGAGCATCAAGTGCTTGTGATACAAGTACATCAGCACTAGACTCTGCATCCAGATATCCTGATTCCTCTGCAACTGGGCAGCCCTCCCAGGACCCCACACACCGTGAACCTAGAGTCCTGTGGGGCACCTGGAGTGGCACAGGACTCTCTGGATCCCTGCTCAGTGAGGCTACGTGGAGCTCAGTGGGTGCAAACACTTGAATTGTAGCTGCAGGCGGAGGAATATCAGGTGCATCTCTACGCCCCGAGGGCTCAACTCCTACACTTAAATCCCTCCCACTGGAACAGCCGGCTCCAGTTTCACCGAGCCAGCGAGCCAGCGTGAGAACAGATCCTGCTCCTCAGACCTCAGCACCTTGCACAGAAGAAGGACTCCGCATCCCAGCACTGCCCACCTTTGGTAAGTGCTTACTATTTCTTCAAGTTTTCTTTCAAAACTACTCTTTAATGTGTCTTGAGGAATCTGTCTGGGTAAATTGTTTGCTGTTGTCTGCTCTTTCCTGCTCTCACTATTCCCTAAGGATTACTCAGAACCCGGCAGGTGCATCTCGGGGATGCAGACCACAATTACAGAACTCCTAATGGGGCTGATACGTTATTCCAAGACTATGAGCAAGCTTATTTAGAAATCAAGCCATCCTTTCTGCTATAAAATTTATTTTAAAAACAAAAGATGGATTTATAGTATTGCTTAATTGTTCCCTACTTTTCAAAGAAATTACAATAAATTTTGACATAAAAGAGGCAAAACTCACATATATAGAGAGAGATACAACTGTTTGGTTTCATTTCTAGTTTAACATCTAAAGCTTTTCAAATTTAAAATAACTGCTGCTTTGACAAAACCTTTCAAAAACAAGAAACCAACTAAGTTTAGGTTTTTGGTTTGGTTGTTAAGATTATACATGGGGGGGGGGGGATAAATCTGTATGAAAATAATTATCGACCGAATAATCGGCCAAATCTGACCAAGTCAGACTTGGTTTAAGCAGAAACGCCTGCATTTCCTATCTGAGTGTTTGCATTAGAAAAGGCTCTCTGATGTTTTAAACTGCTGTGTTACAGAAACACAGGCAAGGCGAGCTCCGGTGCCATGCTGGTCGGGAAGCCGTGAGCCTGCACAACACAACCCATTTGTTTTCTAGATCCTTCCTTCCAAACACACTCTAGAAAACAGCTTTCTTCTAAGACTATGGCCTCCCTAAGTTCACCTTCATCTTAAAGAACAGAAAGTTTGGGAGGGAGCGGCGGCCAGCTACTGCAAAAGCCCACATGAAGTAAAACTCACAAATCTCGTTCTTGCGACACCCCAGTGGGTAGACGACAGTGGCGTGCCCTTGAGTGGTGCAATAACGCCACATCACAGTGCTGTAATTATAGCATGCCCTTCACGACGTTCCACCTGCGAGGCTCTGCGCCAGACAGCTGGACACCACCAGGAGGAATAGTACTGCACTGTCTTGATTTGCAGGTCAATTCACAGGACAAACATAGCTGCCTGGCCCGTCACATCGCTGGCCTATAAAGCAAAGCTGTAATTACCTCTATTGTATCCTATCAGGGTTCTCTTAAATTATTCTTTCTCTTGTCTGATTTCTAAGTGCAAGCCCCTTAGAAACTTCTAAAAACATGCCAGCCACTCACTGTTGTCTTGACAGCAGCAACTACACTACATGTCCACACTCAGGGACTGCTGAAGTTTAATGCTTTAAAGACAAACAGGACCCTGTGGCCAATCGAAACTACACAGTGCTCACTCTGTGTGTGGGCAGGTATCCCGGATGGCACACTGTGGGCAGGTGGAAGGTGCTCTCAGCCCTGGGCCCTTTCTGAACGCAGTCAAGTCATTTAATATAAGAGATATCGAAGTCTCAAGTCATACAGCCTGATGTGTGTCAGCAAAAAAATTGGGACACATCTTACAGATCTTAAGCTGGATACTGTACATGTTTCTAGGTCACTGTATTATTGTACATACTGTATGCTGCATTGCAAGATGATTCAGAGAAGGAAGTCTGGGGCCAAGGTGAGGTCTGGGGAGGCATGTTTGAGAACAGGGCTTCCCCAGGGAAGACAGAGAACAACTCTCTGCCAAAAGCCCTTGATGAGGGCTGAGTGCCTGTGGGAAGACACCCTCATGAACCCCCCTGACCATCAAATGGGAAGTAGAAGGGAGGAGGGTATGGTGCCAAGTAAAATTCCTCTGGGACTGTTTCAGTATCAAACATGCTAACACTACAGTTCTCAGACAGCCATAGCTACACATATAGCCTTCCAGAGATGTATTCCCAAAGTAGTAACAGGCCCAACCTTAAAAAAAAAAAAAGGGGGGGGGGGGGAAGCCACATACCCTTCTTATGCCTTTAGGAAAAGCTTCACCTTTGAATATAAACCCAAAAGTACTGTAAACAGTCAAAGTTCTTGGCTTTCCTGTTTTGGCAACAATGTGTGCTTTTGGGAATATTTAACACCAGCGGCTGCCAGACAGTTCAAAGTCCAGCAGGTATAAACTGACCAAACAGGACTTATTGTAAGCCTCCATGCCCACAGACATATGTGCCTGGCTGCAGTCATGGCTGTGGGTTTATTTCTTGATAGTCATAAACCTCACTTGCTTAGGACAGAGAACTCACAGGCTGACATCATCATTCAAAAGCTTACAAAAGCATCAATTTTATCCCACTTACTTCTCTAACACGGTAGTTTTATAGATGAGTTACGCCCGCCTTACACCTGCCTCCAAGCAGTGAGCTCTCCGCCTTAATTAGCAATTGTGAAATCCTGAGGGTCAGTTTATCCGAAGTTACTGAAATGATTACAGCCGAGCCTGCTTCTGTATCCATTCCCTTTCAGTTTTAATAAACCTCAGGAAATGGCCTCACTCTAGAACCCTTACACAAGAGCCACTGCTGCCTATCCCAGCCAGCCTGCTCACTGTCCTGGGGATCAGCAGCCAAAAAAATTAAAAGACAAAGGCTGAAACCAAAACTTCACATAGCATGACACACGCACACACTCACACACGCATGCACGCACACTCGGTAATAATTATTTCCTCAGTTACTCCTCTTTCTTATAAGACAGGAAACCCTTACCATGACAATGTACTTATTTAACCTCCGTAGATGTTCAGTACTTAACCCCAGTGGCACGCTTACTGCTGCCCGAAACCATCAGTAACGTTTACTACAGCTGCTTCTCTGAGGGCCCGTCATTATTTCCTTACGTCCTGAGGGGCTCTTCTAGCCTGCCCAGGACACACGGGGCACTGTCCCACGTCTGTCCCCAGGAACTGGGAAGCAGCTCATACTCGACGAATGTTTGCAACTGTCATCATTCTGATCATGATGCTCCCAGCTAGTGATGAAATCATCCCTCTCAGATCTGTGCCATGACATATCCTATACAGCCATGGGAACCTGACTTGCAGAGGTTCTCACGCCTTCAGAATCAAGAGTGTAATGAGCATGCCAGCACAGGTCCCACTGACTTATCGAGCTGCCCTCATCAGCCAGTCAGACAAGGGAGGCTTCTCGGGCTCCCTGACGCAGGCAGGGAAAATGCACTCCAGGTATACGCTGGGCCCACAGAGAGTTTCTTTACATTTTTCCTTTTAATAAGAAGGAAAAGTCACAAGGCTATTACTAAGTGTTAATATGATCAGCTTTGACATAGGACTTCTGTCTTCACTTTAGCTTCTACAGCAAAAGTGAAGTCCAGGCAGGACCCACTTTGACAGCTCAGTCTCCCATACTCCTCCTGCAAGGAGCCTAGGATCCTAGCTTCCTCCTAGCATGGGGGCTTCACTCTCACTGCCATGCAGACTCTCACAGTGGACTACTTTCAGGACCGCCTGAGCCACTGCTCTCCCAGACAACTACTTAAGAGCCCTAAATGCTGATGATCGGGTAACTTTAGCTCTTTGTAGGCTGCTTCTTGCTTTGAGGAAAAAGTCTTGCCAAGCAGCACAGTCAGGCCTTGAACTTGAGAACTTGAGACCCTCTGCCTTAGTCTACCCTAAGTGATGGAATTGCTGCTACCACAGTGGCAGATATAGTTTTATATATATAATAGTGTGTGTGTGTGTGTGTGTGTGTGTGTAAATTAGAAGAGAAACCAAATGAAACCTGATAGAATCCTCAGAAACTTGAAGCACATAAGTAGAGATAAAGAGTCAGTCCCTGAAGCTGCTACACCCACTGCCCACCATACACACACACTGGGAACAGGGAAGACAGACAAGAGTGAGGACTTAATCATAAGAATGTAGTTATGTTTCTAAAGGTATGGTTTACAGAAGTGTGTGTGTGTGTGTGTGTGTGTGTGTGTCTAAGTTTTGAGGGCGTGGCTTTACATGTTTTTTTTTTTTACAAACTCAGTTTTGTAGCTGAAAACACGTTTCTTAAACAATTTCCACTGAATGTTATTTTTAAGTGTTTAGCATACGAAGTAGGAGACCTTCCCCTTTTCACATATCCTGTACAAATCAAGGAGCCTGGCCTCAACCTTCTCCCTCTACCCAAGGCCACCCAGAGTCACCCTAGATGTCCAGGGAGGCAGCTTCACTAAGTGCTTAGCCTTGGATTAGGAAGCACACTGTAAGATCTGGGTACAAGGGGCACATGGGGCAGGGTGGCTTCTTCCCTCTACCTGGTTACTGCTGCTCTGGTCTCTTAAGAAGGTTTATATATCCAAGGAAGGGAAGGGCAAATCTATGAGTTATTCCCAAACACTGATGAGTGGCAAGACATAAAAGCCAATCCGGGACTTGCAAATCATCCTAACAACAACTGCAAACTGAGTTGACCTACATATAGCATTCACATTTGTATTAAGCCATCATAAATGCTACTTACTAGGGCTAAGGGTGTAGTTCAGTGGGTAACATTTACCCACTGTACTTTCTGATAAAATGGGCTTTTCTGTAGTTTTAGAAGCAGTAGAGTAAGTCCTATGTCTTAAATATTTTTTATTTTAAATATTCACACACATAATATAGCAGCAGCATAGCTAAGCAGGACCTTGGAACACTCAGCTAAACAACGCCAGAGCACATTGAACTAAGTGTCCGCTCCCACAGAGCATGCAGAGGGGAGGCTCTGGTCACAGAATCCTATCAGAAGCCCCAAACAAACGGACCAAGGGGAAGTCAAGCTTGCAGGATATGGATCCCCAAAACTCAGAGGCTGGCTACTGACACTCTGCTCTCTTGGTCCCAGGCAAGTCTTTCAGGTTAGACTTAAGAAAATATCCCAGGATGCTGGCAGCCAGGAGAGCAGACTATCAGGGATGCAGATATCGCCTGCTTTCTAAAGGCACCAGGCTCCTAGTCTGTCTTTAGTGAGACAGTGACCCTCTAACCCTTTACCTGACACCAGTCTCTGTCTGTCCTCATAGCTGCAGGTGCCTGACGGAAGGAACTCTCCTGGTTAGGCCCTCAGCACATGGAGCTGGCTTCAAATAGAGTACTCACAGCAAGAAAGAAGACAGTACTCACCTCCTCCAAAGCCACCACATTCTGGTCAAAGAGGAGGCAGCAGTGACCACACACCGAGCAGACCAGAGTCCAAACACAAAGGATAATGAGTCTCCTAAAGGAACGGAAACCAAAAAAGCCACACTATATTCCACGGCCCCCAGGAAAGCCCTTCAAGTACAAATGCTTCCAGTGTCCTTTTACATGTAACGAGAAGTCACATCTTTTCAATCACATGAAGTACGGTCTCTGTAAAAACTCCATTACTTTAGTGTCAGAGCAAGATCGTATTCCCAAGTGTCCCAAATCTAGCTCGCTGGATCCTAAGCAGACTCACCAGCCAGAGCCCACCTCAAAGCCAGCCACTTCCAAATCTCTCCTAAATGGACTCTCCAGCTTTGATCCAAAGTCTCAACAGGGCTCTGCAAAGGAGGATGCCAAAGAGAACCTAGAAATGCAGGCTCGGGGAGCCCACAAAGGTCCCCAGAAACCAGCCCTACAGAAAGAAATGGCACCAGAAGCCATTCTCAGCACCCAGCCCTGCCTCGACAGTGGGGTTAGACATTCAGCATTTGTTCCAGTTGGGGAACACAGACTTAGGGGGCCAGAAGATACAGAGGCCACTGAAGTGCTGGCCAACTCTACCACCAAAGCCTCCTCATTCCATGCCAAGTCTGCATTCCACACGCCCGGTTACCCCTGGAAAGCTGGCTCCCCATTCCTCCCTCCTGACTTTCCACATAAAATCTCCTCTACAAAGGGGTTTGGTGCCATCTCCCCCTATATGCATCCTGCAATCCCGGAGTACCCCCATCCCTTCTACGCAGAGCATGGGCTGGCTGCCATCTACTCCCCCTACCTCCTGACTGGGAACACGCCTGAGTGTGAGACCACTTTGCTGTCTGTCTATGGGACCCAAGACCAAAGACACTTCCTGTCTCCTGCTGGGCCAATTCCCAAGCACTTGAACACATCCCCATCAACATATGACCACTACAGATTTTTCCAGCAGTACCACTCTAATCTGCCGATCCCTTATGGGTTTTACAGACCAGAGTCTGCATTTCCCTCCTACAGTCTCAGGCTCCCATCTGTCACTGGCATCACCCGAGATCAGAGCTCTCGCTTGCTTGAAGATGCAACCCTGGCTTACCCAGCCTCAAGTCCCTCAGAGTTAAACCTTTCAAGCTCCCACAGGAAACACACAGAGTGTGAGAAGGGAAGTCCAGTTCCTGAGGCTAAAGATCCTTCTAAAGATGGGCAAAGGGATGCAGAAGAAGCCAAAATGAGCCCCCGAGCAGGGAGCGCTGCCACGGGCTCCCCGGGGAGGCCAAGCCCCACCAACTTCACCCAAACAAGCCAAACATTCGAAGGCCTGTGTGACCTCTCAAACAAAGCAGCCTCCTCCGGAACCCTAGAGCGACTCCAGCAAGCTGAGCAGAGCCCCACCGCCTTCAAACCTGTCCAAAGGGGTTCAGAAAGCCCTCACTCTCAACCTCCTGCAAACAGAACAGAGTCTCCAAAAAGGTAAGAGAATTTCTTTTTCAAAATCTCCAATGTAGTTTTTTTTTTTTGCTCAACACCAAGTTAGTTCACACTTGTTCCAAATGCTTTACATGATCATTTTCCTAAGATTTCTCTTCATGTCTTCTAGCCTTCAGGCCATGAATGGTGACCCTCCGGCCCAGACAGGGAGCAGTAACTCTTTCATCACAGAGGCCCCACCCTCCAGCCCAGAGGACCACTCCAGAATAGGTCCCCTCAATCTCTCTAAGAAGCTGGAGACAAACCCTGCAGCCACGTATGGACCCATGTATGCAAGCAACGCCCAGGCAGACACTCTGCAAGACCTGCCACTCAATCTGTCCGTGAAGGATCTCTGCAACGCCTGGGCTCCAAGGCCCGCCCTCCCAGGCCCACCCCAAGGTGCAGAACCCGCTGCCACTCCAAAGACTGAGACAAAGGGTTCTGAAGATAGGACAAGCCGCGTGGAGACACCGCAAGACAAGGCCCACAGCAGGACAACCCCAGACGTGCACACGGAGGACAGCAGTGATGAACAGAAGCAGACGGCAGCTGTAGCTCTCTGTCAGCTGGCGGCCTACAGCCCAGGGAACGTCCGAGTGGCCGATGAGGAAGGCACAGTCCAGGAACCCACCCGTCAGGATGTGCCCACCCTCAGTGCTACAGAGAACCTGGAGGCTCAGTGTGACCTCAGACCCAAAGGACAAAAGAGGACAAGTCAAAGGGACACAGGAAAATCCCAGCAAGGAACTAAAAAGCCAAAGCTGAATGACCCCGTCCCAAGAGTGCTTACTCTCCGCAGAAGAACCCGGGTATCCTGAGGCCTCAAGTGCACTCAGTGCTATGGCTAGAGAGAGGCTTTTCACACTACGTGCCAGGCAGCAACTTCACTTTTTTGCTTTTTGGAGGAGGTACTGTCTTGCCATGTTGCTCAGGCTGGCGTTAAACTTGTGATCTTCCTGCCTTGGCCTCCTAAGTGCTGGGCCAGCCAGTGTTCCCACAGTTTACCTTCACTTTTTATCAAGTCAGTTTTTATAAATACAATTTTTCTTCTCTCCTCAAAAAGGACAAAAGGCTGTAATCTTTAGTTTTTTTTGTAAACATTAAGATAAATATTAAAAGGTGTTTCTACTTCTGGTTGTTAAAAAAAAAAATCTGAGTGGCTTATACTCTCCAAGACGGATGACTTACACTGGGACTTCATGTTTGTGACACACCAGGGAAATACACAGAACTAGCTCAGCAATGTGAGTAGACTCACAGAAAGGACCTTAAACAAGTACTATTTTTCAAAACTAAAACTTTTACCGTGTTGTTGTGTTACTATTAAATATAGCTATGTGTTTTGATGCCAGAAACATCTTCAGTTTAAATATCAACTGTTACACGTAAGAAGTGTTGTGATTATTTCTAACTGAACCGTCCACAAACATCTAGAGGCTGACTTTAAGTTACTTTAGAGTAACTTATTTCCATCAGGGAAGTGCTTGCTGGTCAAGGTTTGATCACCTTATTCTATTTGCTTATGATGTCAAAGCAAACTTTCTCACTTAGGCTCACTTTCCACTCCCTAAAATGATGTACCTGTTAATTTCCCAATAAACTCATGTGTGAACTTTGAGAACACATAAAACAAAGATCAATATCAGCTCTATGTTATTCTCTAGAGTCTTCTTCCTTAGTATTCAGGAAGAGGGAGCCGACAGTCGAGGCAGCACTGAGACTATGAAAGTGCTTCTGGGATTGGTAAATAAATTAGTAGCCACAGAGTCCAGGCATGTAGTAACCCTCACCTATGGGGCTTTTCAAAGGAGTCCTGAGTCTCAGAGTACCTGGAGGCCAAGATCAGGAGCCCTGGCAGCTAACGATGCGTGGGAGGAGCTCCACTCCTCCACTCCACAACAGCCCTTCCACTATGTCTGGACACAGGCGACCTTTCACCCTACTTGCTAGAACAAACTTGGGCACTGAGTGCAGGAACTCACGGCCCCTTTTGTTCAGCCAGCAATTCCCAGCTCCCAGCCAGCCCCAACAGAGCATGCCCAGAGAAGCTGACCGATATTCTTTCTATCTTTGTACCTTCAGATGATGTTAGAAATAGAGAAACACTCTGCAACTGGTTAAATGCATATAAAACTTCAAATACCAACATGAGAGAGAGAGATGGGGTCTTTAACAACAGTTATGGAATACATAAGGCCAGTGCTGCAAACCATTTCTAACGGTGCAACAGGTTTCCCACTCATAGAAGCAGGGAAAACCTCTGTTAAACCTGGCAAGACAGGAGAAGACCTTTCCATCCAAGGAGCTAGCAAAGGCCTTTAGGTCCATCCAAACCACCACATATATAAGCCCAAACTTACTCTCTTATGATTAAAACAAAACAAAACAAAAAACAACAAAATTTATCTTACTTTCCAGCCTGACTATTTTTTTTGTGTGTTTGCCAAACATACACCAATATGTTTGGCAAACAACCAAAGCATGACCCCTTCCACTCCCCAACAAGTAAAGGCCTGAAGGAGGGGAACGGTGAACGGAGCGCTATAGCCCGTGCTCATGACCCAAAGTCTGGCACTTGCAAATCCTCCTGGCATGCTCAACCCACATAAGAACTCAGCCCTCCACTCAGGCCCCGAAGCTCTGATAGACGATGGGTAACTCACCCACTGCCTCTGTCATCTTAAATGGCAAACAAGAAGAACCTAGCCAGGTGCCACCCATGCCTGGGTGAACCATGAGAATCTACTCTACCAAATAGGAGGTGTGCTCGGCCTGCAGGAAAGTGGTCTGTACATTGGTACCATGGGCCTCAGATCAGAGACCTACCATGGAAAAATATCATCCTCCCTGGAGAGTTGCTCCAAGGGTAAGTTTCAACAGCATACTCACGGCAACTAGAGCAGGTATTCTATCTGCCTATAAAACAAAAGGAATCTCTACAACTACGTTAAAAATAAAAAAATAAAAAAAACCAACCTAGGGTCTTGTTTCCCAAGTACTACCTCTCTACATTCACATTACAGATAAAACAGAACAAAACAAAAAACAAGCTTCCAAGATGAGTTCAACAGAACTAACACATGACCTAGTAGTAATCCTAGTGCCAGACACATTACACAGACTTAAAGCAAAAGACATGCTCGTCTCCTCTCCACGGCAGCCAGCAGATGGGCCGTGGGGAGAGTGAACGCGCTGCAGCATCACTTACACAGCAGGACATTCTTGCACGTGCTACACCAAGACAGGTCTTGAGATCACCATACTCTATGAAATGGGCCAGCCACAAATGGCAAAATATTGTAACACTTTGTACTTACATGAAGACCCAAGGATGGAAAAAAAAAAAAAACATAGGATAGAAGTGGACTGGAGTCATGCGGTATGGGAAACAGGTTATTTGGAACAACAGATGATTTAGACCCAGGGGTATGAGATGGTTGCCCAACAGCATGAACGGAGTTAGAGCCATTGAGCAAACGCCTGGAAATGGCAGCAACAAATCCCTGTTTACGTATTTTTAACATGAGGGTTTTTTTTTTTAATGAAAATGTAATATACCCAAATCCACTGAACTACATTTTATATGAGAAAACTGTAATGTAGGTAAACTATATCTCAAATTATGTTTTAAAACAAAAATCAAAAACCCTTTCTAAATAATCCCAACAGTGGTCAGCTGTGATTTGTCCTCTTCCCATACCACCTTTTACAGGGCAGGAAATGACAGATAGATACAAAACACAGACACTCCCTCAAAGGAAAAAAGAACAGGCAGACAATTCACCCAGTAGCAAAGTCAGAGACGCCACAATATAGTCCTCATTTTCTTACAAACTCGGGTGTCTGGCAGCTCAAAATGGCACAAATGCTAAAACTAAACAGTGCAGCTCTGAGCACTGGTCAAGATGGCCCCACCCACCTGTTCTAGACATTGGTCAACATGGCCCTCCCTTCCCAGGGACCTGTTCGCCTGGCACATGAAATGTCAGACATCCCACGTGTGTATCATCAGAGCCAGTGGAGATCTCCAGCCTTCCTGTCTCCTCCCCCATCTCTTTCACAAGCATGCTCCTAACAAAACTGTTGTATGTTTAATTCTATATGGCATTTGCTACTTAAGAGGACCCAAATAGATGCCATACCACCATCCGAAAGTTCCTTGTTAAATGAAGTCATGCAGTGAGGCAAACACGAGTTCTGGGCTGAAGTGCTAAGCTGGCCAAAACTGATAGGATCAATGTTTGCAGAACTCTGGATACTAATCAAACATTTATGACAACCAGAAGAATGCTAGAGGGAGGAAGCTACTTTGTTTCAGCACTCACAGATACTCTATCATATCATGTCTGATGCTGAGATACAGGACAGATTGTAGTCACTGGGACAGAGGACACAATGGGACTCAGTACATCCTAAGAGCACTTGCCTGGATGTGTGGAGGGGGATTTCTTCTGGAGGCTCCTATTAAAATATTCAAAATATTCTGTTTTCAACATAAACAAAAATTGTAAGGGAGGAAAGGAACAGGAAAGTACAACACAAACACGGGAGAAAAGACGCCACTGAAGCAGCCGGACATTCGGAATTACCAAAGACTTTTTAAATGTTCAGAGGAAACCAAAGACCTTATCTGAACAAACTCAAAATGTCAACCCAAGAGACAGAAGTTCTAAAATTGAAAAGTCAACAGTTGAAATGCAGGTTCTCTAGAGGGGTGTGATAACTGTCAACTTGACAGGGTCCATAATTACTTAGGAAACAAGTCTCTGGGTGTGTCAATGAGGAGTTTCTAGATTGAGTTAACTAAGATAGGAACCCATCCTAAAAGTAGGATGCACAATTCCATGAGCAAGAGTCCCAGACTACATAAGAAGGAGAAAGTGAGCTAAGCACCAACAGCTTTCTCTGCTTGCTGACTGTGGCTGCCTCGCACTCCTGCTGGCAAGCCTTCCCCGACTGCATCAAAACAAACCAACTCCAACTAAACCAACTAATACAGGGGCTGATCTGCACAAGGAAAAGACAAAATCACTGAACACAGAAACTGAAATCACCCAGCATGAGGAGCAGGGACAAAAATGCTCAAGGAAAAGGAATAGAACCTAAGAGACCAGAGGGACAGGATGGAGCACAGCTACACACCGAAAACTCAGATCCCAGAGTGAGAAGGAGAGCATGGCAGCTGGGATATTTACGGAAGTGAAGGCAGCGCATATCCCAAATCTGGAAGAAAGAGGAGCCCACACAACTCACAAGGCACAGGGTCCTCCACTGAACAAAAACAGCAGAAAAGGAGATAAACGGTTTAACCAAGCATCCAAAGAGATAAAAATGTTTAATTTCAAAACATAAAACTTAGGGGTAAAAAAAATCAACCACAAAATTAGGAACGCAGGTATACACTCTATTCACAATATTAACACCAATCGAATATAACCACAGAGAAAATATAGCCAAAACCCTAGACAAGCCTTCCCAGGCTAATCATGATGCCCTATGGAATATTCACAGTGTACAGGGTTCAAAGAGAAACCCTGTCCCCAAAGAAACAAAAGGACTAAAACCAGGACCAATAAAGCATCTGAGTGGCCTGAAACAAAGGCTAAGTAGCCTTTGATGATGGCCTACGTCCTTATCCACCAAAGCAAAGATCAAAATAAAAACTGAGGCACAGTATGTGGGGACATATATATGGAAATATATACATGAAGAGAACCTGGCAGAACTCTTTAAAAGATGACCACGCTGTTCCTTCCTGAGACTCAGCTCAATACTCTAGTCTGCTGTGTGTAAAGCCGATCTGACCTCCCCCAAGTCACTTTCTCCCCAACTTCAGCATGCACCCAGGAAGCTCCCCACGTCCTCTGGGACAAAAGCGAATGTTCTGGCTAGCAGCATGCTCATCTTTCTACCTTTATCCTCCCCTAGACCACACTTATCCAGGTTTCTCACTGCACACATGCGCTTTTCCTTCTCTTTCTTTTCTTAAGAAACGGGGTCTCTGAAGAAGTTGAGGCTGACCTCAAACTCACTGTAACCAAGAATAGCCTTGAATCCCTAAGTCTCTTGCCTCTAATTTCCAAAGGTTGAGATTGTAGTGTTTTTGTTTTCTGACAATTTAGCAAAAGTCAGTACACAGTGGCTATGAAAAGAAGCACCCTCAGCTATGACCTTAAGCAAATAAGACCACTCTCAGAGGAATGGTGTGAGGTCTAAAGTAAAAATATAAAACCATCCTTAAGATGCTCAGGGTTGCTGTTACCATCTTCACACACCTGTGTTCCAGAGTCTCTGTCACCCTTGTGATGATGCTACCCCCGTCAGGACACAGTACAGCATGCCCCGGCACAAAAAGAGGCTTTAACGAGGTTCCGTTCACATGGAGGCAGTGCAGGGCAGAAGGACAACTCCCAAGAGAAAGATCATGGACTAACTTAATCCACATCATGTTTTACAGTTTTAAATGGCAGCTTGACACTTCTCAGTTATGATACCAGTAATACCCGTGTCCTCACTCCAGCTGATGGATCAATGATGTCTAAGATCCTGAAATATGTCCCAGCTATATTTCATACACGCTAGTCCCATAGAAGAAGACCAAAGAGAAGCAGCACTAGTATAGGTTCCATGTACAGCCATGTTGTAGAACCTCACTAATGAGGTTTCCACAGCTGAGCTGTCTGAAAAGATCTGCTGACCTCAGGAAAGGACTAATCCAACACATGGGCCTTAATGTTCTAGGAAGTCCTCTCAGCTCCCCCAAAGGCTACGCCCAGTCCTACCTCACAAAATAGTGTGAATTTGCCACACTGGCTGCAATTCCTGACCAAGGAGGCAGGCCTAGCTATAAAAGCAGTCACCATCTAGCAAGACTTTGGAGCAGTTTCAGACGTCCTCCTTGGTCATCGGGAACACACAAACCAAGCCATGGTAAGGTGACTGACATCCCACAACAAATACGATGGTAACTACTTTTTTAAAGAGGGAAGACAAAAATAAAAACCAATGGGGATGTGAGGAACCCAAGAGCTGGTGGGAATGTAGAGCAGGGCAGCCAGGTTACAAGAGTCTAGCCTGTGGGGGACTCTCTTGCCTGTGTGTGGGACTCTTTTCCTCCTACTGGGTTGCCACATCCAGTCATGATATGAGGGTCTAGGCCCAGTCTTATTATACTGTATTATGCTATGTTCGGTGGATATCTCTGGGAGGCTTGTCCTTCCATCCGACCGTCCATCCGTCCTTCCTTCCTTCCTTCTTTTCTTTCTCTATTTCCTTCTTTCTTTTTCTTTAAGGGAAACAGAGGAGCAGTTGACCTGGGTGAGAGGGGAAGTAGCAAGAGTGACTGGGAAGAGTGGAGGGAGGGAAAATTGCGGACATAATGTATGAGAGAAGAATAAAAAAAAAAAGAGCCTGGCCTGTTTCTTGAACTGATCCATCATTTCTACTCCTAGATCAACATTCAGGACAAATGGTAACACATATCTACACAGAAACTCATAAACAAATGTCCACTGCAGCGTTACTCAAAAAGTCAAAAGGCGGAGGCAACCACAATGGTTACTTCTACTGATAAGACTAAGGAAGAAGCAGTGTTTCCTTGCATATGGTAGAAACCCCATCCGCAGCAAAGGAATGGAGCCCCACACAGCGATCATCAGAAAAACCACACAAAGTTCAGACACAAAAGAACAAACAGCAGTCTGTTTAATGAAATGTCTGAAAAGGGCAAAACAGGACAGCAACCAGAGGACCAGAGCGCCTAGGGCTGGGAGCAGGGTAGGAGTGGCTGCTCTGTAGTGCAGAATTTCAGCCTGAGGCAAAGAAAATGTTCTGAAGTTAAATTACATGATGTTGCACAACTCCAAATATGTCAGAGACCACTATAAACTGTAAGTGGGTAGACTATACGGTATGTAAGTTATTGTAATAAAACTTTTTTAAAAGCAGAAAGGCTAAATAGAATGCTGCTCTAGAAGTCCCTTGTGTTCCAGTGCCCAATACTGACACTACAGCTGGGCATTAGTGAGATGCAACCACCAGATTCTAGACCAGCGGTTCTCAACCTGTGGACTATGATCCCTTTTGGGGGTTGGACAACCCTTTCACAAGGGTCACATATCAGATATCCTGCATATCAGATACTTACATTATAATTTATAACAGTAGCAAAATCATAGTTTTTAAGTAGCAACAAAATTATTTTATGGCTGGGGGTTACCACAACATGAAGAATTATATTAAAGTTAGGCAGCATTAGGAAGGATGAGAACCACTGCTCTAGACAAAAGCTGCACCCTGCACAATCTCTGTAGCACACTCAGGCCGTTACATTTCTTTTCCTTCCACTCATAAGGCACCTTCAACCACCAACAAGGACGGGTCCACCAACCAGATGGTGGCACATGGCCACAGTCTTACTATCCTCTGACTCCCCCTCACCAGGACCTAACAGCTAGCCTGGGTTCATGATCTTTCTGCATATGCCCTACACTGTACCCGCTCTCCTAAAGCTGAGCTCCACTGCTGCCATAGCTATGTCAACCTACAGCTCTAGGCACCCCTCAAGAGTGAAAGGCGGTTCTAGATACAAGAAAATCAAATATTACCATTGTCCATGACCCTCCAAATCCAGCACACATGGTTTATACAGCATGCAGCTACAACAGGCTGAAGAGATAATTAGTACATTATAAAGGCTGGCATGAGAAAGATGCCTGAGAAATATGCATATGGCATGCCCTTCCATAGAAGCACTGGTGTCCATGGCTAGCCACACTGAGGAACCCCACCAAGTCTCAGCAGCCCTAAGGATGCAGATTCATGCAGTTTGGTTACTTACCCTCTGAGAGTCTGGATGGTAGCAACAGGCCTCGTCTACCCAGCTCTGCCAATGCCAGACATCCACCATGCCATGCCTTATCCGTCTCCTGAAAACTGAAACCAGAGTTCTAAAGTCAACTCCAAGTTTAGAGCCCAAAATTTTGTAAGAAACACAAGTTGGTCCATATTCTGGGCCCAAAAGCCTTGCTAAAACTACATTACTTCTTGGCTAGACAAATAAGACACTCTAACCTAATTGAACATAACTGCCACACCAATACTACTCATTACAACACCTAATAATAGTGAAAAGACTTGGATCAATGCAAAACCAGTCCAGAGGATACGTTCTTCTAGCCGGGCTGCCTTGTCTGGCCTCAGTGGGAGAGGATGCACCTAGTCTCACAGAGACTGAAAGTGCCTGAGTGAGAGGAACCCAGGGTAAGCCCCCACCTGCTCAGAGGAGAAGGGAAGAGGGGATGGGGAAGGATTGGGGGTGGGGGGTAACTGGGAGAGGGGAGTGAGTGGGATGTAAAGTGAATGTGTAAAAACAATTTTAAAAGACCAGCCCAGAGACATTCAACCATCTACAACATCAAACCAAGTCACCGGCCTGAGATGGTGTCCTGCCACCATGACCACAATGCTGCAACCTCAGCCTACTCTCATCAGACAGCAGAGACTCAACAAAGATTCCACCCCACTCAGAGGACATTAATAGAAAAGAAACAGGTGGATGCCTTTAAATGGCACCCACTGTTACTTGAATGCTCAACATTCAAGATTACAAAACTGATAAAATAAGATGGCCACTGTGCCATGTGCCTCTAATCCCCTGGGAAGAAAAGACAGGAAGGGAAGAAATTTAAGCCTAGACTGCTAAGACACATGAGATCTCATTGAAAGAAAGAGAGAAAGGAAGGAAGGAAGGAAGGAAGGAAGGAAGGAAGGAAGGAATTAAAGAAAGAAAGAAAGAAAGAAAGAAAGAGAGAGAGAGAGAGAGAGAGAGAGAGAGGGAGGGAGGGAGGGAGGGAGGGAGGGAGGGAGGGAGGGAGAGAGAGAGAGAGAGAGAGAGAGAGAGAGAGAGAGAGAGATTTTCAAAGGCATGGAGGTGTCAGGTTTGGCTATGTTCCCAGGCTGATTGTAAACTTGCAGGCTCAAGTAATCCTTCCAAGTAACCAAGACTACAAAAAACCGATTTTGCACCCAACTAAATTGGGTCTCACAAGTAACATTTTATATTTGAAATCAATGTGCCTGTGTACTCAAAAGTTCTCTTCAGGGTGTGGCCTATGGTTATTACAATGTGAGTGACTGTTCTCAGACTGGTCAGAGCTGCTCTGAGGTTTCTGTATTTTGTTGCCAACATAAACATGGAAATGCACATCACAGAAAAGCAAAATCAAATGACAGGCTTTTACCTATTCTGGCTGAGTTCATTTAACAGTAAAGAAATGTGTAGGAAAATCAACACTAAACTGTACAGCCAACAGCACACAAACTATTAAGAGAAAAGAAGTCACTAATGTATTCAAGATGGACAGCATGGGCCTTCGTGTCAGATACAGCTGTCCTCCCACTCACCACAATTCGTATGACTCACTCATAATTACAATTTTTGAAAGTGCCAGATGTCTTAGCAGGTGTCTGCTCAGAGGCTATGTGATCACTTCAAATCTTGGAGGGTTTGTTTTATTAGTTAAGAGAGAGTCTCCTGTAGCCCAGGCTGGCCTCAAGCTCACTACGCTCACTATGTAGCCTTGACTGGCCTTGAACTATGATCCTCCTACCTCTACTGCTCAAATGCTGGTATCTGGTTCCAGTTCCAAATATTCTCTTTTTCCACTTCTAAATCTTTATGTCTTTCAGGGTTTCAAATGGAGAGAGAGATGCTTCCTCATACTTTTCATGAAGATTCATCGTCATAGTGAACTTGATACAGTATCAACATAATGTTAACTCAAATATATCACTTCTAAACTACAAAAGTGCACTATGGCTTCAGGCAGGCAGGCCTGAAAAGCTGCTATCATCCACTCCAGACTCATGTCTGATAAAGCCCAGCCTTCGATACAACAGGGGCATAGTAAGAAACTGTGGCCAAGTGCTAAGAGCAAGCCATTATCTCACATCTAAGCCTAGGCTCCCAAGCTTAGGAATCCAGAGAGAAAAAGCACAGAATGCTGGAGATGACATCATTGGGCTGCAGAAGAGGTTTCGAGACTCAGGCCTCCACACAGACCCAACGCCCTGACCCTTCCTCCCATCAGCATGCTTGCTCCATGCTGGGCCTTTTCCTCTCTCCAGAACACAGGCACAAAAACAGGACACACTTTAGTATCTGCCATCTATTAAAACAGCAGGCCCATAAGAAGGTTGAATGAGCCAGGGTCCAACATTAAACCAAGACTACAAGCCAGGAGAAAAAACACAGTCTGGAGAAGCTGTATACACTAGAAACCCAACAACACTCCAAAGAGAATGGGCTCAGGATGCCAGAGAAACTGGAGGAAAGAAAATGTAGAAAAAAGTTGGGAGAGGGGGCACCTGGAAAAAAGTTCTAAGTGACCAGAGGGAATGTGCAGAAATGCCCTATGGGGGATGGGAAAAACAGTGCTTGACCCTCAGGGAAGGCTGACAATGATGGAATCCCAGCTCTTCCTAAATCTGGCAGCACAAAGCCCAGGGAGAGCAGCAACCTATCCATCCCATGGCTCCAGGGGGAGCCCAGGGACAAGGCCTGAAACAAATCTGCAGAACCTTGAGAAAAGCAGCTATACACGGTGTCTTCTCGTCACACTCCACAAAGCAGTCCCAATAAGGATGTTTTCTGCTAGTACTTCTACTATATATTGCCACCATTGGAAAACAGTCTCTGGCACACTATCTCCTCTAAACTGCAAACTGTCACTAAGCAGCCTGAGGCAAAATGAAAGGCCCAGTTCAGAAGGAAGTGTACTTTGGATTGTTGGTGGACCATCTCTAAAGTCACAAGGACAAGTGCTGGAGGGCTCAAAGTACTGATAGCAGACTTCCTGCCAGACAGTCACAGCCACACAGAATAGCAGGCCCACACAGAATAGCAGGCTCAGAACAGCACAGCCAATAAATGGCCATGCAACCTGACTGTGGGATAAGGGATATGCCCTCCTCAACCCTCTAAGAAACCATTACTCCCAGAGGAACAATCACTGGGAAGGAAACAAGACCAAGGTTCCTGTCTATGAGTCTACAATATCAGTCTATGGCCCCAGGACCACACCTACCCACATGCCATCATACACACACCACACGCCATTTGCCCCATACACTCAGAATGTCAAGAAACTTCAGTTCATTACAATACAACTCCAAATTCAGGCCTCAGTCACTCAAGAGTCTCAGTAGCCACTGGGGCTAGTAGCAATATGAGGCATGCATCCAGAAAATTCCCTCATTTTAAGAAGCTCTGCCCACTCACAGTTCAGGCCCAAAGCCTTCACTTGAAGATGAAGACCTACATTTGCAAAGGCTTCATCTCTGTCTAAAGGTTTTAGATATATAATGATGTTGAAACAACATCACTGCAATTATCAAGTTTAACGTAACAAGGAAAAATTAGGCTTTAGGGTTCTAATAAATATCTCAATTGAAAGCATATATAATAATACAGAAGAACACAAAGCTGCAGGTTTGCCTTTGAGAGTGATAACCCACCTGAAACAGTCCAACACAGACCCCACCACATCATCGGCCAGCTCTCTGGGAAGCCTTCCAGCCATCCTACCAATTCTGAAAAAGAGAAGCAATACTCCATCAACTGCACATTACCTTGAGTAAGTTTCCTATTAACCCAGAATAGGGCAAGCCTCGAATACTGCCAACCAAGTGTCCAGGACGGGGCAGGGGACTCCTTGGACATGTGAACAGGGTACATGGTCACCTTTCTGCACAGTAACGTGACGTGGACACTGAGCCCATCAGTGTTAACGGCCCACGAGTACTTCTAGATAGATGCTGCAATCTCCAACCTTGGCCCCTACCTAACTAGACTGTCCCATTTCCACAAAGGATAGCCCAGGCTCTGCACAGGGGGAAGCCAGAGGCCTGAAGTCAGGCCTGTCTCACTGTGCATGTGTCAATCTATCCCTCCCGGCAGGACAGACTTGGTTGGCATAAATACAAGTCCCCGTGGCAGCTCTCTTCAGCTTCTGGGGAGCTTTACATCATGATGCCAGGGCAACTGTGAGCAAGAAACTGCACTGCCTTACTTCACAGCTCCCACAGAGTCTCTTCAACAACCTCAACATCTAATTTGTATTAATCAACTTCTACTAATAATTGGCCTCATACCACTTTAGGAAGCCTAAAATTTAACCTCAGTAATTTTTTTTTTTTTAATTTTGGGTTTTTTGAGGCAGGATCCCACCATGTAGCTCTGCTGGCCTGGAACTTCCTACATAGATCCAGCTGGTCTTGAACTCACATTAATCCGTCTACCTCTGCCTCCCAAGTGCTGGGATTAAAGGCATGTACCCAGCCAATAGTTATCTTTAAATGGACATTATATAAAACAATAGTTCTATCATTTGAAGATCTACATGGTATTTACAACTATCAAACCCCACGTAAAGTTTTTTTATGGAATGAAGACTTTTTAAGGAATCAACACTGACTGAGACACACCTGCCCGTTGCCTCTAGCACTCAGCATGTAGGGGTCCATACGTACCCTTTCGCTGCAGACCACCGCACCACAGTGTCCTTGTCCTTCAACCCAACCAGTAGCTGCTCTGCAAGAACCAGAACACAAGAACCATCAGCCTATATAAAATCTTAATCCTCTTGCTTATATATAAACTATCCCAACAATCCTACACTTCACTATGTAGGAATACACTTGGAATCATGTATTCTATGGATTACAAAGAATACACTGTGCTAAGAAATCTTAATTTTAGCCAGCCATAGGTTACACATGCCTGTAACCTCAGTGCCTGAGAAGCTGAGGCAGGAGGACTTCCTCAAAGGCACTTTGGGAATCCCAGCACTCAGGAGGCAAAGGCAAGCAGATTTCAATTGAGTTCGAGGCCAGCCTGATCTACAGAGAGTTCCAGGCCAGCCAGAGCTATACAGTGAGACCCTTTAAAATAAGAGTCTTTATTGTATTGTTTTTCACATTAGTGGAGGAATGGGTATGATGTGTGTATGCGACTGCATGAATGTGGAGACAAGAGGACAACTTCTAGGAAATGGCTCTCCCCTGCTACCATGTAAATCCCAGGAAAGAAGCCTGAGTTGTCAAGTTTGGTCCCTTTACCCTCTGAGCCATCTTGCATTCCCAAGAGGTCTTACTTGTGTTTTAAATGTTAACCCCACGTGTATGAGCATACTGCCTGCATGTATGTATATGTACCTGTGCATGACTGGTACCTGCAGCAGTCAAAATAGGGGTCGGATCCCCTGGAACCTGAGTTACAGATGACTGTGAGCTATTTTATAGGTGCTGGGAACCAAACCAGCAAGGGTTCTAAACAGCTGAGCTATCTCTTCAATCTTAGACCTTAAATTTATTTACAATGACTGTTTTTAATCACAGAAAAGGGCATTTCTGCCACTTTCTAACAAGTGGAGCCAACCCAATACGACAATCAGCAGGGAACAGATGCCTCCCCAGGTAAAGGCCTCTGTGAGCCAATAGAAGGGGAGGTCAAAGGAAACAAACATCTGAGGAGGCCTCCACAGAGAAAAATGAGAATTAGGGAGACCAGCACAGAGATAGTCAGAAGGTTATCCCGAGTCACACATCCCTGCAAGCCCAGGATGGTACCAACGCTGGCCAGAGAGCAAACCCCAGAAGAACTGACAAGGATAAATAGCTAACACGGTTGGGGTGGGAAGAGACAAGTCAGCAGACCCTTGAGTGTAAAGCAACAGGCCTAAGCAAGTAGGTGACAAGAGAAAAGGAGCAGAGAACTAAGCCTAGGCCCATGGAATGCAAGGTGGCTTAGAGCCACTCAGGATGCATGCAGCACACAGCAGCCAAGGAAGAGAATCCCAGGAAGGCTCAAAGAAAAGACCAAATGTATGGGGAGCACTGGGCACATAAGCAACAGCACTGTGGTCAAGGAGATTGTGGAGACAGCAGGTACAGACAAGTCTGCGGGGAAAGCATGAGTGGACTGAACGCAGCAAGAGACATGGCCGCTGGCTTTGTGCCTCCCAGTCGGGATCACACTTCATCCAGCACGAGGCAAGAAAGCAGGAAGAGGGAGGGAACCTGAGGGTGGGCACAGTAAAGGACTGCTGGGAACAGACACTGGGTCAAGATTCCTCATCAGTATGGACACCTAAAGTGGTCTGAGATGATGCCCAAGGAAAGCATGCTTGGACAAGACAAGAATATGGAGGAGGCAGAGAACCATGGTCCCATGGTTCAAGTCCATGTACCTGAGGACACCCAGAGAGAGAAACTTAAGGTCAGGTGTCCGATAGGCTAGAGGGCGGGGTGAAGAGACAGTGGAGAGGTGGTACTGCTGGACCAAGAGTCCATGACGTCAGTCACTGACCACATGCTAGGTGAGGTAGCAGAAGGTAACCAGGAGAGGAAAAAAGGGAGGGTAAACAGAGAGAAAGCCCAGACTGTACTGCAGAGAGAGGCATGCACAGATCTGCTGTAGGCTCCACTTACCTATCACAGTTTCTACCCCCTCTGGGACATCATAGTCTTCATCACCATCAGAGGTCAAACTATCAGACAGCAGCTTCTGGTCACTCTTACCCGGGGCACAGAGCTTCAGGTTAGCAGCCAAAGACCGACAGCCACGCTGATACCTATGCACAACAAAACCATCTCAAGTTGGTAGGTTCAGCCTGGCCCTGAAAATAAAATTTTTGGTAACTGATGTCATCAACTTAGCATCCCTCAGAATAATCATACATGATGCCAGCGGAAATCTCAATTCATACAAACCTCAAAAGAAAGCCAACCTAGGTCAGATGCAGGCCCTGATTCTGAAGAGCCTTCTACAGCAAAGCTTCATAACAGAAGGCAATGGCAACACCTATACGTGCACATGAAAGACACCAGGGCCTCACCCTTGTTCACAAGCAAGTGGCTGCCTTCTCCACCTGCTTGGCTTTTTGGCCTCAGCCCAGGCAAAAGGGATCTCCCACTTGCCTGGGAACAAGAAAAGAATAGCCAATGAAAATGTGGCTCATGGTCACCACTGCACCACCACCTGGAGCCAAGCCTTGACCACTAGCCTTGACCAAGCAACTCGCTCCTAAGAGTCATTATGCCACAGTAACCAAAGCTTACCTCCAAAGGGAATTCAAAAGAGGCAGGTAGCTTCTGCCTGGCTCTCTACCCTGCGGCGAGCCCCGTGAGGACCGATACAAGGTGCTTCCCTCCCCAATAGAAAGTCATGTGAACTCCCTTCACCACTGCCCCATAGGCACTGTCAAGACTGCTGCAAAAGAACAGCACCAAAATGCAAGCAGCCACACCGGAAGTGCTATACACACACACACACACACACACACACCACACACACCACACACACCACACACACACACACACATACACACACCACACACACCACACACACACACACATACACACACACACACACACACACACACCACACACACACACACACACACACACACACACACACACACACGTCACTAGCGAGGCAGCAGCTACTAAGAAAGAGCACAGAACTCACACATGGTCTCCCTCGCACCTGAGTAAGCCCCACAATGAGAAAGTACAGGAAAAGACCCAGGACAATGAAGGGGAAGCTGCATGGAGAACTCAGAGCTCAGGGGATGTCGGGGCCACTGGCAAGTGGGACCAGCAGAAGATCAAAAGCTCCAGCTCGCACTTAAGAAGATCCACATGAGAAGCAAAACCTGTGCTACAGAAGACGGCTGCACCCCAGAGAAAGAACTGAGATTAACTGACTAACAAAACTAAGAGCAGACAGGAAAGTGGATGCACCCAGCACTCACAGCCTATGAGGACCAAACTGCACCACCTGCAATGGGGAAAACCTGTAGAAAGTAGCCTAGGAGATCTAACAAGAACCTAAAAATAAAAGAGATAAGAAGGGGAACTGGGCATGGTAATGCATGCCCATCATCCCAGCACTTCAGATGCAGGCAGGAGAATCAGGAGTTCAAGGTCATCTGAACAGCAAATTCAAGGTCAGTCTGGGTTACATAAATGAGACCCATTCCCTTAAGAGGGGAGGGAAAGAAAGGGGGGCGGGGGAAGGAAGAGAAAACAAATAGGAAGAGGGTGAATTAAAATTCAATCATTAGCCAGCCATGCTCATCCCTTTGATCCCAGCACTTGGAAGGCAGAGACAGGGGAAACTTTGTGAGTTCAAGGCTAGCCTACTCTACAAAGCAGGTTCCAGGATAGCCAGGGCTACATAGAGGAACTGTCTCAAACAAAACAAAACAAAAATTCAGTCATGTTTTGGTTTGGATTGATTTTTTTGATCAACAGAGTCTTCCTATGTAGCCGTAGTAGGCCTAGAATTCATCATGAAGATGAGGCCAGCCTTGAACTTTCCTCCTGCCTCCCAGAGTGTGAGTCAGCATGCCTTCAAAACCTAATTCTGTTAATAATTACATTACTGTATGTGATTAAAAAATACAGACTAAATTATTTTTCCTTCTTAAATTAAGGTTCCTAGTACCTGCGAGCATTAACTGAGCACATCTGGTACGTCTCTGAGTTTACCTCTGAACACATACAGGCAAGTCTTGTCCAATCAGCCGATAGCCTGGGCAAAACATAAGGCTGCCCCTCCCACCTGCCAGCCTCTGACCAGAGCAGTCTCCTGAGTCTCCAGACTGCCTTGCACCCTCCAGGTCTTGGGTTTCACCGGCTTCCATCTGCACTGTCCACATCCTGTCGGTTTCGTTTCTTTGGAAAATTTCCATGATGTTTTGAGAACAGATCACTAGAATGTCGCCTACAGAACCACCTTGACTGAAGTGTGCATGTGAGGGATACTTCAGTAAGACATCTCTAAATCATAGCACACTTCTTTGGAGTTCACTACACACTGGACAACATTTTAACTAAACTTAAATAATTCTTCCCAAATCACATACATTGATAATTGAATGCATCTCAGTAGTACAACACTTGCATAAAGCCCTGGGTTTAAGCTACGGTACCACAAGAATAACAGTAATAGCAATAACAGCAGCAGCAGCAGCAGCAGCTTCCAGACATGATGGCACATGCCTGGAATCTCAGCACTAAGACTGAGGCAGGAGGAGTGTAAACCCAAGGCTACCCTGGGCTACACAGCAAGGCTCTGTCTCAAAAGGAAAAGCAAAAAACAAAAAAACAAAACAAAACAACTGTACTGCGAGGATATTAGAAGAGTCTGAGTCCACCAGCAAGAAAAGATACTTCTTTTTTGTTTTTTGTTTTCGAGACAGGGTTTCTCTGTATAGTCCTGACTGTCCTGGAACTCACTCTAGGCCAGGCTGGCCTCGAACTCAGAAATCTGCCTGCCTCTGCCTCCCGAGTGCTGGGATTAAAGGCGTGCACCACCACTCCCGGCTCGAAAAGACACTTCTGTTTCAGAATAAACCTTCAACACTGAACCATGTTTTCTCTGAGAGACAACTGAACAGAAAGCTTTTCCCTCAAGAGCCAGAACCAACCACTTGCAGGTGCATGAGCAGCACCTTAGGGAGAGGCAGAGCAAGCTTCTCCATCTCCACTGTCTTCAGCTACTCTAACTGAGGATACTGAGCCAGAAAATAGCCAATGGGAAAACCACTCCCTTTGAAACCAGAAATACTCAGACAGCAAAGGAAAAATGAAAACGGAAGAAAATGTTTGCTGTTCAGTCCGCATTGCCCCCTCCTCCTGAGAAAAATGCAAGCCCCATGCCTAACTTACCTCCACGTGGCCACCTTTGGCTTCAGGAAAGTCAGCCCCAGCCTCTGGACAAGCTTCACACCAAGCTTCCGCAGCGAGGTATGACTGCTCTCGGGGAGTCTGCAGCCGTCGAGGCACTGGAGCACAGTGTTGGCTGTGGAGGAGAACACGAGACTTGGCGTGGCAGGAGGTGGCACGCATCCCTGAACATACGATCCCACGGGCCTCAGGTAGGTGGCAGATAAACCACACTGACTCTCTGAGCCCTGGCCACATGACCCCTTTTCTCCCCAGGTTATCATCCAAGAAGAGCTACAGTGAAGCCTACTTACTGTCTTCACCATGCAGCAGAAAGCAGAAAAGGCCCAGAGCATAGGGGAAGCCATCTTGCTGCAAGCCTTGAGAGGCACAGGGCTTCTGGAGTGTGCTTTACTCATGGACTGCTCCGTCAGCACTGAGCTGGAATGGAGGCAATGCTGGGACAGGAGACTGAGCCCAGGGGAGCATAATGATATCTCTTGGATGAGACCCTGGGCTACAAAGGCCATTCAGGGGATTAAAGTGGGGCAGAAGAGAATAATAATGACATTCTGGAGACAACAAAAACCTAGGATGGGAGCATAGGGCTAGATCTCAGATGGGACATGGACTAGGATAGTTGGGTTAATTTAGATGAGTTAGCTAGGTGATAGCCTAAGCTAGACCTATTCTCTTATTCATTATTCTTCCTCTGGCAGGTCCAAGAAATCCCGCTATAAAGGGAGAATGAAGTAATGAGAAGGGGATATAAAGTGATGGAGGAGGAAGGAGAGGCAGTGGGAGGAGGGTGAGGTGGTGGGGAGGAAGGTGAAGCACTGCAAGGGATGTGGTAATCAGAAGGAAGGAGATGATGGGGAGGAAATGAGGTGACGGGTTAAGGGGATGAGGTAAGAAGGGGAATGAAAGAGAATGAAGGGGTGAGAGGAGACAGGATGACGTGGAGGAGTGAAGCACCAGGAAAACAAGGCTTCTGTGGGCTCCTGGGTGACCTAGGGCCATGCTCACTGTTTCCAGGTCCCTCCAGGATTAAGTCAGGGCACCTGGAGCACTGCAGAACCCAGATCCCAGAAATTTTCTGTATCTCATATAGGTAGACTAGTCTATCAAAGTTATATTAAAGAACACAAAGCAGAAAGTCAAAGAACTACGACAGTATCCAAATACACAAGGCTACAGGTTCCTATATGCTTGAGTTAAACGTGAGAGCAGCACACTTGACTATGTACGCACAAACTCACTGGGCAAACACTCTCCTCCAAATTAATCTTACCATAGGGAAGGCAGTCTTCACGTTTTCCATGCTTAAATATTTGAGCCTGAAAAAAAAAATAGCATGTTTTAAATACATTTCTAACTTTAAAACACACACACACACATTATCAGAACAAACTCATTGCTTCTTCCAGAATTTTGCTGCGCATACACCAACACACAGGTGAAAGATTCAGTTCACAACAGAGGAGAGTCTAGGAAAGGGATCTTCTCTCAGGTCCCTTCATAGCAAGAGTACACCAATGGAGTCTGACCTCTGAGGAGCTTAGACCCTAACCTGTAGAGTGCAAACTGAACTGGAGAGGGGTGGGAAGTCTCATCAAGAGCTGCAGATCAAAGGATCCACACAAAACCGAGAAGCCACAAAAGTCTTTCCTTCTCGCCCACTACCTTAATCCACCCAGGAGGAGGGTCTCACAGAACCGACTTCCACACTCTGCCACACTTTACCACTGCATCTGGTCCCTCCCAAGCTCTCCCTCACTGTGATGGTGGCTGCACACCATGCAGTCTCTGTACACAGTACTATGAATGCATTTGGAGGGCAGCAGCCAAAAAAACTATCAGATCTTCACTAGAACTAATTCTCTCTCACGAGCATACTAAAACACTGGTCCTCGATAGAACACTGGCCTTCCTTCAATTATAACAATGCTTCTCTCAACTCCTGGAATTTGATCTTGACATCCACACACGCACTGTGACTAGCATTCACCCATATTCACATACATACACACCATATACACACAAATAAATACATATATATGGTTACATATTTATATATAAGTTAAATATGTGTATGTTTGTTTGTTTGTTTGTTTGTTTGTAGTTCTCTTCCACTTCCACTAGAACACTGTCCTCCCTTTGGAAAACACATGTCATAGTTTGGAAAGTCATTCCCAAAATGATCAGTGAACTTGGGTTTATAGAAAGAGAATTCTCTGAACCCCATCACTGCTCCCTTATAAACCTGGAGAGGTCTCCGAGAGGTGCCACCAAGTGAAGCTTTGGTTTGGGCAGGCCATAAGGACCCCATCAGTGTGTCCTCAGGCTCTGCACCTTCCCACTCATTAGACCTACCCCACTGAGCTGCCAGGGAAGAGAAGCAGCTGAGCAGAAGGGAGGACTCTCACACACTCACACACACACACACACACACACACACACACACAATCCACCACAACCAGAATACTACACACTGTAACCGGAGCTGGCCTGGCACCAGGGTAAGAAAGGAGAGCATGGCCTGGTGGCTAACCTGACCCTCTGGGACAGAGGCTGGGTAGCCCCAAGCCAGTCCAGGTTCGCAAACTGTGAACTCAATTAGTTCAGACTCAGATCATAAGCTCATGGGTGAAAATACAGAAGTTAGATACTTTTCACTTTTAAAAAGTTCAGTCAACAAGCTCCAGTGAGTGTACGGGCAGCACAAACTGGACTTGGTATTCTTTTTTTCCACTTTGTTTAAGGGGAAATTGTAAGGGGTGGGAGGCTGGGGGAGGGACCTGGGAGGACTGGGGAGTTGTAAGGGGTGGGAGGACTGGGGAACCTGGGAGGACTGGGGGAACCTGGGAGGACTAGGGGACCTGGGAGGACTGGGAAGTGAATGAGACTGGGGTGCATTATGTGAAATTTCCAAATAATCAATAAAAACATTAAGTTAAAAAAAACTAAGGTCAAACTTCACATGCATAATCACCTTTCATCTCTAAACTGCCCTGTATCCTTTAAGTCCACAGAACCCTGCCCCCACAGGCTCTAGGGACCACATAGTCCCTGCAAAGTAAACCCTGGCTAGAAAAGCAAGGCAGGACAAAATCCAAGGAGCAACCATGGGCACACATCTTTAGTCCCAGAACTCTGGAGGCAGAGGAAGGCAGATCTCTAAATTCAAGGCCAGCCTGGTCTACAGAGAGAGTTCCAGAACAGCCAGGACTACAGAGAAACCCTGTCTCAAAAAACAAACAGCAAAGAAAAAAAAAAAAAAAAAAAAGAGCAGCGTACAGGGAGATAAACTTCCAAAATCAGAGCATGAGAATGTCAGAGAACAGTGACTTACGGACAGTAGAAGTTTTAAGTTTTATGACCTTTAGGGCAACAGATCAAACCCCTCAAAAGAAATTAGCATAGGCCAAGAAATAGGAACCTTTGGGGACGAAGGAGGGCTCGGCAGTTAAGAGCACTTGCTGCTCTTGCGAAGGACCCATGTTCAGGTCTCAGCACCCACATGGCTGCTTACAGCCAACTAAAATTCAAGTTCCAGAGGCTCCATTGCCCTCTTCAGACCTCCACGGGAACTCCATGCATGTGGCACACATACAGACACATACACAGGCAAACACACACACATAAACAATGTTTCTAAAGAAATGAGTAGAACTGAATAGAAGTGTATCATGGAAAAAAATGGAATTGTTATTTAGAATCCTCCCACCAAGCAAATCCTAGTAGAAAAACTAGTGATTTCACTGCTGAATTTTAGCTAACATCCAAGGGAGAAAAAAAAAAAATAACACTGTACCCAAACTCTGAGAAATGCTTGCCAAATGACTGTCCCCAATACATAGCCAAGCTTGTAACAAAAAATTACAACCAGCATCTATGGGTATCAAAACCGACTCCAACAACAAATTACACCAGAAAATGAGGCTTATTCCCCATCTGCAAAGAATCTAAGACTGGCTTAGAATCCAATAATCCATTAATATGATGTGTCAGATTAACATAACAATAAATAAGAACACACGATCATTTTTCTGATGAAAGTCAAATTGTTCAAAAGAAAAAAAAAGCCTTCTCATTCTGACCCTTATAAAAGGCAGCTAGGGAAGCTGGAGGGACGGTCACTTAACCACTGGGTTAAGTTTCCAACAGCCACATCAGGTGACTCACACCTGTACCTCCAGGGGATCCAACTCCTTTTCTGGCCTCCACAGGCACGATACATGACAACAAACAAAGACATACACATATACACATAATTTAATAATTTTAAAATAAGAGAGATGGGAATGGTTCATTTTCTGGATTAAGTCTCCTCAAAAGACTTCTGTGATCCGTGCTGCAGCCAGAGGCCACGCTGATTCCCCTGATGAGTGCTGACAACAGAGATCATGTCAGTGTCCATGATGTGTGCTGCCTCCAGCCGCTGTGGACAAGGAGGGTTCTTCTGCAGTGGTATAAATGACAGCAGACTCAGAACTGAGCAGGAGAGACACTGAAGGATTTGTGACAACCTCCTTCCACCTCCACAAAAAAAGAAGCAGTCTAGACAGGAAGCTATTGAAAAGACAGAAATGCTGACGAGTAGCTCTTCACAGTCGATGGCTTCTGGGAGGTGGACCCTGGTTTTCTCTAAGGGGCTGGCCACTGGGAGTTTGACCATGCTCCAATGTGTATGTGGGCAACACAAATTGGACTTGGTGGTTTGGTTTGTTTGGAGAGGTGGGAGTGCAAGGATGGGAATGCAGACCTGACAGGAATGGGAAGCAAGAGTGTTCAGGGTGCATTATATGAAATTTCCAAATAATTAATAAAAACATTATGTTGGGAGACACTCTGTTTCTTTTCTGACTTGTTAGGGTAGAATAAGTCTGATATCTACACTGATTATTACATATCTACTTGGAACACTCTGTGACAACTTGTATAGTCTGCTAATTAAACTAGTTTACTAAGGTTAAAAATATTATAAAATAAAACATTGAACTGGGATACCAACTCCTGGCATGACTGTCACCTCCAGAAGCCACTATTATCCCCAAGTCTAACTCCAAAAAGCCTCCCTAGCTTTTGGAAACAGACAGCATATAACAAAGGTGTACAAGGACCTGCCCAGACATAGCAGGAGCTCAGGTGGAGAAGCACAAGTTTCAGAGGGGAAATATACCCATAGCCTATGCTAGGGGCTAAGGAAGAACGAAAGACAAGCACACGCCACGGCTCAGATCCAACAGGATGATCATAATGAAAATGCTGGAAGTAAACTTAAAGGCAAAAAACTCTCCAGTCACTTGGGGATGGCAGAGCAGAGCCAGACCTTGGCCTTATTCACAATAACAGATACTGAGGGTCTAAAGGAAGGCCAGTTACACTCAAGACTATCTGACCACCTAACTGAAAAGGTAAACGAAAACATACATTACCAACCACAGTGTGCAACATCATGGTAAGGCAGAATAAGTGGGTAAGGGCAGGTGACAGGAAAAACAAAAGTTCCAGGTCCCTCTTGCAGGAATCCAGAGACAAAGGTGTTGCTAAGCAAGGCCACAGATTCCAACTGGGGAATCATAAGATCAAAGTCAACTTACTGCATGGCAGAGAAGTGTGAAGAAGCAGACCCAGCCAGCACAAGGGCAGCACACTAGCCAGCTGGGGAGCAAAGCCGGAAGGCAGCACCCCGGCCCTGAGGAGGTCAGTCACACCAGAGAGAGCTCGACCTTTCAACCAGGGCATAAGTAGTAAAATGTTGCCTGGTTTTGTCTTTTTCTAATTTTTGGTTTTGTTTTTATTTTTTTCAGACAGGATCTCACTCTACTGGCCAGGCTAGCCAGAAATCTCTAACACTGCTCCTGCCTCAACCTTCAGAATGCTGGAATTACAGGCATCAGTCATACCATCCCCAGCTTTAAAGCATCTTAAAAAAAAAAAAAAAAATGTATGTGTTAGTGGTAATGATTACCTACCACGTGCAAAGTCCTGAATTCATTCCCAGAAAACACACACACAAATAAAGAAGACTACGTAAGCTTCCTCATTCTCCATCTATATGCTGGATAGACTGCCACAGCAGTTAGGATCAGACCTCATCTCCCTTCCCTCGATCTATGAAGAATGGACGATAGCGGTGCCCACCACACTGAGCCTTTCTAAAACACAGCTCCCTTATTTTCAAACATATTCCCCAGAGAATAAAACGCAGATCTGGATTATAATGCTCCCTACCATGTGAATACCAACACACATTCTCTGTGCAAGATCTAATTAGGAATTGTTCCCTAGGGCCACAGTGGGCTCTAACACTCATCTGTGCCTTGCTCATCACATCAGAATAGCACCTTGCAGTGGATGGGAATGAACAGAGAGGCCCACAACTGGACAATGTGCAGAGAGACTTTGGAGTAGTTGATCCTAAATGGGATGTCTTTACCAAATGCCTCCCCCTCGAGACTCGAGGATCAATGTGGAAGAAGATGTGGAAAGACCGTAAGAGCCAGAAGTGATGTCAGTGTCTTCCAGGCACCACGGGGCTGACGCACATATGAATGCACAGAGACTGTGGCAGTACATGCAGGGCCTGCACAGGTTCAATCCAAATAAGATCCCATCGCTGAGAGGGGAAGTGGACATGTGGTTCCAGCCCTAACCAAGAGGCTATTTGCAAATGATACTCTGACAAAGAAAAACTTAGTTTCTCCGTGAGGTATCACTGGGCACATCAACAGCAGTCCAGGGCAGGCCCCCACGCCCATCGTGTTGACCAACACAAAACAAACTCAATGGGTTTGGCTGATTTGTGTGAGCTTTTCGTCCCACTTTGTTTGGGGATTCCCTGTCTTACTGGTCTTTTGCTTGTTGTTTGCAATGGTTTCCACTTTTGTGTTTTTATGGAAGTTTTTGGTTTTGTTTTGAAAAAGAGAACATAAAGTTGGGTAGGTAGGGAACACACCAAACATCATATATTTTCCATATAAGTCACACATTTAAACTACCAACATCTCTGAAGCAGAAATCTGGAGCATACTGGTAGGGGTCAGAAAGTGTCAAAACACAACCAGGTCCTAAACCAGTGGGTAAATGAGGGCAGTCTCACCATGTGTGAGACACAGACCATGCCCAAAGAGAAACAAGACCTCAGACATAAACGTAGCTTGCCCTACTACAGCACCCCATCTTGGGGTGGGGATGGGGGGGAGCAATGTGCAAGACAGGCCAAGTGGACACAGAGGTTAGATGACGCCCTGGCACTAGGCACCCAGTCATGTAGCAGGCTCCCACACCTGCAAATGTCCAGTCTGCGTCCCACTGTCCCCTAACCCCACCACCCCACCACAAACCAAACAACCAGCATGGCCCGGATGACAATCTGTATCGTCATGAGTACAGCACCAATTCTGTCCACTCTGACCCATTCTAGGAGTTTCAGGCTTGATTTCCAAGGCAATACAGGTTCTGAGCACACTCTCAGAGAAAATCAGGAAGACAGCAACTCTCCATGAAGCACACAGGAAAAAAGTATGAAGAAAGGGAACCCTTCCCCTGGGGAAAAAAAGATGAATATAGGCTTTTGATTTTTCACATAAAAGGCATCTTCACAACACTCAGGAGGCTGGAGCACAACAACCTGTGGAGGACCACAAGTTTATTGCCAGCATGGTCTATAATTCATTTTAAAAATCTTTCTTCTTAGCACTTCCCCTTCCCAGTGCTGATCAGTGAGAGCATCTCTCAGCTTCAGAGGAACTTGAACGTTCACGCTGATTCATACACACACACACACACCCCACCTCGGTGGACGCATGAAACAGGAACCAACCTAAAGCCACCTGCATTTCTGAGAAAGCACAGGCAGCACCAAGGCAATTACAGCACCGACAGTTTGGGAAAAACACCTCTCGGCACAGGAGGAGCAACCCCGTCTGTTTCTGTTGTTCTAGAAACTAGCCCAGCGCAAGGTGCAAACAAAACGAGTTTCCCAGTAATCATCCTAAACTATACCACACCTTTCCAGTCTCCCCACCCAAGCTGGCTTCCCCTCCCTGGGGCATGCTCTCCAAGCCCCGCAAATCACAGGCTCAAGAGCCACACAGAAGCAAGTTCACCCTGCTGCCAAGCAAGAGGTGCTGGTTTGAGGCTCCCTGAAGGCACTGCCAGATTCGAGCCAAGAAAAGCAACTCCACCCCAGGCCCTTGGAGAAAGGTCCCTGCACTAGAGCCCAGGTGTGGCTGTCACTGAAATGCAAAGGCTCCAAGAAGCTCCGCAGTCTGAAGCCTTGGGAGCACTGACCAGCACGAGACCAAACTCAGAAACCACCGCGTTAAAATGGCAGGTTACCAGAGCACTTGGTTACAGATCCTGCTCTGGCCTCTCAGGAACACACTGTTGTACCCAGGCCACCTCACAATGGGACGTGGCAAACGACAATTCTCCTTGACTTTGTCTTTTTCTTTTTTTTTTTTTTAAGATTGATTGATTGATTGATTGATTGATTTTACCTATATGCGTACACTGTAGCTGTCTTCAGACACACCAGAAGAGGGCATTGGATCCCATTACAGATGGTTGTGAGCCATCATGTGGTTGCTGGGAATTGAACCTCTGGAAGAACAGTCAGTGATCTTAACCACTGAGCCATCTCTCCAGCCCTTGACTTTGTCTTAACACTAAAAAAAATTCCCCATCATAAAAGGCTTAGCAAACCACTGGTAGTGGAATTGTAAGGCACTTTTAAATATGTCATACAGGAGATCAAAACCCAGGCAGGAAAAGATGGCCAAAACTCACACAACCACCCTAGCTAGGCTGGGCACCCAAACAAAGCCAGGCTCTCACCTAGGACAGAGGAACTACCTTCACTTGCTGCCTTCACCAATGCAAAGGCAGCCACAACAGCTCATTCCTGAACGCCCTTCCTCCAGCACTGTGGGGAAGAAACTCTCTCCAGAGAACAGAGCCTAGAAAACTGAGGTCTAGCACCTCTACTGACTTATAAAGAATAATAGTGAGAGACATCCTGAGGAACCCACTGTCCCAAGTAGAGCAGTAAGCTGACACTGGAAAGGAGTGCTTAGATACAGGGCAGGACCCAGCCCCACGATGGCATCCAGGCCAGACATTGCCTGCCCAATAGCAGACAGCTGAAATCAGTTATCAATGCTTCCCTCACAGCCCCAGTTCTGGGAGCAGCTATGGCCGACCACAAGCAGCACTGAACACTTCTAGTGTGAATAGTTCCGCAGATGGCTACCTGTGGGTCACTTCTAAACTCTTGGATCAGGGCAAATTCTCAGGCTACAAACCACCCACTGGGCAGTTTCAGGTTTGACCCATGTGCCAGAGGCAAGATTTCTAGGAAAGAGGGTGTTTTCTTCCTTACTAGAAAAACAAAGCAAGACCCTCTCCCACTACACAAAGAAAGAAATGACACCCACCGTTAACTGAAGCATTTCTTACACTGGAAACCTAAAAAACCAAGTTCAGGTTTGTTTTCATTTATATGAAACAGGATCTCCCTATACAGCCCTCAAACTCAAGTTCCTCCTACCTTTGAGGGCAAGCATGTACCAGCACAGCCAGCTCAAGAGAGTCGATCCTTCCTAACATCAAAAACACATTCACTCACTGCAGCCTTCATGATGTAAAGAGAAAACTCACCAATAGCAAAGACAATAGGGAAAAGGATAGATGTTGAAGGCAGATAACTCCAGCCCCTCAAGTTTGTATTATGACTACTTATTTCAATTTCTTGTGCTTCTTAAGTAAAGATAACCATATCTCGATCAACTGGTAAATGTAAAAAGGTATGGTAACACTCCTCCTACTGAGAGCCCAGGATTGAGGGTATCCCAACAACAGGAGCCATGCATACAGAGCCAAATACCTCAGCCCATGGAGGAACGCCCAGTATGGCTGAGGAACCTGAAGTCAGAGACAAAACCTCAAACTCCCCAATACAGTCAAGGTCAGCACTGCCCCAGGTGAAGTGAGGGAAGTGAGGGAGACAAACGGAAACACAGGCCAGGAAAAGGTTGAGGCCGTCCCAAACACCATGTCTTCAGCACAGGACCAACGTGGAAGCAGGGGCAGTGGAACACACAGTGCCCATAAAGCCAACTCAGGAGCTCTGGCTGAGAAACGTGAGACAGAGCAAGAAGGGCACTGTGGTACCTGTCTATAATGCCATCACCCCAGCACTGAAGATAGGAAGATGGGTTAGTACAAAACAAGCCTGGATTGCACAAGAACCCTATGGGGTGTGTGTGTGTGTGTGTGTGTGTGTGTGTGTGTGTGTGTGTCTGTGTGTGTGTAGTGCAAAGGTCTTCCAGTGACTCAGGATACTTGACAGAACGCACAGGTTCCAGACCCTTGGTCATAACACAAACCAGCAGGAAGGGATTGGGACTGAGGTGTCTCCTGGCAGGGCAGAAGACATAGCAGAATGACCTAATCTTAAGGTTAGCTGATCCGCACACATAAACCACAGAGTTTACAGGATCAGTGAAAAGAACGAACTGTTAGAACAAAATGTCAACTGCCCAAATATTTTGAAAAACAGAGTGGGGACTATTTCAGGGAGCCGATACAGGCATTTTGTTGTCCCACAGTGATAGAATGACTCAGCCACAGAGGGCTGACCAACCCACTGCCTATAGGAGGTATAGGTGGCCACCCCGCTGGCCAGATTCTCCAATGACCAGACATTGGTCACCAGCCACACAGATGTTCAAAGCTTCATCAGTTCAGTTTCCTAGCCCACGTACAAGCATAAAGACAGTGCCAGATGCCCAGCTTGGAAAACGTGGCCTACTAATTACACACTGCCATCCTCGGGGCTCAGAGGGCAGGAAGACGCCCCAACTGCCCTTGGCGGGTCTCCCCTCTGATGCTTCTCAATCCTTGTTCCCTCTTGACCATGGAACAGCGCACAACTACAAGGAACCAAACAGACGAGGACGATAGGAAGGTCTCCACGGAGGTACTTCAGAGAAGGATGACCTGTCACCCTTCAGAAGAAGATGAAGACCAAGCACAGCAGATGTGCGTGAGTGAGGGCAAAAAGACTAAGGAACCACACTACAGGGTGAAGACTTGTGGAATGGGAAAAAGGTATCATGGAGGGATCGCTGGAAAGCCAGCTGAAGCTCTGGGTAAGACAAGGAGATGTGAGAACCAAACAACTAGCAGGCATGGAGGATACCAGCAGAGACAGCCTCAGGCTCGAAGTCTCAGTCTGTCTGCTTCTCTCTGTGTCTGTCTGTCTCTGTGTCTGTCTGTCTCTCTCTCACACACACACACACACACCCACACACACACACTGTCTCTGTGTTTCTCTCACATATGCAGTCTCTCTGTCTCTGTCTGTCTCTGTCTCTCTCTTACACACATACACACACATTGTCTCTGTGTCTCTCACATATGCAGTCTCTGTCTCCATCTCTCTGCCTCTCTGTCTATGTCTATTTCCCTCTCTCTCTCTCTCTCTCTCTCTCTCACACACACACACACACACACACACGCATACACACACACACGTCTCTGTGTCTCTCTCTGCCTCTATCTCTGTCAGGCTTCTACAGTCACAAGGCTAAGGAGGACAAGCTGTAGGACAACAGGAATGAGGTTAAGGTTGTGACTTCAGGTGTCACAAGTGTACCCACGGCCCACAGAATGAGGGCTCTAGAACAAGGACAGAGAGCAGGAAACAAAGATCAAGGGCAAATCAGAGATGAGATGTCAACAGCCAAGGCCTGAGGGAAGCATGTGAGAAGGAAGGCCAAGGAAAGTATCAGGGCAGCCAGGTATCAGCACCTGCCCGTGGGCCAGGTGAGAGGAGGAGGAGGTGGAGCGTGAGGTGTTCAAATGGCCCGCAGCAAAAGCCACGAGCCAGGCTAAAGGTGGAGGGGGCTCCCCACTGGCCTCCTGGGTCTCCATTACTAACGCAGCTCACACGCGCAGGTGGGCAGGGACGGGGAGGATGAGGCCATGCACATGTACATACGCGTTCCTACAGGGCTCACCTAGGTAAAGTGCTGAGCTGCGTGAAACTACAAACAGCCAGAGCCTACTCAGAGCCTACTCAATGCCTGGCACAGGAACCCTGAGTCTATGGAGACAGCACTCTCTATAGACAGTGCCTCATCTCCATCCTATCCGTCACGCGCTTTCTCCACCCAAAACCTTCCTCTTCGGGATAGAAAGATGGCTCTGGGGAGAGGCGCTTGCTGCTGCCAAGCCTGCATTCAATCATACGGTGAAAGGTGAGAGTTACTTCTGCAAGCTGTCCCCACATGAATGCTCTGGTACACACATCACACTATACCCGAAAATATATATAAACAAGTAAAGTGAAAAGCAAAGTTGCCCTGAGCACTAAGGCACAAGCCCCCAGACATTCTGCCCTAGGATGCTGAGCCAGGGCTTCTCTAGAAACCAGGCTCCACAGAAGCCCACAAACAAAGAGGCCAAAGTCCACAAGACCATGACAGGCTAAGCTGAAGAGCATGACCAGGGCTGATTAGCTAGTCTCCACACACTCTGAGGCAAGAGAGGTTTGTCACTTCTCTTCCAGATAGAGCAAGGTACCACACCTATGCCTCGGGCCACCAGGAGAGATGAAATCCAAGTATAGCTAAAGCCTATTCAGAGGCCAAGGCCAGGACAGTCTGGTCAGGCAGCTGAAGGCCCAGACAGAGCCAAGTCTAGGATACTGGTTCCTCGTGCTTACCCATACAGGTAATCTAGTCAACAGTCACTTGTACCCAGGCACCCGACCCCTATCCTTTAAACCACACGCAAGGAAGAGAGACGCTCCAACACATGCCTCGTGGGTCAGATTGCCATGCAGCCCCTGGGATGGGCCTGTGGATCCTGGTACCTTAGCTCTCTCTCTTCAGTGTTAATACTGTTGCCTGTGAGGTTTCTGGGTTTTGCTGCAACTTTGTGGCTTTTTGTTTCTCTCCGTGCTAGGTAACCCAGGGCTACAAGAATGCTACAGAAGTGGTCTCTGGTACTGAGCTATACCCCCAAACTATAAGTTCAGTAAGAATTCTACCTTTAGTCAACAATAGATAAAATAAAGTCTGGATTTTGAATTTTGTTTGTTTATGGTTTGGGGGCAGTTTCTCTATGTAGCCCAGGCTATCCTGGAACTCTCCATGTAGACCAGGCTGGCCTCGAACTCAGAGATCCGCCTGCCTCTGCTTCCCAAGTGCTGGGATTAAAGGCGTGCGCCACCATGCCTGGCAAATTTTGAAATGTTAAAAATAGGAAAAATTAAAAACAAACAAACAAACAAACAAACAAAAAACCCCACCTAACTGTGAAGAGGAGATGCTATGTCAGCTGGTAGTAAACAAAAGAATATCCCCTGCCACCAATCAACACAGGCAGTACCTTCCCTACCAGCAGCCTGTCTTTGGAACCAAAAGTTCCCTCACCATCATAACCACTGAAGGAAACCCAGAGAAGCCGCCATGGTCAGAAGCTTCTAATCTGAAGGAAAACCATGACCACACAACCATCAACCAATAAGAAAAGGTAAAATACATTTAAGAGACAATGTTTTATTTTAAAATATGTTTTCTGCCCTCAAATTTCCTCCATTTGCATTAATACTAACACTCATGAGCAAAGGGGCCTTCCAGAGAAACGAAGTTGCCAAACACTTGTTTCCTTCCCACAAGAGTTAAGAATCAATGCCGCGAGAGGGCTATGCTTCGAGGGAAATAAAATCAATCCTAGTTTCGATGTGACTTGTTCAGAGTTCACCTGTTTCGCCTAACCCACACTAATGAACAGGTGGATAAAAATGAAGCCAAGTGCATCAAAGGAAACATGCAATCCTGAAGCACAATACACCTGCAAGTTTCATCACGCACAAGACACCAGCCCTCTGCCTTCAGGTCTGACAAGCCCATGGTGAAACTGCTCCACCCACTGAGCGTAACTTCCTCCTGCCCTGGAGCCAGATCAGACCCAAGTGACCCTCTAAGAGAGAAAAAGAAGCCAAGAGGGAGACTGAGGAGACAACGCTGCCCCAGAGCGGAGGCTTGAGGGGTGGGGGAAGGGCGGTGGCAAGCCAGGCACCTCGAGCCCTAGGAGATGAGACCACCGTAGCTGTTGGTCTACAGCAGTTTCATTCAGCCACTTCCCAGGATTTCAGTTGTCTGCGTCAGACAAGTGCTCACCATCCTCGGGGCAAGTCTCTCTAGATAGAGCAGAGGTGCTGTTGCCAAACCACCAAAGTACTCTGCCCCAACGGCAGAGAGCTGGGTCTCATCTTCCCCTCCCTTGCCAACACACCCAGCTGGGGGGGGGTGGGGGGGGAGGGAGGAGTGTAGGAGACTCAACTTTCTAAGCCTCTGGGAACCCTTTTTACACCTCAGGAGGAAGCAAAAAGAGAATTTCTCTCCTCAACACTGGAATTTAAAGATGTCCAAATAAAAGGCACACATGTCTGGCTGGTTTAAGTCACTAAAAGGAATCTCAACCCACTGGCAAAACTGGCAAGGAATGGAACAGCAACTGCCCTACAGTGTCTGAGCACAACCTATGCCCCATGCACCTCCTAAGTAAGAAGAAACAGAAATCTTGGGAACTACACAGAGACTCAGGTGATCAAAAAGAACAAAAAGGCAAAGAATGTAAAACGAGACAGAAAGCAGTCACTGCGGAATGCTCCAGGCACGTTGGCCAGGACCTCAGTTAAGGCCCACAAGTTATCACCACCTCCCACAGGAGCCTGCTTCACCTAAGCAGGAAGCCTGTCTACCCTGCCAGCCACAATCTCTATTGCCATGGGCAGGAAGAAGTGTAGAGCAGAAAAACTCCTGGGCCAGGCTGGCAGGTAGCTCAAAACTGCAGACTGAGCTAGGTCCAGTGGGACACACCCATAACCCTTGCTAACAGAAGCTAGCCTGAGCTATAAAGCAAGATCCCTCTCACAGTCCCTAACCCAAGAAAGAATGCAAACAGCCGAACAAAAGCCATCTAAAATCAATCCCCTGAGATTAATTGTGCCTGTCCTCCCATGTGTCCCATATACACGCTAGACAGGTCTAACACCCTTCCCTCAAGCACCACCATGCAGTAACAGACTCTAGCTACGGTTTGTCAGACCTTCCTGTATTCTCTTGATGTGAAAACTTTCAACAAGACTCAGGCCAAGCCGGGGGTGTTGGCTCACACCTGAGATCCAGCACTCAGGAGGAAGAAGCAGGAATATTAACACAAGTTCAAGGCCATCCTGGGCTACAAGTCCCAGGTAAACCAAGGCTGCACAGTAAGTAGGTAGAAAGCCAGGTATTGTGACACAAACCTTTAATTCAAGCCCTCTGGAGGTACAGGTGGATAGAGCTCTGAGTTCAAGCCCAGCCTGGTCTACAAGAGTTCTAGGACAGTCACAGCTACATAGAGAAACCCTGTCTCAAACAAACAAACAAACAAATGGAGTGGGAACTGGGTGGGTGTGGGATGGATGGGTGGAGAGAAGACAGCAGGTCGGGCAGGGAGGCAGAGATAGATCAGTTGGTCAAGTTTAGACTGAGTTCAATCCCTGGAACCGAATGAGGGACACAGAAAACGTTCAATAAGTTGTTTCGAACTCTTTATTGTTGTTGCTGCTGCTGGGCTCAAAAGATGGCTCAACAATTAAGAGCATTTTGGTCTCCACACAGGCAATAAGCAAATATAAAAAGAAAAAAAAAATTTTAAAGATTCATGCCAAAAATATTAAGAACCTACTTACACCCAAATCTTTCAAATAAACTATTTCTATCTACCTATTCATCAGAATTACCTAAAACACAAATGTACAACACCTACCACGATTTATAAATCAACTGTGACCTCTGCCCCACTCTTTCCTCTTCCTTCCTCACACTACCTTTCAGGGTAAGCCACAACTTGCACTAACCTCTACTGCTACAATCAAAATGGAAATCACAATAAAACCTCTGTAGTTGCCTCTCCCCACAGCTAGAACAAAGGCCTCCCAAGGTATGGGCTGTACAGCTGAATCTGCAAACCCCAAAGATATCTACCATAGGCAGAACCTCACATCTCATCAATAACTTAGTTTGTGTATGTGCTCATGTGCGTACCACAACTGATAAGTGGGGGCAACCATAATTTTTCTTTATTTCTAATTTTTATTTTATTTATCTATTTTACTTTTTTATTTCTATTTATGGATATATGTATGTGCATCTGGGTGTATACGCACATGTGTGTGTAAGTGCTCTCAGAAGCCGAAAGATGACATCCAGATCGCCCAGAACTAGTTACAGGGTGTTCTGTATGTACCTCCTAACTTGGGTGCGGGGAACTGAACTAGGGTCCTCTGGAAAAGCAGCAAGTGAGCCATCTCTTGGGCCCCACAACTATAATTAAAAAAACAAAACAAAAACAAAAAGAACTTCAAAAACAAAATACTATAGTTAAACAAAGGGAAAAAAAACAACTCTCAGGGGCTGGGTAAGGATAGATAGTTCAGTACTTGCCTGTCATGTTTAAGGGTCTTGGCTTGACACCCCAGCACTACCAAAAAGAAAAGGGGGGGGGTTGTTCTATGTGCTGAGGAAAACAATCTATTACTATACACAAATAGAGAAACACCTACTGATACATACCCAAAATAATTATAAATTTTTAAAAACCTATTTTATGTTCCCCAGTAGCATTAATCACAACAGTCAAAAACAGTCACATAATGAAACAGTTTCGGCCTGCGAAAAAGTAGTGAAGAACTGACGCGTGCCTGCCACAGGGTGGGCAGACCCTACAGACGCTGTGCTCAGGGAAAAGAGCCTATCCTACATAAAAGTCACCTCCCAGACAGGTGAGCTCAGTGCCACTGGCCTGTGGAGTATGATGCAGTGTGTATGCGGAATGGCATACTGAGAAGAGACAACGGTGGCTATACAACTCTGTAGACCTAACAAAATGAACTAACGCCCATCTGGAGCCGCCAAGTCTTCAGAGAGAGCAGCAGAGCAGAAGCTCAGGTCTTAAGAAACATTTTATTTTCCCAGGCCTCCCTCTTGCATGTTTTGAATGGCAGGCCTCTGAAAGGCAATGGCAATATCACTGAAAATAAAGAGACACCAGCCGTTTCTCATCCCCACAACCAGGATACACATTCAGCTGCAGAGGCACATGGAGTAGGTCCAGAGAGCCTCGACTTGCCTTCCCGTCCCAGGTTGCATGTCCCCTTCCCAGGGCTGTTGGCACCTGCCCTGATACCTCCCACCCTGCATCAGGACCTGTATTAAGGAGTAGTACAAAAAGCCAAACTCAGTATGACTGGTTGCCTTCAGACTTCTCCAAAGGATCCTACTTCTAAGTGACATGTCAGCTCCCTTTGCCTTCAAGACAAGGACAAGAACTACTGTCAAATCGCATCCAGTGTAATCAAAGAAAAACAAGGAAGAGGTTTCTGACCCTGGAGCCGCACAGTTTCAGAAGGCTATCTGCACCCTCCAGAATGCCAAACCCTAGAAACCAGGGCCTTATACAGCTATCCATGCCTTCGTCCAAAATACTGACTCTTAATACCATGGCCTCAGAGAGTCTCTGTAACCTTGTAAACATTAACCCTAGAGACAGACTTGGAGAGGCACCATGACCTTCTTAATGCTGACCATCAAAACCAAACAAAGCCTTAGGGGGTCCATCTGTGACCTCCGGAATACTGGTCCAGGAGCTTCCTAGCCTTGTTAATAGGGCCATGTCCTCTGAGATTTCACACCAGAGTGGTTCTCCTTGTCAGTACTAAAAAGCCATACAACAGACAAGCAGAGAAGACCAGCAATAGGAAGGATGGGCACAGTGGGCATCTCCAGACGGGCCCCAGTGTCTGTATTTAAACTCGGGAACTAGAAATTTTGTAACCCACGTAAGCAAACAGGTTTCAAGCCCTCTGCCTTCTTTCACTTGGGCTGGTTTCACTGCTTTACGACAAAAAAACTAAAGGCTGCAGTTCTGCAGGCGCCGCTGCCCTCTAGTGGTGAAGCACAGTTCTTCAGCTTTCTCCTGGAAGCCACCACTCCAGTCCAGCCTTACACACTAAGCACACAGCAGTGGAAAATGAAACCACAACCCTGTAATGCAAATTAATCCTACCAGGTTCCCGTAATTCAAACACAGAGTGAATGGAACCAACAGTTTGGGCACAGTGCTGGAGCTCCACATGCTGTCCCGGGGCAGGGCTCACCAGGGCCTGCAGCATCCCATCCATGGTAATGACACCCTCGATGGTCTGGAAGGAAGAGTGGGCCAAGGTGCAAAGGCTCCAGTCCAGAAAGCTGGCCATCTTTCTCTGCTTGACATCGGGACGTGTGATAAATCTACAGGGGAACGCAAACACACAGGAGATGCTCAGTAAGACTCCAATGCTGAAAGCTCACCCACATCCCACCACACACCACACACCACACACATTTCCTCCCAGTCATCTTAGATCCCTGAACAGGTTAGGTCAGATGCCTGCATCTCTCTCTCTCTCTCTCTCTCTCTCTCTCTCTCTCTCTCTCTCTCTCTCTCTCTCTCTCTCTCTCTCTCTCTCTCTCAGAAACCAAATCCCTGACCACCATGGCCCAGCAGCTGATTGCCCATCAGGATCTCTCAAAAAGTTACTCAGAGGCCTCACCACCCTACCTCCTTCCCTCCTGGGCCCCAACTAACCACCAGCTTTACAAATAGATGGGCATCGTTAACCCACCACAGCCAGGGAACATCTACATGCTTCTCAGCTCTGACTCCTTCCAAGTATCTCCCTTAATCTCAAGATATATCCTCCACAACCTAATCCAACAACCAACCCCGACCCAAGGACCTTCCTCTACCACAACCTCATGTTGCACAAGCCTGTTTCCTTCCACCCAACATCTGGCTGACAATGTGAACCCAGACCTCTGACTCAGTGACTCTAGACAGATCCTATAAGGGAGGAAACACACAAAGGAAGGGAAGGAGAGGGGAAGAAGAGTAAGGGGAAGAAGGAGGAAAAGAGGGGGAAAGGAGAAGGAAGGGAGGAAGGGAAGGTGCTGCGTCCCCAAAGGCAGCTCAAGGACAATCTCAAGGGGCCTTGCCCAGGAGAAGCTGAACAAGAAGAGACACAGCACAGCCAGTGGGAAAGATCTGTGTCGGGGAGGGGGAGGGGGGAGCTGACAGGAAATGTGCAGGGATAAGTACAGGGACCAGGAACCAAAGGACCCAAGCAGGCAAGTAGCAGGTTTATGACTGTCCTGGCTAGTCTCATGTAGGAGCATGGACAAGGCTGTGCCAGCAGGTAGCCAGAAGGTAGTTCCTTCTGAGTAGTAGAACTGTATGCCCAGAAGGGAGGCTATGAGTCCTGGGAACAGAGGGGTTCACTTTAGGGTATTCCACATGCAATACCCATTAGGGAGTCATACGAAGCACCAGGCACAGGAGAGTCAGCACTGGGATTCTGACATCCACTCGCCCTCTAGTGCCCTGACCATCTACACTGGAACCTAAACCTAGTCGTCCAGAAGGCAGTTAGAGCTACATCCACTCTCTGCACAAACAAACCCTCTCAGCACATACTGGTTGGTACTAGCATACGATGCTCCAGCCCCTCCCAGAATATGTACAGCCAAGCACATGTGGACAGCTGGCGCCCTTCGCCATCCTATGAGTTAAAGACTCAACTCCTGTGGGTCACACCTCATAAGACATGCTCAAGGGTTTAAATCCCCTATTTCCTTTTTATTTATTTATTTATTTATTCATTCATTCATTCATTCATTCATTCATTTATTTATTTACTGTATGAGTATACTGTAGCTGTCTTCAGACACACCAGAAGAGGGTATCAGATCCCATTACAAATGGCTGTGAGCCATAATGTGGTTGCTGGGAATTGAACTCAGGACCTTTGGAAGAGCAGTCAGTGCTCTTACCCGCTGAGCCATCTCTCCAGCCCTATTTCCATACAACATGGTCCAATTCTTGCCTGACCTCAGTGTCACCTGTTCACTCCAGTGGGAGCTGACCAAATCCTTTCCCTAGGCAGCACCTACACAGTCTAGTATCTGCATCTACCTTCATGCTGCCAGGCCTCATATGCACAGATTTATTCCCATAGCAACACTAGAAAAACGTAAGCACACTTGCTTTACTATGACCTACCAATTTGACAGCTAAAGAAAAAGCAACACGGAGCCATCGGTAGGCCAAGCTGTAAAAAGCAGCAGGGCATCCAGATTTACTGTCAACTATGAAAGAGGTAGAGCCGTAAGACTGGCGACTTACGTTCCAGCAACAGGCACTAGATCTACAAAGGACGGTGCCTTTGAACTAACTGTGCCATCACACAATAACAGGCAGCGGAACAGGCCATGCACACGGCTGGTGCAAGAATGGCAGCAAAAGAAGAGAGAAGACAAGAGCGGGAAACTGAGACTCCCAGACAGAGGCTATTTAGAGACAGAAATGAAAAACTACAGGTTCTAGTGTTCCTGAGAACCATCACAGCTTCAGTCCTAGAGTCTCAAGCTACCCAGGCCAGAAAGCTTTAGCACTGAACATTACTAAGCTCTTAGGAATCCCAATACCCACACCTGCACACCAGCTGCTGCCAAGGAATGAGGATGCGCCGATACTCATAAAACTAAGGGTCTCCTACCTCTGGCTTTCTCAGGAACTGTAACACCTGTAGAACTAATGGCACTGTTATCAGAAGCTTGCACAAGAGGACACCACCTCTTGCTGCTTCTGCCTGTTTAATCCTGCAGTTTGATGCTACCACATGCTAAGGTAGTCAAAAGATACCAAGACCAGTCGTGAGGTTTTTCATTGCCTACCTGTGAATTCTACCTAAGAAGAGCTAAGGGATCCCCAGCCAGCTACACTAGGAACCCTGGTGGTTGCACTGCCTGGGACACGGCCTCAGAGTGAAGCAGCAAACGGGAAATACAATCCCCACTAGGCAAAAATCATGTATACTTCAAACTAATACAAACTAATAAAGATCAGCGGAAATATGAAATATCTACAAAATTATTCTAGAACTGGTAGCTAGCTATTGGAGGAGAAACCCTTCCTGATGCAAACTCTATACCAGTGGTTCTCTACCTTCCTGAAGCCTTGAACCTTGAATACAGTCCTCATGTTGTGGTGACCCAACCATAAAATTATTTTCTTTGTTATTTCATAACTGTAATTTTGCTACTGTTATAAATTACAATGTTAATATCTGACATTTGGGATATTTGCTATTCAACCCCTATGAAGGAGTTGTACAATCCCCACAGGGGTCACAACCCACAGCTTGAGAACCTCTGCCCTATACCAAAAGAAATTTGAGGTGAAATTAATTCTGTGTTACAACAATGACAAAAATAAAAGAACATAAATGACTACTTGTTAAATCTCTTAAGTTAAAATTAGCTTCAACAGTAAAAATAACCAGTTTAAAAAAAAAAGATGTTTGACATTAAAGTTAAAAACTGTACTATAGGTTTTAACTTCTCCCTCTATTCCTCCAGACCCAATCCCCCAGGCTCACCCCCAGCTCTGCAACAGAACACCTGCTGCAGCCTTCCCTGCCCCCTCCCCCCATCTCCTGTGAACCCCATGGATCTTACCCCGTGTTCCCCAAATCATTGCTTTATCCAAGCCCCCAACACCAACAGGCACCCCTGCTATAACCCACAGAGCACTCCAACCAGGGAACCAGGTAGGCTGTCTGTAGATCGTCCCTCTCCACCTGTTCCTCCTGATTCAACCTCCCTCTCATCCCCAGCTCTGTTGTAGACCTCCTCGGGTGACCTTTCTTCATTACCTACCCCATTCCAAGGAGACAAGATAAGCAGATCCTCCCTCTTGGGGACCCCTTCAGACCCCTAGCCTAAGTGCCAGTTCCCAATACCCACAAACACATTTTACCTGGAACCCCACCCCCAGTGGCCACACCTATCAGATTGTCTCAGGTAGGGTTTTATTGCTGTGACAAGATACCATAACCACAGCAATTCTTATAAAGGAAAACATTTAATTAGGGCTAGCTTGCAGTTTCAGAGGTTTAGTCCATTATCATCATAGCGAGGGTGGCTGTAGAGAAAATTTCTTGTGTTGTAAAAGCATTCATTTGCCAATAAAGAAGCCTATGGCTAATGGAGCTGAGGCAGGAAATAGGAGGTGGGAGTTCAGACAGACAGACAGACAGAGATCTTGTGAACCTGGCCCTTTAAAGGATCACCAACTGCTAGTCAACTGGCCCTTTAAGAATTCTTAGCTGTTAGAACTGCTTGACCCTATGACCTTCAGTGTTGGTGAGCTCTTGGATTTCTGAGAACAGGAAAAAGCCAGCTGAGGCTGAGAGAAGGGGGCTAGCAGAGTGAGAAGACAGTTGGTGACAGCTGAGTCAGGAGAACCTGAGCTAAGCAGACAGTCTAGGTCAGGTGTTACAGTTTACAGATGCTAGAATTGGGGAAACTAGGAGAAGAACTGTCTGAGGTCATCCTGGTCACAGGCCAGCCAGGGCTACATAGAGAAACCACAAAGAACCAGACGATAGATGCATAGATGCATTGCTAGGGAAGAAAGAAGCCCATGGACTTCGGGGCCTTGTGTGCTGCATTCTGAATGATACTGTGCTGTTGAGCATCTCACCTTCTGTCACTAAGAACATATCTTGATGTTCCATGTGGGACAGGTAGCAGAAGCCCGTCCTTCTTCCTGTCACTGTAAGATGCCTCAGCAGGAGCTGACATGACAGCTCTGTCAAAATGGCTACACCACCACATCTCCTCAGCCTGCAGCCATCACAGGAGCTGTACACGATGGCACACCACCTTTCCCACCTCAGCATGAGCTGCCCTTCAAGAGCTGTCCATGGTGGCAACGCCTTCTTTTCCTGCCTCATCCTACAGCCTTGGTGAAACACCACAGGAGCTGCTCCAGAGGAGCTGTCCCACAGGAGCGTCCCCACAGGAGCTGTCCCACAGGAGCGTCCCCACAGGCGCTGCCCCCACAGGAGCGTCCCCACAGGAGCTGTCCCATAGGAGCTGTCAACAGTGGCAGCACCTTCTCTCTAGTCTCCCCCCAGCAGCCCTACAGAAATGGTGCCTCAGCAAAAGCTGGCTACAAGCGAGAAGGACTTCCCACCCTAACCCAAAGGCCCAACACAGGAAAAGGGGGTGAAAAAAGTCACCAATTCCTGAGCAGGAAACCCACCAATCCCTGAGGTCCCCAAGCTCAGGACTTAAAATTCCACCAATCATCACTCTGGAAATCCCTGCCCTGAAAAAGCTCCGCCCCCCCCCCTAAGAAATCCTATATAAAGAACTTCCCTCTGTCCAGTTCCCTGCTGTCAGCTCCCAGGAGCAGAGGGCTGCCATCCCTGGACTCATTCCTCCATGCATACCACTTAGCAAAGTTAAATCAAGATCAGATGAACAACTTAAACAGACTTATAATCCCTAGTGAAGTAGAAGCAGTCATTAAAAATCTCCCAACCAAGCTGAGCAGTGGTGGCGCACACCTTTAAAGCCAGCACTTGGGAGACAGAAGCAGGTGGATCTCTTGAGTTTAAGGCCAGCCTGGTCTACAGAGTGAGTTCCAGGACAGCCAGGGCTACACAGAGAAATCCTGTCATGAAAACAGAAGTGGGGGGAAAAAAGTCTCCTAACCAGAAAAAGCCCAGGGCTAGATGGTTTTAGCACAGAATTAGACAAGACTTGTAAAGAAGAGTTAATACCAATATGCCTCAAATTATTCCACAAAATAGAAACTACAGGGGCTGGTGAGATGGCTCAGTGGGTAAGAGCACCCGACTGCTCTTCCGAAGGTCAGGAGTTCAAATCCCAGCAACCACGTGGTGGCTCACAACCATCCATAACGAGATCTGACTCCCTCTTCTGGAGTGTCTGAGGACAGCTACAGTGTACTTTAAATAAATAAATAAATAAATAAATAAATCTTTAAAAAAAAATAGAAACTACATTCAATAAAAACTTCAAACCAAATCCTAGAGCACATTAAAAATATCATCCACCGTGATCAAATAGGCTGTGTCTCAGAGACGCAGGGAGAGCTCAATATATGAACATCAGTAAGTATCACCTACCATATAAACACACCGAAAGGAGGGGAAAACCACATGATCATCTCTCATTATATGCAGAAAAGGCCTTTGACAAAACCCATACCCCTTTATGATAAAAGACCCAGAGAGATTCTCGAAACAAGGGACATACCTAAACATAATAAAGGCAGTTCACAGCAAGCCCAACATCAACCTAAGCGAAGAGTAACTCAAAGCAATCCCGCTAAAATCAGGAACAAGACAAGGCTGTCCACTCCAAACCTGTTCAATAAAGTAGCTGAACTCTTAGCCGGAGCAGTAAGAAAACAGAAGAATAGATAAAGCAAATGTGGTACACTTATACAATGAAATATTACTCAGCTGTTAGAAATAAAATATCATGAAATTTGCAGGCAAATGGATAGACCGTGAACAAAAAAAAAAAAACATTCTAAATGAGGTACCCCAGACCCAGAAAAATAAACATGGTATGTATTCACTTATAAGTGGATATTAGCTATTCAATAAGTGATAACTAAACTACAATCTGTAGATTCTGGGAAGATGTGTACAGAAGGGACTAGGAAGGGATACATGGACGTCTCTAGGAAGAGGAAATAGATTATACAGGTAGACTGGGGGCAGGGAGAGAGAGGATGGGAATGGGATGATCAGGTGGGAGGAGAGACAGGGTTGAGGGAGGAAGAGGCAGAATCAAGAGGCAGCTGAGAGGGAGTGTGGAAACCTAGTGCAATGGCAATCTCCTACAATACATGAAAGCACTCCAAACGAAGTCTCCAATTAATGAGGGAAACAGAGTCCCAACTGGCCATCTCTCGTCATCAAACAAAGCTTCCGGCACCAAGACTGGGTTACTGCTGTAACCAATTGTTCTGTTGGCCAAAGGGCTCCCACAGAAATCACCGAACCCAGAATGTTGCCAAGGCAATAGGTTGCTCTCCACAAACTGACGGCCAGGCCCCACTGCTGAAGACAACACACACACAATCACTGAACATGGAGAGGTTGCTCTGATGCCTACATTAACCTTCACCCCGTCATTCTGTGTCTATGGTATGCAAAAGTACTTTGTAGGCTACCAAAGGAAAAACATAAACACCAACCCCAACACAATCTGTCCCATCTGCAAGGTATGCTGGAGCAATGGGACACAAAGCTTGTGGGTGTGACCAACGGACAAAGCAATGGTGACACAAAGCTTGTGGACATGACCAAGTCCCATTTAAGGTTCCACGAGATAGAACCCATACCTGACATTGCTTTGGTGACCAAGAGCCAGCGACTAAATAGCTCAGGGACCTATAGTAAAACCAAATACTACTGGTCTTAAAAAAAAAGAGAGAGAGAGAAAAAAATCAATAAAATGACCCAATGATATTCTGCTATACTCATTAGTCAGTGCCTTACTCGGCCATCATCAGAGAAGCTTCCTCTTATAGCAGAGTGAGAACAGAGACACATAGCCAGATATTATGCAGAAATTTGGAACACACAGCTCCAAATGGGATATGTTCATTAAATCTCTCCCCTCACAGAACCCTGAGGAAGATGTGGCAGGATTTTCCCTGTCCAATTAATTTAAATACTAGTGCAGCAGGAGGTTTATGATTGGACGGGGAAAGAGGGTAGAGCTAAGAGCTGCAGAGACAGAGAGGAGACTGGAGCAGAAAGGAAGCAATATGGAGGGAGACCAGGATGATTCAGACTTAGCATAGTTTTAAATAGCCACAGGTAGATATAATATCATATAGGTGCAGAATAATTGGGGTAACTTGTCTAATCTAGGTGGGCAGCTTGTACCATTATCAATTGGCTCTGAAATTATTATGTGGGAATCTTGCGAACTGAGAATTTATTGTTATATAAATCTGATTGGTTAATTATAAGCTTCAAGAGTTACGATTTTAAGGGGTTACTGGGTATTGTGATATCTAACTGCGAGGTGGGCAGTCATTACATGGGGCTGGCATGGCAAAGACCTGCCAAGGAAATTATCAAGTCAGGAGTCCCAGGCCAGAGAGTCTGTTGAGATGAGAATACCTGAGTCCTGCACCACCGTAGTGCAGGAACTTGCCATTCCTTTTAATATTTCCCGCAACAGGAAGAGGAGGTAGCAAGAGTATAAGACGGAGGGCTGGAGGAGCCAGGAGAACTCCTCTGACTGAGCTCCTTGTTCTCCTGGCTCCTCCGACTGAGCTGATCAAAGTTCACATGAACTCACAGAGACAGAACCTGCACCAGGTCCTCTGCACATACACTACGGCTTTCTACCTCGTGCTTTATGGGACTCCTGAGTGTATGAACAAATGGGTCTCTGGGTCTTTGGGGGGTGGGGTCACTTTTTTTTGTTTTGTGGCTGAAGAGACAGCCATGGGTGTTAGGAAGTGAACTTATTTTGGTTGAGAGCCTAGCCTTTAACAGCTAAGCCCATGGGTGTCTGCTTGGAGAGTGCCTTCTCTTGGAGCTCTTCTCCTTCTGTTGGTTTTCCTTGTTCCAACGTTGATGAGTTGGGTTTTGTTCTATCTTACTGCTTTTTTGTTTTATTATATTTTGTTATTATCTCTTAGAGACAGAAAGGGAGTGGATCTGGATGGGCAGGAACTGGGAAGATTAAGAGGGAAAGATTAGCAGGAAGGGAAACTTGTAACCAGGATATATTGTATGATAAAATAATCTATGTTTAATATAGGGGGAAATTAAAAAGGAAACATAAAATAATTAAAAATAGAGTTAAAAACTTTAGTTTAGAACGGAGAAATGGCTTGGTGGTTAAGAACAGTGACTGCTCTTCCAGAGGGCCTGAGGTTCAAGTCCCAGCACCCATGGGGGCAGCTCACAACCACTCCAGAGGATCTAATCCTCCTTCTGGCCTCCATGGCCATTATGCACACTTAGGGTGTACAGACACACATTCAGGCAAAACATAAAATTAAACTAAACAAATCTTAGAAAGGAAGAAAGGAAGAAAGGAAGGAAGGAAGGAAGGAAGGAAGGAAGGAAGGAAGGAAGAAAGAAAGAAAGAAAGAAAGAAAGAAAGAAAGAAAGAAAGAAAGAAAGGAGGGAAGGAGGGAGGAAAGAAGAGAGAGAGAGAGAGAGAGAGAGAGAGAGAGAGAGAGAGAGAGAGAGAGAGAAAGTTCAGCTGAGCACGGTGGCTCACACCTATACATCCCGGAGCAGAGGAGATGGACCAGGATTATGAGTTTAACACCAGGCTGAACAACCTAGAAAGTTCAGGTCCAGCCTGAGCTACAGAAGAAGACCCTGAAGGAACAAGAAACAAAAACAGTGGGGAAAGGAAAGATTCCAAAGACTGGAGGAAGAAAGGACGGGGTAGGGGGAAATGGAAGTAGAGGAGAACACGTTAGTCCAAAGAATAAAAGGCCAAAAAAATCACCTGAGAAATGCATCCCACAGGCACTAATGGAGAACAGACAGCTCCAAGAATCCCACAAGTGGAGATCACAGTCATGTTACAGAGAACATATGGTAGTCAAGACAAGAGAGCATTGGGAAGCAGAAGCGGTTGTGTTTATGCTTTGAATCTGAAACGTCTCCTTCATGCTGACATTCCGAATGCTTGTTCCCAAGCTGATGGCACTCCCAGGGAAAGCTGCTCTAGAGCACTTAAGAGGCCTAGCCGACAGAAACAGGCCGCTCAGGACAGAGGAGCAGACCTTGAAGTTATAACCTGGACTCTAGTTCAGGATGCTCTCACCACATAGACACAACCTTCCCAATGAATGTTTCCATCACAATGAATTGAGCTACTCAGGATTCTCTGCAATGAGTTTTCTTGTCAAGTATTTTGGTCACAGCAATGCAAATGTAACTAATACAGATACCAATTAAGTATTTTAAATGAAGAACATATACTTGGTCCAGCTCAAAGCAGGGTATTTTCCAGGCTGTCTGCCACCCCTAGGGCCCAACAGAGGCACTGCACAGTAGAGCCCTGGAGCCCAGGATCTCCACCTCTTAGGGTTTTACCCACAGAAAACAATTGAGATCAAAAAACTGGCTATCATCATGCTCTTGTAATCACATAGATGACACAGACAACCACAGGTCTGACACACGGCTTACACAAAGTCAGCCAGTGGTTACAAAATGAACAGAAAAGTGGAATGCTTTCTTTCTTACCTTGTGAGACTGTTGCATGTGTTAATAGCACTGAGAAAGTCAGAAACACAGTATGTGTCACTAGAATTCATACAGAGGATGCTTCCAACTTTCTGTTCCAAATTTTTTTTCTTCATGAAATACCCCGTGCTTTATCTTTTACTTTCGTCTGTTTTTCTCTTTAGAGAGGGCATCATTATGTGTATATGTCAACAGTGGTCTCCAAAGCTCATGTGATTGGTCTGCTTTACCTTCAAGCACGGACACTACAGGGGCATGCCACCATGCCCAGTGTACATAGGCAGAACACAGAAGCTACTATTTCAAGCTGATGCCATCAAGAGCAAAGCTAGGAATTGGCTCAATGATTAAGCATGCTGGCTGTTCTTCCAGAGGACCCATGCACCCACATGGTAGCTAACAACCATTTGTAACTCCAGTCCCAAGGGGTCCAGCGGCCTCTTCTGGGCCTACAAGGGCACTTCATGAATATGGTGCACAGACAGACAAAAGACAAAAGACACACACACACACACACACACACAGAGAGAGAGAGAGAGAGAGAGAGAGAGAGAGAGAGAGAGAGAGAGAGAAAGAAAGAGAGAGAGAAAGAAAGAGAGAGAGAGAAAGACAACTTATGAAAAAAATTTCAAGAGTCAAGCTCTATCCTCATCTTCCTTTCTGTTGTGGTTGGTTGTCTGTTATTCAAGACAGAGTTTAACAGTGTAGCTCTGGTTAGCCCATAACTCACTATATCAATCAGGCTGGCCTTGAACTCACAGAGATTTCTCTGCCTCTGCCTTCTGGGCGCTAGGATTAGATTCATGAGTCATCATATGCCTGGCTTCCTTATCTTTCTATAACAAAATTCCTATATTTCCCCATATGTTCAATCTAAATCACTTTGTAACAATGTAATGACACTAAGAGCTATAAGGAGTGGGTCCCAGAGACCTCCACCAAACAATACAGGCTCTTGTCACTGCTCTTAGATACTTACCAGAGCTGGATAATAAAACTCTATTGCTAAAGACAGCACACACTTTAATCACAGGACATACAGAAAGCAAACCGTATTGACCTGGAAGCTTCTACAATCATGACTGGCCTGGCAAGATAGACCCATTGGTACAACAGTGGCATGAATCACAGCTTTCTAAATGAATTTAAGGCCCAATCCACAAGAAGGGATTCATATCTAGTAGTGACTACTATTCAGTAAACCATGCTAGGGAGATCATAGGCCCTACTAGTAATTTTGCCAAAGGAACACAGAAATCAAATTGCCTTACAAATACTTATCCTTATACCCACAGACCAGTGTGACTCTCACCCTTATCAGAGAAGGTCTTTACACAAAGGGTGGCAGTTATTAGAGGCTCACAACTGGTCAGAGGGAACAAATGACTATGGAGTGCTCAGCCTGCCATGGGGGTCTGTAGCACACCCACTCCAACTCCCTGAAATGTTCAGCAAACATCACAGAAGTTGGGACAGAAAAATCCAAAGAGCCAGAGGTCTGGAAAGAATGCAAACTGCCGGGCAGTGGTGGTGCACACCTTTAATTATCAGCCTGGGAACAAGCATTCAAGACATCAACATGAGGGAGACATTTCACATTCAAATCATAGAAAAATAAAAAATAAAAAATAGGCTGGGCGGTGGTGGCGCACGCCTTTAATCCCAGCACTTGGGAGGCAGAGGCAGGTGGATTTCTGAGTTCGAGGCCAGCCTGGTCTACAGAGTGAGTTCCAGGACAGGCAAGGCTACACAGAGAAACCCTGTCTTGAAAAATAAATAAAATAAATAAATAAAAAATAAAAAACAATTGCTTCTGCTTCCCCTGTTTCTCTTTTAACTACCATACACTTACTCTCTGTAACATGACTGCTTATCCTTACACTTGTGGGACTCTTGGAGCTGTCTGTTCTCCGTTAGCATCAACAGCATCTGTGAGATGCATTTCCCAGGTGACAGTCACCTATAACTAATAAACCCAGTGCTAGAGGCAGAAGCAGGCAGGTCTCTGAATTCAAGGCCAGTCTGGTCTACAGAGTTTCAAGACAGCCAGGGCTACACAGAGAAATCTTGTCTCAAAAATAAAAAATAAAAAATAAAAAAGTCCTCTGGACACGACAAGGCTATGCACTCATGTGCTCGTCAGCCAAAAACCTAACAAACACCAGTAAACACTGGAGCACTGAGGAGAAGGGGGCTCACGTGGTCCCACCCTTAGCCAAGGACCCTTGCACAGTTGATGGAGATGAAGGTGTTAGTGCTCTCAGCAGCGTGGCCCAGGCAGGTCACTCATGCTCCAGACACAGGCCACACTAACTGGACTCGGAAGGTGGGGGACAAAAACAAACAAAAGAACAAACAAACAGATGAAGTTGGGAAGGGAATTGATTGGGCAGTGGAGCGTTTCCCAGAGAAGCTGACGGTGGAAATGTGGTCATAGTAGATATCATCTAAATAAATACATTGTGTTCTTGTATGGAATTTCCAAATAGTATTAAATAATTTTTAATGATTAATAATTTTAAAATAAAAGTAAAAATAAAAATTTAAAGTTAAATAATTAGGAAAAACAAAAAGTTATAGGAAAAGTGTGGTATGGAAGCTCACACTTGTAATTCCAGCAACCGGGAGACTGAGGCAAGAGGATTGTACACATGTTTGAAACAAACCTCAGCTAATGAGCAAAACTGTCTCAGGAACTTAAAGTTACAGCTGATAAAGGAAGTGCATGTGGTTCCAGAACCACAGGCAGAGAAGAGCACAAGACGCTGCCAGCAATTAGTGTAGTGAGGCAGACAGCGTTTCCACGAGGAACAGCCAGCCACTGCAGATAGGCCACTCTTTACCCCACCAAAAAGATGGCGATGGAATACAGGTGACTCCGAACCAAGTACACTGAGCACCTCTGGAGCCATTTTCAGTGACCACGTCTGCCTACTCAAACACCCTGGGTACTCACTCGCTCACATCACACAAGCTCAGGCCAGTGACTGCACTGCTCCTGCAGTCTACAAGTCTGGCAATAGCCCCTCCAGGCTACACCAAGTGAAACACTTATTCTGTGCACCTCAACACAAAATGGCACTGAGGCTCTGTGGTGCTCCAGGTTATGGCTTTTTCTGTAGGATCCTAAGAATTGAACAAAGATGTTGAGTTTTACCTTCCGTGGCCTGTAGGCATTCTATGGAGTAAAGTTTGGCATACATCTGTCACCACTAGTATGTGACAAAATCAAACAGCAAATACAGGGTAGACAATAAGGCTGGTAAAATGGCTGAGGAGGTAAAAATCTACCAACCCTTCATGAGGGCCAGCTTCTACAGCACTAGAAGTTACTGTGTAGGTTGCTGGGGATTGGTGGGAGCACCATCAACAATCTCATGCAGTCTTGAACCCTGTGAACTACAACACTGACCATGCTATGCACATAGGTACAATAGTGACTTGAATTACAGGTAGAACCAACTGCTTTCTGAGTGGGATTTAAGGACTGATCCACAAGAGGAAACATGCCTAATACTGGAAACCTGGTCAAGAACTCATGGCTAGGGAGCTCACAGGGCCCAGGGACGACCCTGCTAACTGGACTACCAGCCTGTCCTCTAGATTCACATCTCTACCCATAGATCGCACAGTTCTTAGACCTCATCAGAGAGGTCTCTATGCAATGCACAGTAGTTAATATAGAAACTCACTACTGATCAAAGTGCAAAGAAGTGTCAATGGAGGGCTCAGCCACAGATGGGAGAGATCTACACACACACACACACACACACACATACACACACACACCAGTATGTAAAACAAACAGGCTTATAATGGGCAGTCACATCTCAGTCAACAGTCCTGCACAGCCAACAAAACTTACTTGGACACAAGGACAGCAGCTGCATCTCGCGCCTTGTCACTGACCACCAAGTAAGACTGCAAGAATTTGACAGGTTTCAATTTAGCATTTTTATCTTCACTTTCTAGATTTCCTACAATTATGTATTATTTACACAATATTCAAAATTAAATGTAAAATGAATAGTTTCTCTAACCATCTCTTGCCCCCAAACCCCTTACATATTACCATTATGTTTAACAAACATTTGTATTATCTGTAAAGAAATGAGATTTGCTAAAGCAATCCATCTGACCTCTACATAACATCACAGTTTCAAAGCTGGGGTATCACTGAAAGCGGAAATGTCAGTGAAACAAATATAACTAAACTCTCATCTCAAGACAAGTGCACAACTAACTGAAAAAGGTTTGTGTGCCCATCGTTACCTCTGCTATTTGCAGAATTCGGTCCATGGTGGGTACTCGTGTTTCTCCAGTTTGAGTAGACAGGTTCCCATCAAGGCGTGAAAAATCAAAAGGGATCAAGCAGGTCACAGAGAGCCACAGTAGAAGCATGTAGCGTGTTTCCCACGTCTAAGGAGTTAAATCACAGTCAGAATGAACCCAATAGAAAAGGGAGCTGCTGCGTATGGTGGTGCACGCCCTGAATCCTTGCTCTCAAAAGGCCAGGCAGGTAGATCGTTCCAAGCCAGCCTGAGGTTCCAGGCCAGCCAGGGCAACATAGTAAAACCTGATCTGGAAGGGAGGGAGGGAAAGGGGAAGGGAAGGGGAAGGGAAGGAAAAAGCAGCCAAGCGTTTTGGCATCCACTCATTCCCTTGTCCTCCCAACATTCAGGAAGCTGAGGAATGAGGATCTCAAGTTCAAAGCCAGTCTATACCACATAGTAAGATCCAAGTTAGTCTGGACTACATAACAAGAACCCATCCCAAGTAATAATTAAAGAGAGATCCAACCATACTCCCCTGCCACCCAAGTGGCCTTCCCACCAACCCAGTGCCTACCATAGGCCCGAAGACGTCACTAAGCCCACTGTTACAATAAGCGCAGCTCTGTGCTGTGCCCTGTAAGCCTTTCTAGGGCACCACGGACCTGCCACGGTCTTGGAGACCTAGCACAGTCACACTGAATTAAAAAGCATACTCTTTGCTGTAACAGATAGGTTCTAAAAGAGAATGACTTAAAGTAATATGTGTAGATGCTAAAGCAGCAGCAGAAGGAAATTTAAAAAAAAAAATCTAAGATAAAACCAAAGAAAGTTGGAAGACGAAGTTGCCAGTGCCCGGGGAGCCTGCAGGGAAGTTTGGGAAAGACTTACCTCATGGTCTTTAGGGTTCTGACCTGTGAACATATCTAACACAGGCTGAACATTAGCCACTTCGTGAGGAAACAGACGCAGAAACACTTTATATCCACGAACCTGCCAAATAAAAAGACATTGGGATTTACAGAATGTGGAGTACGCTATATACAGATTACAGAACGAGCAGCAAAGCTGCCTTGATACAGTCATCAAAACCCATCCTCTATGTTCCTATTTGGCCAACAGGTCACACTGTGTACACCAGAGATATCAGTATGCTACAAACTGAAAACTTCTGCTTCTATTCTGTCCAACAATTACTCTGACATTTATGAAAACGAAATCCCTATGCACCTCAAATGGCCCCACTAACACTTTTATAAAACAAGCTGCATTCTATCAACAGCCAAAAGCCTCACCCTGCTGCTACACAGTAAGAATGCTAAAACATGTTCCCTGAGACTCACGAACCTTACACAGAGTCACTCCCGCATCTCTAAGTCTGGAGAAAGCAGGCCATGAGCCCCAGATGTTCTTCCTCCGAGGGGAAGTAAAAGATTCCCCAATAAATTCATCCTCACACTATAGCTTAAGAATACTTCTATTGCTGGCTGTGGTGGCTCATGCCTTTAATCCCAGCACTCAGTAGGCAGAGGCAGGTTAATCTCTGTGAGTTCAAGGCCAGCCTGCTCTACAGAGTGTGTTCCAGGACAGTCAGAGGTAGAGAGTGAAACCCCATTTAGGAAAAAGAACAAAAAAAAAAAAGAAGAAGAAGCAGCAGCAGCAACAGCAACAGCAACAGCAACACTTCCACTTCCACCAAGGCCTTTTGCTTCTTCCTTGTAAGAAACCTTTTGTTCTAACTAAGGACCCCAAGATCACTAAGACCTGAGACCCAACACAGGCTAAAAAGAAAATGAAAACCCATAACTTGTGTTGAAGAACCATGTTCCCCAAGAACCAACACTTCTAGAGCAATCGGATGAGGAAAGTGTGTGTCCACGCTACAGCACCATACTAGCGTTACCTTGGTGATGATATAAAGAAACTTAAAAGCCAGATGGACAAGGTCGGGCAGAGATGTCTCATCCTGTACCAGGTCCAACAGTGAGTTCATCATCCACTCTAGGGAAAAACAGATATGAAAGCCATCTCTGAAAAAAATATATTCACCTTAACACATGGTCTCATTTTTTTTAAAAGTTCATTTATTTTATTTATATGAATACATTGTTGCTGTCAGACACACCAGAAGAGGGCATCAGATCCCATTACAGATGGTTGTGAGCCACCATGTGGTGGCTGGGAATTGAACTCAGGACCTCTGGAAGAGCAGTCAGTGCTCTTACCCACTGAGCCATCTCTCCAGCCCTCTCCCATTTTTAATACAGGGAAATTATCTAAAATTGGTATCTGACACCAAGTTTTTACAGATGATGCCTGTTAAAATCGGTCTGATTTACCGACAGGCTAGGTTAACTAATGCAGTGAGACAGGATAAAGAGGGTCATGCAGGGCACTGCTTTCTCCTGTCCATCCCAAGGCAATGTTCAGAGCCCAGTACAGGGAGAGATCAAAGGAACACAGAGAGGGGGAGAGAGACGAGTTCCACAAGGCCGTTAGCCATGCAATACAAAGCTCCAGCCACAACCCACTGACTATCCTACTGCCTCCCCACCAACCCAATGCCCAAGAGACACTTACATACCATCAACCACATCCCCACCACAAACAAGACTCTGCTGTGTCCTGTAAGCCTTCCCAGGGCACCATGGACCTGAGGTGGTATTGGGGAGCTAGCACAGTCACCCCGAGTTATAAGACATACTCTTTGCTCTATAAAGGACTTTTTTTGAAGGATAAATACACAAAGATTATAGAGTTCCTCATTTTTTATTTCTTTTTGTTTTGCTTTGCAGGTTTTGGTTTGATTTGGGTTTTTTTTTTTTTTTTTTTTTTTTCGTTTTGGTTGTTGGTTGTTTGGTTAGGGTTTTTTTTTTGTTTTGTTTTGTTTTTTGAAACATGATCTCACCATATAACTCTGACTGACCTTAAATTCCCTGTGTAGATCACACTGGCCTTGAACTCAGAGATCTGCCTGCCTCTGCCTCCCACATGCTTGGACTAAAGGAGTGCACCACTATGCCCGGCCTCAATTTTTATTTCTTTAAAAAAACCATTTGACCATTTGAGTATCAGCTTGAGAGACAGCTCAGCAGTTGAGAGCACTTATTGCTCATGCTCAAGACCAGGGTTGGGTTCCTCTGCAACAACAGCTCCAGGCTTCAAGCCCCGACAAGGACCTGCACATTATCTACACATACATACACAAAATTAAAAATAAAATTTTCCAAAAAAAAAAAAGAGGTGCTGAAGAGATGAGTCAGCAGTTTAAAGAGAGAACAGCCTGATGCTCTTCCAAAGGATCGGGGTTTGATTCCCAGCACCAGCATGGTGGCTCACAGCATCTGTTACTCCAATTGCAAGGGCTGTAATGCCCTCTTCTGGCTGCTGCAGGCACTGCACACGTGGTACACAGACATAAACAAAACTCCCATACACATAAAATAAATCTTTTATTTTAAAAGTGTGTGTCTAAGGTAAAATTTGTAACAAATATGAAACTGAGTTCTGTGACAAAGGTGTAAGGTGGCACAGAAAGCAGGAGGGAGAAACAAACGGTTCTTCTCTCAAAGCTTCCTCACCACGCATGAAATGCACATTATCTGAGGGTGGACTGTTGTGAGTTTAGGGCACATATAAATCCTGGAGGGGAAAAAAACCTACTGAGCATATAGTGAAGATAAAATAGAATACCATGCCTGCAACAGATGTCTTTTAATCCCAGCACTCGGAGGCAGAGGCAAATGAATCTCTGTGAGTTTAAAGCCAGCCTGGCCTACACACGTTCCAAACAAGCCAGGACTACATAGTAAGACACTCTCTCAAAATAAACAAACAAACACCAAAAACTATCAAACTAATATAAAACAATGAGGTTTAAAAAAATAAAGGAAGAAACCAAAAAGGAAACAGGATAAAGAAAAAGCAAGTCCCAATAGAGTTGATTAAACCTAGCTACGCTGACAGCATTACTAAATGAAAATACCCTCTTAGCTATTAAAAGACTAGGGCTGACAGGCTGAATCCAGACAAAAAGGAGACAAACACAGAGTGTTTGCTATCATGAGAGACTTAGGAGAAAATGTTGCAAAACCTAGAGGACATTTCTAATTAGAACAACCAATTCATTGTGAAGATTAAACAATTTAGTTACTGATACAACAAATGCCAGAACCCCAAAGCAAAGAAAGCAAAAACTGAAAGCAGGAACAGGACCAAGTAAACAGAAAATCAGTAAGGTCACCAACAGCACGATCATCCACCTTATTCCAACAGACTCATTCAAACATGCATGGAAGCCTCAGCCAGACAAACCTGTGCTGTGTCACTGGTCTCAATAGAAAAAGAGTATAATCTGAACCTCACAGATGCAAAGTGAGACCACAGTCGGGTAAGATTAAGTACTCACTAAAATCAGAAACACTGCCTAGAGAGGCTACAAAGTAACAGAGAAAACACTGCCTAGAGAGGCTACAAAGTAACAGAGAAAACACTGCCTAGAGAGGCTACAAAGTAACGGGAAACACTGTCTAGTGAGGCTACAAAGTAATAAGGGAAACACTGCCTAGAGAGGCTACAAAGAAACAGAGATCCTCATACATGGTTGGTGAGGATGCATAAGGACTCAACTTTTACAGAACAGTGTGACATTCTATTACAAGATACACATTTACTACACAACCCATAAACCCCAGTCATAAGATAGTCACCTAAGAAAAACTAAAACATATCCACACAAAGATGGTACATGCAGGTTTAAAGCAGTATTATTCCTAATAGCCAAATTAGAATCTTATAAAAACATCTCCACTATATGAATCTGTCTACCGAACAAAGCTCCGAGGAGATCCGTCAGTTCTGGAGAGTAAAAAATACAATGAAGTTTATCTACACTAATGAAAGGACTAGAAAATAGCAAAATAAACAGCTGTGGTGCTAGAGAGAATATACCATAAAGCAGCTAACAAGGGACAAATGAAACAGAACTTGAGATCTAAAAGCTTTTATATAAGCTATATAAGTACCAAATTACAGACATAAAATGGTATTTCAGGGCTGGAGAGCTGCCTCAGTGGCTAAGAGTGTTTGTGCTCTTGCAGAGGACCTAAGTTTGTTTCCCAGAACCCATGTTGAATAGCTAACAACTGCCTGCAACTCCAAGAATTCTGACACATGCACATATACATAATAATAGAAATTACATTTTTAAAATATATATTTCAAACAGGGAGAAGGGTTACTAGATCACTCAGTTAATAAATAAGCCTTACATAATCAATTAAGAATTAGACTCTGGTGCCGGGCGTGTTGATGCACGAACACCTTTAATCCCGGCACTCGGGAGGCAGAGGCAGGCGGATTTCTGAGTTCGAAGCCAGCCTGGTCTACAAAGTGAGTTCCAGGATAGCCAGGGCTATACAGAGAAACCCTGTCTCGAAAAAACAAACAAACAAACAAGAATTAGACTCTGGGTTTGCTATCAAAAATCAAACACAAAGAAGAGTGACACAAAGAAGACTTCACACAAGGCTGATGCAGGCAAAACTGACAATTCAACACCAATCTGGACTATATAGTAAAACCCTGTCTCAGAAACAAAGAAAAGGAAGAGATTGATAACATTCAAACTCAAATATATTAAACCTCAATGGCTAACACACCACACATAAACCTGAAAGGCAAAAGCGGAAGCATAAAATGTGTCACACACAGAAAAGGATCAGCACCAGCAAGCATCATCTTTTTCAGAACGGGACCTATTTCTATTTCCCGGAAGATAATGAACAGTCACCATTACTAAGCACTGGATGGAACACAGTAAGCAGAGAGGTTCTGGCAGTGAGGGCAGGTCAAAGCTGTCACCTGAAGAGGTCAAACAGCACCTTACACTTCTTGGACAGTACCTACATCTGTTACATGGGGACAACCAGGAATCCAAAACTATCAGATGAGGCCCAGGGCACCTACTGGTCTGCCACCCTCAGCATAGCCAGCCCTTCAGCCTGACATCAGCCACTTGCCTGCAACTGGCCCCGCTGAAGACCCATCTTTGAGAGGCAAAGGGAAGGAGGAGATGCATAAATTCTGCCTGCAATCTCACCAACTGTGTGGCATGAAACAATTTACTTAACCTTTCAGACTTGTACTCCAGTTTCCCCGTTTGTATTGTGTAGCTTACAATGACAGAGCTTACACAGAGACTGTGAGGTTACAACAATGATTAAAACAGTTGGGTCCTCCCAGAAAAAAAAAAGGAAAAAAAAGAAAGAAGAAAAAAAGGGGAAAAAAAAAAAGCTCAGAACAAGACTAAAAAAATTACCAAGAGTACTTGAAGCCAGCCTGGGCTACCTAGCAAGACCCTACCTCAAAAAGAAAAAAACAAGCCAGGAGTTGTGGTTCACGCCTGTAATCCCAGCACTCGGGAGGTTGAGGCTGGAGAACTTCCATAAATTCAAGGTCAGCCAGGGCTACATTGCAAGACTCTTTCTCAAAACAAAAAAGAGAAAAGCCAAACAAAAATGTAATTAATATGAAATAGGTTCAAATATAACAACAGCAATGAAAAGCAAACAAAAGTCACTCTCTGCTGCTAAAATTTCTTCCTAGAGGTAAATGTAAGCACCCTAGGATTAGCTAAGAAGATTAAAAATAGATTAATACTGCTCAGTTGCTGTGCCTTAAAGCTGGTAAATAAATAAAATAGTTCTGTCTCAGTTTGAGAGCCAGCTGGGTTAAGAGAAAAATGTCAACACACTTATAAAAATGACACTAACATAGATGGGATTCTCCCCCCCCCTAATCTTGTCTGATATATATACACATATACATACACACACACACACACACACACACACACACGGAGGAGTGGGGGGTAGGGAGGCTCAATCTTCCTAATGCTGTGACCCTTAATGCAATTCCTCAAGTTGTGGTTATGCCTCCCCCATAAAATTATTTCGTGGCCACTTCATAACTCTGATTTTACTACTATTATAAATCATAACATAAATATCTGATATGCAGGATATCTCATGTGACCCCTATGGGGGTTACAACCTACAGATTGAAACCAAGAATCTAGGCTGTTCCCAAGGCCACCTGCAATTAGGGCACAGTTGCATACAACAGGTAGTAGAGAGCCGTGGGTACTCAGGTGAGGGTCTGTGATCCTTCTTGCCTCCATGTGATGGAATGTAAATAGTCAACAAGTCCAACTGGGATAATCAGGGCACACAGCTGAGCTCCACAGATGGTAGCTGTTCAGCTTGGAGGATAGTCCTGCACAACACTCTTGTACTAATGTCCTGATAACAACCTTAGTGTCTCTCTACATAATGGAGATGACAGATGACCTCATCAACTGCTGTGCAGGTAAAATGGGACCTTTATAAAGCATATGACCCTGCAAAACAATTACCAGGAAGATAACAGCTATTCACACATAACTGACTAAAACACATATAAGAAAAGATGTGTTCTTTCAATAGGAACAAGCAGAAAGTAGCTTAGACACACCTGCACACAATCAAGATCGGTATCTGAACTCGAAGCTATTCATTATCACAGGTCTATAAAACCATCCAGCAGACAAAAAAAAAAAAAAAAAAAGACAGAGCTCTAGGGACATTTCATCTGACACCTTCTGCTGATAGCACACAGGTGCCAGCTATACACATAAGCCTTCCCGATCATCTGATATTGAACCACCAAAATCTATGCTTACCAAGGTGTGGATCCAGGAGGTGGGGCTGCTCCTGGTATTTGTCCATAATTACTAAAAGGAAAATAACATGAAAATCAAATCAGGTGAGCCTTGGAAATTCACGTCTCTCAGTAACTCTAATGGAACAGCTAGGGTCTTCCTAGTCCTTGTAACGCCCAGGGACACACCTGGCTTCTTGCTGACAGATGCTCACAGCTGCCCAACATCTGTCAGGCTCTTGAGGACCAGTGTGACCACACCTCCTGCTCTTCTTTTGCTCTGCACATCTTGCCCTCCGATCTCTTCTCACACATATGCTGGTGCTCCAACTCTCTACAACTCCACCTTCCCCTGCTAGTCAGACCCTCTTCACTTCTTGAGCCCTCCCCTGCCTAGCACGATGCCTTTCATTTCCAACAATGTTCAAACCAATAACTGTACAACCTCCCCAACCCTGGTCACCTGCTTTCCAACCCCTACCAGCAAATTAATGTTTCTACCCAATCCAATGGTTTCTCTGCCTCTGCAGTTCTCACCTGCCACTTCAGACAAAGCCCACCACTCTGTCTTACCCAAAAACTAGAGCCCCATCCAAAAAAAAAAAAAAAAAAAAAAAGACATTATGGAGAGAATGTTTTTAGCTAAGGAATACACAAAGATGATTTTGTTCAAGTACAAAACTCTAATTATCAAAGGGCTCATTTGGACATTGTCTTTGTTTTCTGTTGCTGTGATGAAACTGGCCAAAAATCAACTTGAGGAAGAAAGGGTTTATTTGGCTTTCACAGCCCATCACTGAGAAAAGTGTAGGGATGAATCAAAGCAAATAGAAGCAGAAACTACGGAGGAGTCTTGCGTGCTTGCTCCTAGGCTCAAGTTCAGCTGTCTTTCTTATACAGCTCAGAGCCACAGGCCAGGGATGGTACATCTCACGGTGGGCTGGGCCGTCCTTTATCAATTAGTAATTAAAGAAATATCGCAAAGACATGCCCACAAGCCAATCTGGTGGTGGCAATTACTCACTTGAGATTTCTTCCGAGGTATGTCTAGGTTTGTGTAAGGTTGACAAAAACTATGACGGACAGTATCCATTACAAACGACTGTAAAGGCCTACCTAAACTTGGGGGATTTAGAACCACCAAAGGAATCTAATGGCACTGTCCACTCTCCTGCTCTGCCTGGAACGGAGATCCCAGATAAACGTGGAGCTCTGAGTTTGCAGAATCCTGGCCTCATAGCGCAGCCCCATAGGAGCGCCGTGCCAGACCGCTCCTCTTTGCTTGCCATGAGCGCTCTCGTAGGAGGCAGGTTCATCCAACAATTCTGCTGGTTCCCTCCCTATCCACAGAGAGGTCTCAAGCATGCTTTGCTCAGTTCCTGGACATGGCAGGGAAGGCAGGAGGTATGGCTCCCCAGGTCCCTTCCTCCCAGATGCAAGGACCTCAAGATAGAGACTCGGGGCCCCGCCCGCACCGCGGAACCGCTCCTCCGCCACCTCCCGGGACGCGCGCTCTCTGTGCACCGCCGGCAAGCTGCGGAGCAGCGCGCGGGTCTCCGCACTCTCGCCGAACGCTTCCAGGGCGGAGGCGCGAACAAGCGCATCATCCTCCACCTCCTCCTCGGCGGCGCTCGCAGCCGGCTCATTGCTCAGTACCATCCTGCCAGCAGCTTCCGTAAGAACCCTACCGGCAACCGGGAAGAAAAGAGATACAGCACGAGAACTGCCAGCCCCGCCCTGAGACCTTCGACCCCCAACTACGGGGCGCGCAAGCCAACAAAACAGCTCACGCGAAGTCGGCTCAGCGCGCAAAATGATGCTTGCGTGAGTGAAGGGAAGCACCAGAAAAACTAAGCCTCCAATGTCTACAGCCTCAACAGGGAGTGGGTGGAGCCCAAAAGAGGTGGGGCTAAGGAGGGTGTGGCCGGAGCAGTGGGCCGGTACGATCTTTACAGGGAATGAACTCTAGTGTTGGAAGCCTTCTGGAGCTTGAGTGTGTGTAAGGTTAAGGAAATAACTGGGTTTGAAATTGGGGGCAGGAACATGGAAGGTTTTGAGCTAGTGTGGACAGCGCAGGAAAGCTGAACTAGTAGAAAGAGCCAGAATAGGACGGGTGGTGTATGAACGCAGGGGAGGAATGGGTTTTGAGTGTGGGGGCAAGAATGGGGCAATGATGTCTGAGCACCTGCAGGAGTGGGGCGCGGGGGGGTGCTTTAAGGGTGTAGGAGACAATGGGGTATTGCTCCAGGATGAAGGCTTTTGCCGTGACCTCAAACAGCACCATCATGACCACCCAAAGCAGTCCTGAGAAAAGACGTGAGCTATACGCTGCTGGCCCTGCATTCACCAGAACAGACCTCACTGGGAAGTAGAAGACTGGAGTGGTTAGATAGTTTAGTGTGCAAAGTCTCCTTCACTAAGCCTCGGGAGTTGAATGTGTAACAGTAGGCCCCCAAACCTTAGCACATCCTACTCCATGATTAAAGTGCCATTCAGGCTGTAAAACTCATTCGACAGCACCCACGGGGCAAACTAAAAAACAAAGACTTGATCCTTCAAAGTCCGTAGGTCCTGAAAAGTTTCTGAATGTGCTAACTTTGCTTTTTGGCTTCTCTAGTTCTACTTCTCGCTCACTATTGTTGATAACTGAAGTATGTCAACCTAGAACATATTTGTGTGTGTGTGTGTGTGTGTGTGTGTGTGTGTGTGTGTGGTTAAAAGTTCATGAGAAGGATCACTGTTTTGCTGGGATCCAGAATACCCAGGGTAGTCACTGGCCTGCTAATAAAGACTTTCTATTGGCTTAAATATAGATCCTAGCAGTCTTCTCAGATATGTTGTGGGGTAACAAGTTTGGTCCTCACATAGTGGAAGAAGAAGAGAACCACAAGTTGTACTCTGACCTATACACACATATTTCAGCACATGAGTACGCAAAATAAAATCTAAAAAAATAGAAAACAGTGAGGTGCTAGAGAGTGTCTGGCAGTGATTGTAACTGAAGGACCGGAGCCAAACGGGCTAGCATGGTGGCTTCCTTCCCTATTCGCCTGCGGTACCTGGGGCTTCAGCCGCTGAGGTGGGAGCTTGCCCGCAACAGTGCTGCTGTGGTGTCAGCCTGAGCTACATACGGAGCTCCCTGGAAACTGCTGCGCTGCCATAACCTCAGCCTCTGGATGAATGCGTTGTAGGCCGACTCAAAAGTAGCCCAGTTAGGGATCTAGTTTGACATTTTATTAGGTCCAGCCCTCTGCTACCTGAGCAGCTTCCTCATCACCCCCAGGGACGGGCTTCTGTACTCCCGTCCAAAGTGGTTCCAGTGGTTTAGGTAGTTAAAGAGCTGGTACAGCAGCAGGCGCTTGTCGAACCCTGGAGCCTTTGGGATCTTCCGATGGTAGGCAGTGAAGAAGGATCTGGGGAACCCCCCAAACATCGATGCAATGGCCAGTTCAAACTCAGAATGGCCATAGAAGGAGGCTGGATCATAAATTACGGGTCCCTGGTCATCCTCAGCCACATTTCCAGACCAGAGGTCTCCATGGAGCAGGGCAGGGACAATCTCTATACCCGCAAACAGATCCGGGATCTTCACCTAGAAGAGAAATTATTACATGGGACTCGAAGACCCAGGGGCCCATTATCCAGTGCTTGGAAATAAAGCAGAGAGCCATGGAGGCATCCAGAGGCCAACCGAATAATCTACCAGGCCCAGGGAAGAAGCCCACCTGACTCCTGACTGTAACGTTGTCTAGCACTCTGGCCACTACCAAATGAGTCCAAAAGCTTTAGAGAAAACCTCAGAGTTGTTTGGGCTTTATGCTGTAGAATATGTAGTTTGGTACCTACCCTCTAAATGGTATTTTTATGTTATTACACATATGTACCTGCATCTCTTCTATTAAATAACAAATCTTTGATGCATGTTCACCCTAGACCAGGGTCTCCAACCTTGCTAATGCTTTGACCCTTCAATACAGCTCCTCATGCTCTGGTGGTCTCCAACCATAAAATTATTTTGCTGCTGCTTCATAACTGTAATTTTGGTACTGTTATGAATTGTAATGTAAATATCTGATATGCAGAAGATCTGATATTTGTCTCCTGTGAAGGGGTCTCTTGACCTCCCCACCACCAAGGGACCACAACACACAGGTTGAGAAACACTACCCTAGACTGATAGATGAATTGTGTTTCTAATATTTTGGAGTTCTGTTTTGAAACAAGTGATGCAAGAACACACACCTTCATTAAGGGTGACACACTGGGGTCTTTGGCAGAGGGACAAAAAATGAGGACAAGAGTGGACAAGTGAGAGTCAGGCAGTGGTGGCACACGCCTTTAATCCCAGCACTTGGGAGGCTGAGGCAGGCAGATTTCTGAATTCGAGGCCAGCCTGGTCTACAGAGTGAGTTCCAGGACAGCCAGGGCTATACAGAGAAACCCTGTCTTGAAAAGCAAAACAAAACAAAACAAAAAAGAGTGGACAAGTGAAATGATTGAAGACCTCAAGCAGGGATCTGTCCCATCCTCCCCCCTCCACCTACAGGATAAGAAGGTGGTGGCTGAAATACCCACAACTTGACCAGCCCTCTCTACCATCATTTTTTCCTATTCTGACTCAGTCCTAAGAGGCCCCCACATGCATATTATGGGCTCCTAAGGGACAGCCTCTTCCCAGAGAAATAAACGTTGTGCTCACCTGTAGCCTTGACCACAGCTCTTGTGTCTCTCGGTCAGCATAGTCCTTTTCAATGAGATCCAACTGAGCTTGGAGCCGGTGTCGAGTGAAGAAGGTCGGCCAGTCCTCCTGCCATTCATTCACCTGAGCAACAAGAGGAGAGGCCACGACATTCGTGGCCCCAGGACAGCTTTAGTGACCACCAAGAACACAGCAAACTGTAGTGAACCAACTGAAAATACAAGTGGAATCATGAAGCAGTTTACCCAAAAGAAGAGACACCATGACCAAAGCATTTAATAGGGGGCTTGCTTACACAGTCAGAACTTTTGTCCTTCATGTTTGCGGTGGGGAACCTGGTGGGATGCGGTGCTGGAGAGGAAGCTGAGAGCTACATCCTGATCCACAGGGCAAGAGAGAGAGAGAGAGAGAGAGAGAGAGAGAGAGAGAGAGAGAGAGAGAGGCAGACTGAACCTGGCATGGGCTTTTGAAACTTCAAACTCCTAATCTTTTCAAACAATTCATTCCCTAAGCACAGTGACTAAGCATTCAAATACTGAGCCTGCAGCAGCCATCCTTATTCAAACCACTACAAGTGATTAAAGGGACCAAAAAAAAAAAAAGTAAAACAAATAACAAATATTAAGGTGGCAGAACCAAACCCAAACCCAATAAACACAAAGGGCAAAGGGTCAGAAACAAATGCTATAGTTAAATGACAGAGATTGGGCTAGAACTACCTCAGGGGTGGAGTGCTTGCCTAGTCTGTATGAGTCCCAAGTTCAATACACACATACACACACACAAGGGGTGGGGGACAGAGACAGACAGAGAGTCAAAGACAGAGATAAACAGATTGGAACAACAAAGCAAGACCCAGCTATAGGCTGGAGAGATGGCTCACCAATTAAGAGTACCTGCTGCTCTTGAAAAAGATCTGGTATAGGTCCTAGCACAAACACAGTAGCTCACAATCATTGGTAACTTTAGTTCCTGGGGCTCCAATGCCCTTTTCTGGCCTTTGTGAGCACTGCATGCACATCACACACACACACACACACACACACACACACACACACATGCAAATAAACACTCATACACATAAAATTTTTAAACCTTTTTAAAAAGTAAGTTATGTTCACATAAATCAGTTATACACAAAAACAGAAATACACTAAAAGGATAGAGAATGTATACATCTGCTCACAATAGTCAAAGGACAAATATAAAAAGAAAAATGAGCAGAAATTTATGCCAGACAACACTTACAGCAGAGCAAAGACTACCATCAATACAAAGGAAATTGTTTCATACTGGAAATATGATCAAGTAATAAACAGAATCTGCTAGTCCTGGTGGGAGGGGATACATTGTTGTTATTGTTGTTTAGAGTTTTAGCTTGTATCCCAGCCTGACTTTGAACTCCTGCCTCTGACTCAAGATGCAAGGATTACAGGTATGGGACACCATCCTCTGTGATACTCTTATAACTCTGTTATAAATTCTTATAACTCTGCAACAGAGCTTCAAATACACAAAAATAAGACTGCTGGAACTGTACAGAGAAATAGATGAAGCTTCACTTACAGCCTGATAAGGTCTTAATTATGTCTTCATCCTAAAATTTATGTGTTGAAGGTGACTGTTTTCAGAAATAAGGCTTTCAGCATTTGGGAGGCTGAGGCAGGGGTGGAGGATTTGAATTCAAGGTCAGTCTGGACATAATGCCTTAGGAAGAAATTAGGGTTAAATGGCATAAATGTGAGGTCAAAATAGTCAGGACTAGAAGCCCTATAAGAAGACGAATACACCCAGGTGTGCTGACAATGCCTTTAATCTTAGAACTCAAGAGGCAGAGGCAAGCAGATCTCTGCAATGAGAATTGTGATTTCTTTTCAAACCCAGTTATAGGGCTGGAGAGATGGCTCTGCAGTTAAGAGCACTGACTGTTCTTCTGAAGGTCCTGACTTCAAATCCCAACAACCACATGGTGGCTCACAACCATCCATAATGAGATCTGACACCCTCTTCTGGTATGTCTGAAGACAGCTACAGTGTACTTCCATATAATATAAATAATCTTTGAAAAAAAAGACATGAATTTAAAAATAAAAAACAATTTTAAAAAACCAGTTATGTGAATATGTTTCTGTTTTAATCCCAGGTGTGGGATATGGGCTGCTTCAGTTTGTCCACAGATTGTGTCCTGCTCTAGGAGGGGCATGATCTTTGCCAGCTGCAGAAAGTTTAATTCTGGGGGACTCTGGAGTGGGTATAAATGCCAGCGCCCAAAAGAGGCAGAGGCACTCTGAAAAAGGAAGAGGGGGAGGAGGAAGAAGAAAGAGAAGGAGAAGAGATGGAGATGGGGGAGGAGGAAGAGGAGGAGATGGGAGATAACAGGGAAGTACAAAGCTGCTCTGAAAGCGAGTACTTAGGTCCCAGTACTTAGGATTGACTGGTGGCATCTGACTGGTGGAGATGGATTACATTGGTACCATAAATGATAGAACTCGACAATGGTAAGGCCAGCTTGCACATCCATTTAAAGGGCATGGGATGAAAGCTAGGGTTGCCAGCTGCTGATGTCAATAAAAGATTTAGTCTTCTTATTAAACAAAAAACAAAAGAGGAGATGGAAGAGGAGGAGAAAGAGGAGACAGAGGAGGAGGAGGAGGAAGTGGAGGTAGTGGAGGTGGTGGAGGCTGCTGCTGCTTCCCTCTGCTGTTCCTGGTTGCTGTTGTTGTGGTTTGACAAAAAGGTGGAGATATCCTGAAGACAAAGATTAGACTGGCCCCAAGAAACTCAATGCCCCTTAATTAGCAGAAAGTAATAAAAAGAGGTCTATATCCCCTTACCCTTCAAACCTTCTTTCTCTCCTACCTAGTGTTGGGAAGTTGAAAGGGATTAGGGTGGAATAAGAGTTGAAAAGAAGGGTGATTTAAGAACCCAATAAAATAGTAATACATGTGTGTGTGTGTGTGTGTGTGTGTGAACAGAGATCTATAAATTTGAGGCTAGCCTGGTCTACATATTGAGTTCCAGGCCAGCAAAGACTACAGAAAGAAACCCTGTCCCAAAAAATCAAAAGAAAAGGAAGGAAGGAAGGAAAGAAAGGAAGGAAGAAAGGAGAGAGGGAGGAAGGAAGGAAGGAAAAAGAAAATACAGACACACACTCTCATCAAAATACAAAGCAACCAAAACTTAGTAGATTTAACAATGTTTCAAAATACAAGCAATTATATGAAAATCCTTTTTCAAAATGGTAGATATAACTCATATGTGGATAAGCTGCTAGCACAATAGACTTGCTAAGTGACAGAAGCCATCTAGGAAAGGCTGTAGCAAACAAGTGAGTTTCCTAGAGATAGCTCACCACTTTTCATGGCTGTGATAGATGTACTCTGGAGAGGTGCACCCCAGAGACTTCATCTCAGGATTGTTTCTCTCTGCTACCTTTCCTGTCATTACTACATAGCCTAAGGATTCCTGGGCATCAGCCCACCCTACTGGGAGAATTTCCTGCAGATCGACATGAAGATGAACTTTCATTAATTAATGCTGTTTAAATGAATTAATTACTTTATAGCATTCATGATTTGATTCAAATAATTTTAAGAAGAAAGTTTAAGGAGATGGTTTTAGTTGTTTTGCCAGAAAGATATAGTAAAGTTAGAATCAAGAATGAAATGTGTTCCCTCCTCATAGAATAGCAAGCAAAGGCTGCATAATAAGGAAAACAATGAGCTTTCATAAAATGCACTAAGAAGAAAAATAGGCTTGGGACAGATTCGTGATAAAAAAAAAAAAAAAAAACAATCACTCCAAGGATGAGGCCACAGGTGTGCACTATGATAAAGCAAGGCCAGGTGAGACTGTTGCTTTGAGCTTATAGAATGAAACATTGTTTTGAATTTACTGTTAACATTCTTCTGTAACTCCCCCTTTGTGTAACATTTTATCTATAAGGTAACTTTATAAGAACTTTTGTCTAAGAAGGTATGAATTGGCAGAGAGATGAAATAAAATGTGGCTGTTGGGGCTCTGCCCCATCCACCAAATGCATACCTGTGGCTTTTGGGGTTCTGCTTCTTTCATCAAGTGTATAAATGTATATCTGTCTGCCTGTCTATATGTACACACACTTAAGAGTTAAATGAATTTGTGGTTTCTTGCTGGGCATTTTTGCCAGCCCCATATAATTAAGGTTTTTTTTTTCCCATCAGTAGTATTGAACCAGTAAATTGCCTGCCACAGTGATGGGACGGGGGCTGCGGGGACGGGGGGCACTGTTGGCTAGTATTAGCATCATCACAATTGCCAGTGCCATACCTCCTTTCCCTGACTGCCTTGGTTATCCCTGTGACAGCTAAGCATGCACCGGTTCTCAGTACCATACCCACAATGGAGGGAGGGGGAGTGATTTTGTGTGTGTGTGTGTGTGTGTGTGTGTGTGTGTGCATACATACACACATGAAGGCCAGAGGTTGATGTAAAATCCTCCTCTGTTGTGCTCTATTTTATTGTGTGTATGCATGTGTGTGTAAACATGTGCACATGGTTGTACATGCATCTGTGCGCATGTGGAAGAGGAAGATTAACATCCTTTACCTTCCTCTACTGCTTTGCACCTTATTCTTCTGTGAGACAGGGTTTCTCAATGAACCCCGAGCTCACTGTCTGGCCAGTGAGCACTAGGGATCCTCCTGTCTCAGCCCCCCTCATCTAGCACAATAGTTATGGATGCACAGCCCCACACCCTTGTTTTAGGACAACTCTGAGAAGCCACACTCACACTCTCCTGCGTGCACAGTGGGCACTTTACCAACTGACTTATCTCCCCAGCCGCTCTTTGCCTTAGTTTTTGAGACAAGCTCTCTCACTGAAACCTGAAGCCTCCTAGTTTGG